>NC_086324.1:107819091-108141591 GCF_036172605.1 Pelobates fuscus | reverse complement strand
TTTTTCTTTTAAAAGGCACGCTATAGTGAAACCAGATATGAGTGGCAAAGTGCACTTGCAGAGGTTGGCAGAGTACACGCTGAAGGCCTGACACCCGCTTTAAGGACACTGACTGCTATTAGCTTACAGTGAAAAACTTTTTTTTTTTTTAAAGGCACACTATAGTGAAACCAGATATGAGTGGCAAAGTGCTCTTGCAGAGGTTGGCAGAGTGTACGCTGAAGGCCTGACACCCGCTTTAAGGACACTGACTGCTATTAGCTTACAGTGAAAAACTTTTTTTCTTTTTAAAGGCACACTATAGTGAAACCAGATATGAGTGGTAAAGTGCACTTGCAGAGGTTGGCAGAGTACACGCTGAAGGCCTGACACCCGCTTTAAGGACACTGACTGCTATTAGCTTACAGTGAAAAACTTTTTTTCTTCATAAAGGCACACTATAGTGAAACCAGATATGAGTGGCAAAGTGCACTTGCAGAGGTTGGCAGAGTACACGCTGAAGGCCTGACACCCGCTTTAAGGACACTGACTGCTATTAGCTTACAGTGAAAACCTTTTTTTCTTTTTAAAGGCACGCTATAGTGACACCAGATATGAGTGGCAAAGTGCACTTGCAGAGGTTGGCAGAGTACACGCTGAAGGCCTGACACCCGCTTTAAGGACACTGACTGCTATTAGCTTACAGTGAAAAACTTTTTTTCTTTTAAAAGGCACGCTATAGAGACACTAGATAGGAGTGGCAAAATGCACTTGCAGAGGTTGGCAGAGTACACGCTGAAGGCCTGACACCCGCTTTAAGGACACTGACTGCTATTAGCTTACAGTGAAAAACTTTTTTTCTTTTTAAAGGCACACTATAGTGAAACCAGATATGAGTGGTAAAGTGCACTTGCAGAGGTTGGCAGAGTACACGCTGAAGGCCTGACACCCGCTTTAAGGACACTGACTGCTATTAGCTTACAGTGAAAAACTTTTTTTCTTTTAAAAGGCACGCTATAGTGAAACCAGATATGAGTGGCAAAGTGCACTTGCAGAGGTTGGCAGAGTACACGCTGAAGGCCTGACACCCGCTTTAAGGACACTGACTGCTATTAGCTTACAGTGAATTTTTTTTAATCTTTTTAAAGGCACGCTATAGTGACACCAGATATGAGTGGCAAAGTGCTCTTGCAGAGGTTGGCAGAGTACACGCTGAAGGCCTGACACCCGCTTTAAGGACACTGACTGCTATTAGCTTACAGTGAAAAACTTTTTTTTCTTTTTAAAGGCACACTATAGTGAAACCAGATATGAGTGGTAAAGTGCACTTGCAGAGGTTGGCAGAGTACACGCTGAAGGCCTGACACCCGCTTTAAGGACACTGACTGCTATTAGCTTACAGTTAAAAACTTTTTTCTTTTAAAAGGCACGCTATAGTGACACCAGATATGAGTGGCAAAGTGCACTTGCAGAGGTTGGCAGAGTACACGCTGAAGGCCTGACACCCGCTTTAAGGACACTGACTGCTATTAGCTTACAGTGAAAAACTTTTTTCTTTATAAAGGCACACTATAGTGAAACCAGATATGAGTGGCAAAGTGCACTTGCAGAGGTTGGCAGAGTACACGCTGAAGGCCTGACACCCGCTTTAAGGACACTGACTGCTATTAGCTTACAGTGAAAACCTTTTTTTCTTTTTAAAGGCACGCTATAGTGACACCAGATATGAGTGGCAAAGTGCACTTGCAGAGGTTGGCAGAGTACACGCTGAAGGCCTGACACCCGCTTTAAGGACACTGACTGCTATTAGCTTACAGTGAAAAACTTTTTTTCTTTTAAAAGGCACGCTATAGAGACACTAGATAGGAGTGGCAAAATGCACTTGCAGAGGTTGGCAGAGTACACGCTGAAGGCCTGACACCCGCTTTAAGGACACTGACTGCTATTAGCTTACAGTGAAAAACTTTTTTTCTTTTTAAAGGCACACTATAGTGAAACCAGCTATGAGTGGCAAAGTGCACTTGCAGAGGTTGGCAGAGAACACGCTGAAGGCCTGACTCCCGCTTTAAGGACACTGACTGCTATTAGCTTACAGTGAAAAACTTTTTTTCTTTTAAAAGGCACGCTATAGTGACACTAGATATGTGTGGCAAAGTGCACTTGCAGAGGTTGGCAGAGTACACGCTGAAGGCCTGACACCCGCTTTAAGGACACTGACTGCTATTAGCTTACAGTGAAAAACTTTTTTCTTTTTAAAGGCACGCTATAGTGAAACCAGATATGAGTGGCAAAGTGCACTTGCAGAGGTTGGCAGAGAACACGCTGAAGGCCTGACACCCGCTTTAAGGACACTGACTGCTATTAGCTTACAGTGAAAAACGTTTTTCTTTTTAAAGGCACGCTATAGTGAAACCAGATATGAGTGGCAAAGTGCACTTGCAGAGGTTGGCAGAGTACACGCTGAAGGCCTGACTCCCGCTTTAAGGACACTGACTGCTATTAGCTTACAGTGAAAAACTTTTTTCTTTTTAAAGGCACGCTATAGTGAAACCAGATATGAGTGGCAAAGTGCACTTGCAGAGGTTGGCAGAGTACACGATGAAGGCCTGACACCCGCTTTAAGGACACTGACTGCTATTAGCTTACAGTGCAAAACTTTTTTTTCTTTTTAAAGGCACACTATAGTGAAACCAGATATGAGTGGTAAAGTGCACTTGCAGAGGTTGGCAGAGTACACGCTGAAGGCCTGACACCCGCTTTAACCCCTTAAGGACCAAACTTCTGGAATAAAAGGGAATCATGACATGTCACACATGTCATGTTTCCTTAAGGGGTTAAGGACACTGACTGCTATTAGCTTACAGTTAAAAACTTTTTTCTTTTAAAAGGCACGCTATAGTGACACCAGATATGAGTGGCAAAGTGCACTTGCAGAGGTTGGCAGAGTACACGCTGAAGGCCTGACACCCGCTTTAAGGACACTGACTGCTATTAGCTTACAGTGAAAAACTTTTTTTCTTTTAAAAGGCACGCTATAGAGACACTAGATAGGAGTGGCAAAATGCACTTGCAGAGGTTGGCAGAGTACACGCTGAAGGCCTGACACCCGCTTTAAGGACACTGACTGCTATTAGCTTACAGTGAAAAACTTTTTTTCTTTTAAAAGGCACGCTATAGTGAAACCAGATATGAGTGGCAAAGTGCACTTGCAGAGGTTGGCAGAGTACACGCTGAAGGCCTGACACCCGCTTTAAGGACACTGACTGCTATTAGCTTACAGTGAAAAACTTTTTTTCTTTTTAAAGGCACACTATAGTGAAACCAGATATGAGTGGCAAAGTGCTCTTGCAGAGGTTGGCAGAGTGTACGCTGAAGGCCTGACACCCGCTTTAAGGACACTGACTGCTATTAGCTTACAGTGAAAAACTTTTTTTTCTTTTTAAAGGCACACTATAGTGAAACCAGATATGAGTGGTAAAGTGCACTTGCAGAGGTTGGCAGAGTACACGCTGAAGGCCTGACACCCGCTTTAAGGACACTGACTGCTATTAGCTTACAGTGAAAAACTTTTTTTCTTTTAAAAGGCACGCTATAGAGACACTAGATAGGAGTGGCAAAATGCACTTGCAGAGGTTGGCAGAGTACACGCTGAAGGCCTGACACCCGCTTTAAGGACACTGACTGCTATTAGCTTACAGTGAAAAACTTTTTTTCTTTTAAAAGGCACGCTATAGTGAAACCAGATATGAGTGGCAAAGTGCACTTGCAGAGGTTGGCAGAGTACACGCTGAAGGCCTGACACCCGCTTTAAGGACACTGACTGCTATTAGCTTACAGTGAAAAACTTTTTTTCTTTTTAAAGGCACACTATAGTGAAACCAGATATGAGTGGCAAAGTGCTCTTGCAGAGGTTGGCAGAGTGTACGCTGAAGGCCTGACACCCGCTTTAAGGACACTGACTGCTATTAGCTTACAGTGAAAAACTTTTTTTCTTTTTAAAGGCACACTATAGTGAAACCAGATATGAGTGGTAAAGTGCACTTGCAGAGGTTGGCAGAGTACACGCTGAAGGCCTGACACCCGCTTTAAGGACACTGACTGCTATTAGCTTACAGTGAAAAACTTTTTTTCTTTTAAAAGGCACGCTATAGTGAAACCAGATATGAGTGGCAAAGTGCACTTGCAGAGGTTGGCAGAGTACACGCTGAAGGCCTGACACCCGCTTTAAGGACACTGACTGCTATTAGCTTACAGTGAATTTTTTTTTATCTTTTTAAAGGCACGCTATAGTGACACCAGATATGAGTGGCAAAGTGCTCTTGCAGAGGTTGGCAGAGTACACGCTGAAGGCCTGACACCCGCTTTAAGGACACTGACTGCTATTAGCTTACAGTGAAAAACTTTTTTTTCTTTTTAAAGGCACACTATAGTGAAACCAGATATGAGTGGTGAAGTGCACTTGCAGAGGTTGGCAGAGTACACGCTGAAGGCCTGACACCCGCTTTAAGGACACTGACTGCTATTAGCTTACAGTTAAAAACTTTTTTCTTTTAAAAGGCACGCTATAGTGACACCAGATATGAGTGGCAAAGTGCACTTGCAGAGGTTGGCAGAGTACACGCTGAAGGCCTGACACCCGCTTTAAGGACACTGACTGCTATTAGCTTACAGTGAAAAACTTTTTTTCTTTATAAAGGCACACTATAGTGAAACCAGATATGAGTGGCAAAGTGCACTTGCAGAGGTTGGCAGAGTACACGCTGAAGGCCTGACACCCGCTTTAAGGACACTGACTGCTATTAGCTTACAGTTAAAAACTTTTTTCTTTTAAAAGGCACGCTATAGTGACACCAGATATGAGTGGCAAAGTGCACTTGCAGAGGTTGGCAGAGTACACGCTGAAGGCCTGACACCCGCTTTAAGGACACTGACTGCTATTAGCTTACAGTGAAAAACTTTTTTCTTTTAAAAGGCACGCTATAGAGACACTAGATAGGAGTGGCAAAATGCACTTGCAGAGGTTGGCAGAGTACACGCTGAAGGCCTGACACCCGCTTTAAGGACACTGACTGCTATTAGCTTACAGTGAAAAACTTTTTTTCTTTTAAAAGGCACGCTATAGTGAAACCAGATATGAGTGGCAAAGTGCACTTGCAGAGGTTGGCAGAGTACACGCTGAAGGCCTGACACCCGCTTTAAGGACACTGACTGCTATTAGCTTACAGTGAAAAACTTTTTTTCTTTTAAAAGGCACGCTATAGTGACACCAGATATGTGTGGCAAAGTGCACTTGCAGAGGTTGGCAGAGTACACGCTGAAGGCCTGACACCCGCTTTAAGGACACTGACTGCTATTAGCTTACAGTGAAAAACTTTTTTCTTCTTAAAGGCACGCTATAGTGACACTAGATAGGAGTTGCAAAATGCACTTGCAGAGGTTGGCAGAGTACACGCTGAAGGCCTGACACCCGCTTTAAGGACACTGACTGCTATTAGCTTACAGTGAAAAACTTTTTTCTTTTTAAAGGCACGCTATTGTGAAACCAGATATGAGTGGCAAAGTGCACTTGCAGAGGTTGGCAGAGTACACGATGAAGGCCTGACACCCGCTTTAAGGACACTGACTACTATTAGCTTACAGTGAAAAACTTTTTTTTCTTTTTAAAGGCACACTATAGTGAAACCAGATATGAGTGGTAAAGTGCACTTGCAGAGGTTGGCAGAGTACACGCTGAAGGCCTGACACCCGCTTTAACCCCTTAAGGACCAAACTTCTGGAATAAAAGGGAATCATGACATGTCACACATGTCATGTTTCCTTAAGGGGTTAAGGACACTGACTGCTATTAGCTTACAGTTAAAAACTTTTTTCTTTTAAAAGGCACGCTATAGTGACACCAGATATGAGTGGCAAAGTGCACTTGCAGAGGTTGGCAGAGTACACGCTGAAGGCCTGACACCCGCTTTAAGGACACTGACTGCTATTAGCTTACAGTGAAAAACTTTTTTTCTTTTAAAAGGCACGCTATAGTGAAACCAGATATGAGTGGCAAAGTGCACTTGCAGAGGTTGGCAGAGTACACGCTGAAGGCCTGACACCCGCTTTAAGGACACTGACTGCTATTAGCTTACAGTGAAAAACTTTTTTTCTTTTTAAAGGCACCGTATAGTGAAACCAGATATGAGTGGCAAAGTGCTCTTGCAGAGGTTGGCAGAGTGTACGCTGAAGGCCTGACACCCGCTTTAAGGACACTGACTGCTATTAGCTTACAGTGAAAAACTTTTTTTCTTTTTAAAGGCACACTATAGTGAAACCAGATATGAGTGGTAAAGTGCACTTGCAGAGGTTGGCAGAGTACACGCTGAAGGCCTGACACCCGCTTTAAGGACACTGACTGCTATTAGCTTACAGTGAAAAACTTTTTTTCTTTTAAAAGGCACGCTGTAGTGAAACCAGATATGAGTGGCAAAGTGCACTTGCAGAGGTTGGCAGAGTACACGCTGAAGGCCTGACACCCGCTTTAAGGACACTGACTGCTATTAGCTTACAGTGAATTTTTTTTTATCTTTTTAAAGGCACGCTATAGTGACACCAGATATGAGTGGCAAAGTGCTCTTGCAGAGGTTGGCAGAGTACACGCTGAAGGCCTGACACCCGCTTTAAGGACACTGACTGCTATTAGCTTACAGTGAAAAACTTTTTTTTCTTTTTAAAGGCACACTATAGTGAAACCAGATATGAGTGGTGAAGTGCACTTGCAGAGGTTGGCAGAGTACACGCTGAAGGCCTGACACCCGCTTTAAGGACACTGACTGCTATTAGCTTACAGTTAAAAACTTTTTTCTTTTAAAAGGCACGCTATAGTGACACCAGATATGAGTGGCAAAGTGCACTTGCAGAGGTTGGCAGAGTACACGCTGAAGGCCTGACACCCGCTTTAAGGACACTGACTGCTATTAGCTTACAGTGAAAAACTTTTTTTCTTTATAAAGGCACACTATAGTGAAACCAGATATGAGTGGCAAAGTGCACTTGCAGAGGTTGGCAGAGTACACGCTGAAGGCCTGACACCCGCTTTAAGGACACTGACTGCTATTAGCTTACAGTGAAAAACTTTTTTTCTTTTTAAAGGCACGCTATAGTGAAACCAGATATGAGTGGCAAAGTGCACTTGCAGAGGTTGGCAGAGTACACGCTGAAGGCCTGACACCCGCTTTAAGGACACTGACTGCTATTAGCTTACAGTGAAAAACTTTTTTCTTTTAAAAGGCACGCTATAGTGAAACCAGATATGAGTGGCAAAGTGCACTTGCAGAGGTTGGCAGAGTACACGCTGAAGGCCTGACACCCGCTTTAAGGACACTGACTGCTATTAGCTTACAGTGAAAAACTTTTATTCTTCTTAAAGGCACGCTATAGAGACACTAGATAGGAGTGGCAAAATGCACTTGCAGAGGTTGGCAGAGTACACGCTGAAGGCCTGACACCCGCTTTAAGGACACTGACTGCTATTAGCTTACAGTGAAAAACTTTTTTCTTTTAAAAGGCACGCTATAGTGAAACCAGATATGAGTGGCAAAGTGCACTTGCAGAGGTTGGCAGAGTACATGCTGAAGGCCTGACACCCGCTTTAAGGACACTGACTGCTATTAGCTTACAGTGAAAAACTTTTTTTCTTTTAAAAGGCACGCTATATTGAAACCAGATATGAGTGGCAAAGTGCACTTGCCGAGGTTGGCAGAGTACACGCTGAAGGCCTGACACCCGCTTTAAGGACACTGACTGCTATTAGCATACAGTGAAAAACTTTTTTCTTTTTAAAGGCACGCTATAGTGAAACCAGATATGAGTGGCAAAGTGCACTTGCAAAGGTTGGCAGAGTACATGCTGAAGGCCTGACACCCGCTTTAAGGACACTGACTGCTATTAGCTTACAGTGAAAAACTTTTTTTCTTTTAAAAGGCACGCTATAGTGAAAGCAGATATGAGTGGCAAAGTGCACTTGCAGAGGTTGGCAGAGTACATGCTGAAGGCCTGACACCCGCTTTAAGGACACTGACTGCTATTAGCTTACAGTGAAAAACTTTTATTCTTCTTAAAGGCACGCTATAGAGACACTAGATAGCAGTGGCAAAATGCACTTGCAGAGGTTGGCAGAGTACACGCTGAAGGCCTGACACCCGCTTTAAGGACACTGACTGCTATTAGCATACAGTGAAAAACTTTTTTCTTTTTAAAGGCACGCTATAGTGAAACCAGATATGAGTGGCAAAGTGCACTTGCAAAGGTTGGCAGAGTACATGCTGAAGGCCTGACACCCGCTTTAAGGACACTGACTGCTATTAGCTTACAGTGAAAAACTTTTATTCTTCTTAAAGGCACGCTATAGAGACACTAGATAGCAGTGGTAAAGTGCACTTGCAGAGGTTGGCAGAGTACACGCTGAAGGCCTGACACCCGCTTTAAGGACACTGACTGCTATTAGCATACAGTGAAAAACTTTTTTCTTTTTAAAGGCACGCTATAGTGAAACCAGATATGAGTGGCAAAGTGCACTTGCAAAGGTTGGCAGAGTACATGCTGAAGGCCTGACACCCGCTTTAAGGACACTGACTGCTATTAGCTTACAGTGAAAAACTTTTTTTCTTTTTAAAGGCACACTATAGTGAAACCAGATATGAGTGGTGAAGTGCACTTGCAGAGGTTGGCAGAGTACACGCTGAAGGCCTGACACCCGCTTTAAGGACACTGACTGCTATTAGCTTACAGTTAAAAACTTTTTTCTTTTAAAAGGCACGCTATAGTGACACCAGATATGAGTGGCAAAGTGCACTTGCAGAGGTTGGCAGAGTACACGCTGAAGGCCTGACACCCGCTTTAAGGACACTGACTGCTATTAGCTTACAGTGAAAAACTTTTTTTCTTTATAAAGGCACACTATAGTGAAACCAGATATGAGTGGCAAAGTGCACTTGCAGAGGTTGGCAGAGTACACGCTGAAGGCCTGACACCCGCTTTAAGGACACTGACTGCTATTAGCTTACAGTGAAAAACTTTTTTTCTTTTTAAAGGCACGCTATAGTGAAACCAGATATGAGTGGCAAAGTGCACTTGCAGAGGTTGGCAGAGTACACGCTGAAGGCCTGACACCCGCTTTAAGGACACTGACTGCTATTAGCTTACAGTGAAAAACTTTTTTCTTTTAAAAGGCACGCTATAGTGAAACCAGATATGAGTGGCAAAGTGCACTTGCAGAGGTTGGCAGAGTACACGCTGAAGGCCTGACACCCGCTTTAAGGACACTGACTGCTATTAGCTTACAGTGAAAAACTTTTATTCTTCTTAAAGGCACGCTATAGAGACACTAGATAGGAGTGGCAAAATGCACTTGCAGAGGTTGGCAGAGTACACGCTGAAGGCCTGACACCCGCTTTAAGGACACTGACTGCTATTAGCTTACAGTGAAAAACTTTTTTCTTTTAAAAGGCACGCTATAGTGAAACCAGATATGAGTGGCAAAGTGCACTTGCAGAGGTTGGCAGAGTACATGCTGAAGGCCTGACACCCGCTTTAAGGACACTGACTGCTATTAGCTTACAGTGAAAAACTTTTTTTCTTTTAAAAGGCACGCTATATTGAAACCAGATATGAGTGGCAAAGTGCACTTGCCGAGGTTGGCAGAGTACACGCTGAAGGCCTGACACCCGCTTTAAGGACACTGACTGCTATTAGCATACAGTGAAAAACTTTTTTCTTTTTAAAGGCACGCTATAGTGAAACCAGATATGAGTGGCAAAGTGCACTTGCAAAGGTTGGCAGAGTACATGCTGAAGGCCTGACACCCGCTTTAAGGACACTGACTGCTATTAGCTTACAGTGAAAAACTTTTTTTCTTTTAAAAGGCACGCTATAGTGAAAGCAGATATGAGTGGCAAAGTGCACTTGCAGAGGTTGGCAGAGTACATGCTGAAGGCCTGACACCCGCTTTAAGGACACTGACTGCTATTAGCTTACAGTGAAAAACTTTTATTCTTCTTAAAGGCACGCTATAGAGACACTAGATAGCAGTGGCAAAATGCACTTGCAGAGGTTGGCAGAGTACACGCTGAAGGCCTGACACCCACTTTAAGGACACTGACTGCTATTAGCTTACAGTGAAAAACTTTTTTTCTTTTTAAAGGCACGCTGTAGAGACACTAGATATGAGTGGCAAAGTGCACTTGCAGAGGTTGGCAGAGTACACGCTGAAGGCCTGACACCCGCTTTAAGGACACTGACTGCTATTAGCTTACAGTGAAAAACGTTTTTTCTTTTAAAAGGCACGCTATAGTGAAACCAGATATGAGTGGCAAAGTGCACTTGCAGAGGTTGGCAGAGTACACGCTGAAGGCCTGACACCCGCTTTAAGGACACTGACTGCTACTAGCTTACAGTGAAAAACTTTTTTCTTTTAAAAGGCACGCTATAGTGAAACCAGATATGAGTGGCAAAGTGCACTTGCAGAGGTTGGCAGAGTACACGCTGAAGGCCTGACACCCGCTTTAAGGACACCGACTGCTATTAGCTTACAGTGAAAAACTTTTTTCTTTTAAAAGGCACGCTATAGTGAAACCAGATATGAGTGGCAAAGTGCACTTGCAGAGGTTGGCAGAGTACACGCTGAAGGCCTGACACCCGCTTTAAGGACACTGACTGCTATTAGCTTACAGTGAAAAACGTTTTTATTTTTAAAGGCACGCTATAGTGAAACCAGATATGAGTGGCAAAGTGCACTTGCAGAGGTTGGCAGAGTACACGCTGAAGGCCTGACACCCGCTTTAAGGACACTGACTGCTATTAGCTTACAGTGAAAAACTTTTTTATTTTTAAAGGCACGCTATAGTGAAACCAGATATGAGTTGCAAAGTGCACTTGCAGAAGTTGGCAGAGTACACGCTGAAGGCCTGACACCCGCTTTAAGGACACTGACTGCTATTAGCTTACAGTGAAAAACTTTTTTCTTTTAAAAGGCACGCTATAGTGAAACCAGATATGAGTGTCAAAGTGCACTTGCAGAGGTTGGCAGAGTACACGCTGAAGGCCTGACACCCGCTTTAAGGACACTGACTGCTATTAGCTTACAGTGAAAAACTTTTTTTCTTTTAAAAGGCACGCTATAGTGAAACCAGATATGAGTGGCAAAGTGCACTTGCAGAGGTTGGCAGAGTACACGCTGAAGGCCTGACACCCGCTTTAAGGACACTGACTGCTATTAGCTTACAGTGAAAAACTTTTTTTTTTAATAGGCACGCTATAGTGAAACCAGATATGAGTGGCAAAGTGCACTTGCAGAGGTTGGCAGAGTACATGCTGAAGGCCTGACACCCGCTTTAAGGACACTGACTGCTATTAGCTTACAGTGAAAAACTTTTTTTCTTTTAAAAGGCACGCTATAGTGAAACCAGATATGAGTGGCAAAGTGCACTTGCCGAGGTTGGCAGAGTACACGCTGAAGGCCTGACACCCGCTTTAAGGACACTGACTGCTATAAGCTTACAGTGAAAAACTTTTTTCTTTTAAAAGGCACGCTATAGTGAAACCAGATATGAGTGGCAAAGTGCACTTGCAGAGGTTGGCAGAGTACACGCTGAAGGCCTGACACCCGCTTTAAGGACACCGACTGCTATTAGCTTACAGTGAAAAACTTTTTTCTTTTAAAAGGCACGCTATAGTGAAACCAGATATGAGTGGCAAAGTGCACTTGCAGAGGTTGGCAGAGTACACGCTGAAGGCCTGACACCCGCTTTAAGGACACTGACTGCTATTAGCTTACAGTGAAAAACTTTTTTATTTTTAAAGGCACGCTATAGTGAAACCAGATATGAGTTGCAAAGTGCACTTGCAGAAGTTGGCAGAGTACACGCTGAAGGCCTGACACCCGCTTTAAGGACACTGACTGCTATTAGCTTACAGTGAAAAACTTTTTTCTTTTAAAAGGCACGCTATAGTGAAACCAGATATGAGTGTCAAAGTGCACTTGCAGAGGTTGGCAGAGTACACGCTGAAGGCCTGACACCCGCTTTAAGGACACTGACTGCTATTAGCTTACAGTGAAAAACTTTTTTTTTTAATAGGCACGCTATAGTGAAACCAGATATGAGTGGCAAAGTGCACTTGCAGAGGTTGGCAGAGTACATGCTGAAGGCCTGACACCCGCTTTAAGGACACTGACTGCTATTAGCTTACAGTGAAAAACTTTTTTTCTTTTAAAAGGCACGCTATAGTGAAACCAGATATGAGTGGCAAAGTGCACTTGCCGAGGTTGGCAGAGTACACGCTGAAGGCCTGACACCCGCTTTAAGGACACTGACTGCTATTAGCTTACAGTGAAAAACTTTTTTCTTTTTAAAGGCACGCTATAGTGAAACCAGATATGAGTGGCAAAGTGCACTTGCAAAGGTTGGCAGAGTACATGCTGAAGGCCTGACACCCGCTTTAAGGACACTGACTGCTATTAGCTTACAGGGAAAAACTTTTATTCTTCTTAAAGGCACGCTATAGAGACACTAGATAGCAGTGGCAAAATGCACTTGCAGAGGTTGGCAGAGTACACGCTGAAGGCCTGACACCCGCTTTAAGGACACTGACTGCTATTAGCTTACAGTGAAAAACTTTTTTTCTTTTTAAAGGCACGCTATAGTGACACCAGATATGAGTGGCAAAGTGCACTTGCAGAGGTTGGCAGAGTACACGCTGAAGGCCTGACACCCGCTTTAAGGACACTGACTGCTATTAGCTTACAGTGAAAAACGTTTTTCTTTTTAAAGGCACGCTATAGTGAAACCAGATATGAGTGGCAAAGAGCACTTGCAGAGGTTGGCAGAGTACACGCTGAAGGCTTGACACCCGCTTTAAGGACACTGACTGCTATTAGCTTACAGTGAAAAACTTTTTTCTTTTTAAAGGCACGCTATAGTGAAACCAGATATAAGTGGCAAAGTGAACTTGCAGAGGTTGGCAGAGTACACGCTGAAGGCCTGACTCCCGCTTTAAGGACACTGACTGCTATTAGCTTACAGTGAAAAACTTTTTTTCTTTTAAAAGGCACGCTATAGTGAAACCAGATATGAGTGGCAAAGTGCACTTGCAGAGGTTGGCAGAGTACATGCTGAAGGCCTGACACCCGCTTTAAGGACACTGACTGCTATTAGCTTACAGTGAAAAACTTTTTTTCTTTTAAAAGGCACGCTATAGTGAAAGCAGATATGAGTGGCAAAGTGCACTTGCAGAGGTTGGCAGAGTACATGCTGAAGGCCTGACACCCGCTTTAAGGACACTGACTGCTATTAGCTTACAGTGAAAAACTTTTATTCTTCTTAAAGGCACGCTATAGAGACACTAGATAGCAGTGGCAAAATGCACTTGCAGAGGTTGGCAGAGTACACGCTGAAGGCCTGACACCCACTTTAAGGACACTGACTGCTATTAGCTTACAGTGAAAAACTTTTTTTCTTTTTAAAGGCACGCTGTAGAGACACTAGATATTAGTGGTAAAGTGCACTTGCAGAGGTTGGCAGAGTACACGCTGAAGGCCTGACACCCGCTTTAAGGACACTGACTGCTATTAGCTTACAGTGAAAAACTTTTTTTCTTTTAAAAGGCACGCTATAGTGAAACCAGATATGAGTGGCAAAGTGCACTTGCAGAGGTTGGCAGAGTACACGCTGAAGGCCTGACACCCGCTTTAAGGACACTGACTGCTATTAGCTAACAGTGAAAAACTTTTTTCTTTTAAAAGGCACGCTATAGTGAAACCAGATATGAGTGGCAAAGTGCACTTGCAGAGGTTAGCAGAGTACATGCTGAAGGCCGGACACCCGCTTTAAGGACACTGACTGCTATTAGCTTACAGTGAAAAACTTTTTTTCTTTTAAAAGGCACGCTATAGTGAAACCAGATATGAGTGGCAAAGTGCACTTGCCGAGGTTGGCAGAGTACACGCTGAAGGCCTGACACCCGCTTTAAGGACACTGACTGCTATTAGCTTACAGTGAAAAACTTTTTTTCTTTTAAAAGGCACGCTATAGTGAAACCAGATATGAGTGGCAAAGTGCACTTGCCGAGGTTGGCAGAGTACACGCTGAAGGCCTGACACCCGCTTTAAGGACACTGACTGCTATTAGCTTACAGTGAAAAACTTTTTTCTTTTTAAAGGCACGCTATAGTGAAACCAGATATGAGTGGCAAAGTGCACTTGCAAAGGTTGGCAGTGTACATGCTGAAGGCCTGACACCCGCTTTAAGGACACTGACTGCTATTAGCTTACAGTGAAAAACTTTTATTCTTCTTAAAGGCACGCTATAGAGACACTAGATAGCAGTGGCAAAATGCACTTGCAGAGGTTGGCAGAGTACACGCTGAAGGCCTGACACCCGCTTTAAGGACACTGACTGCTATTAGCTTACAGTGAAAAACTTTTTTTCTTTTTAAAGGCACGCCGTAGAGACACTAGATATGAGTGGCAAAGTGCACTTGCAGAGGTTGGCAGAGTACACGCTGAAGGCCTGACACCCGCTTTAAGGACACTGACTGCTATTAGCTTACAGTGAAAAACTTTTATTCTTCTTAAAGGCACGCTATAGAGACACTAGATAGGAGTGGCAAAATGCACTTGCAGAGGTTGGCAGAGTACACGCTGAAGGCCTGACACCCGCTTTAAGGACACTGACTGCTACTAGCTTACAGTGAAAAACTTTTTTTCTTTTAAAAGGCACGCTATAGTGACACCAGATATGAGTGGCAAAGTGCACTTGCAGAGGTTGGCAGAGTACACGCTGAAGGCCTGACACCCGCTTTAAGGGCACTGACTGCTATTAGCTTACAGTGAAAAACTTTTTTCTTTTTAAAGGCACGCTATAGTGAAACCAGATATGAGTGGCAAAGTGAACTTGCAGAGGTTGGCAGAGTACACGCTGAAGGCCTGACTCCCGCTTTAAGGACACTGACTGCTATTAGCTTACAGTGAAAAACTTTTTTTCTTTTAAAAGGCACGCTATAGTGAAACCAGATATGAGTGGCAAAGTGCACTTGCAGAGGTTGGCAGAGTACATGCTGAAGGCCTGACACCCGCTTTAAGGACACTGACTGCTATTAGCTTACAGTGAAAAACTTTTTTTCTTTTAAAAGGCACGCTATAGTGAAAGCAGATATGAGTGGCAAAGTGCACTTGCAGAGGTTGGCAGAGTACATGCTGAAGGCCTGACACCCGCTTTAAGGACACTGACTGCTATTAGCTTACAGTGAAAAACTTTTATTCTTCTTAAAGGCACGCTATAGAGACACTAGATAGCAGTGGCAAAATGCACTTGCAGAGGTTGGCAGAGTACACGCTGAAGGCCTGACACCCACTTTAAGGACACTGACTGCTATTAGCTTACAGTGAAAAACTTTTTTTCTTTTTAAAGGCACGCTGTAGAGACACTAGATATGAGTGGCAAAGTGCACTTGCCGAGGTTGGCAGAGTACACGCTGAAGGTCTGACACCCGCTTTAAGGACACTGACTGCTATTAGCTTACAGTGAAAAACTTTTTTTCTTTTAAAAGGCACGCTATAGTGAAACCAGATATGAGTGGCAAAGTGCACTTGCCGAGGTTGGCAGAGTACACGCTGAAGGCCTGACACCCGCTTTAAGGACACTGACTGCTATTAGCTTACAGTGAAAAACTTTTTTCTTTTTAAAGGCACGCTATAGTGAAACCAGATATGAGTGGCAAAGTGCACTTGCAAAGGTTGGCAGAGTACATGCTTGTTACAAATCGCTATTTGTAACTGGCCCTTTAAATGAAAAATTGCCCTGCTTCCCTGGATTGTGGAGAAGCCTATTTGCCAGCCTCCTTCCTTATGACTATGGCCCTGTGTGAGCGGTGATACCCCAGATGGCTATGCCATGGAGCCTATTCATATAATGAAAGACTATGGGAAAGACTTTAGCTCCGTGGCAATTGAACTGTGTGAATAGGATCTGCGCGCTATTCGGTAGTTTTGTGCGCTCAGATCCCAGCTATCTGGGGATATGTGAAATGTCTGTGTGTTATGTGTAAAATGTGACTTTATGTATTTTAAAGTGTTTTATGTTGTTTTGCAACCATGTGGTTAATGGAGTCTGCCTCTAGTCCTGGATAATTGAATTACTTCCCCCCATTGTCTCCAGGATAGAGGGCCCTGTAAAACCATGCTTCCAGAAGGTCAAATGCACATTTGTACTAACTTCTGAACCCCTGGTCCAATTCGTATGATTTTTGAGTATGTTGTTCCCCTGAATGGATTGATTGTGAATATGTATTTTTTATGCGAATGTGATGTATATTTTGGGAGTTATGAATGTTGTGTAAAAACTGTTTTTACTGTCTGTGATAATTATGTTAATCCCTTGTGTAGCATAATTATATCACAGACATAGGGGAGGATTTTGTGTGTAATTACTGGGAGTGGTTTTAATGATGTACGTGTATGATTGGTTGTTTTGTCCCGCCCTGTGGGTGGTCCTGTATTTTCAAAATGGTAATAAAAACCAGGCTGGGTGTTCCAGCACCTTAGACCTCTTCTGACCCTCTAACTTGCAGCCTCGACTCATGTTTGTAGGGGACAGCTATAATCACTACAGGGATTGCTATGCTCTTCATACTCCCTTAGCTGTTGAGCTCTTGTAAGAGCTCTTGTTCCTGATCCTGCTTCGCTCTACAGAAGGGAGAGGGTCACCTATTGGAACCTGGAGCCCGGTCGTAGGTCCAGGGCGCAGAGCAGACGGCGAGATACCAGCCCAGCAGCGGTGGTTCGTGGAGTCTGCAGTGCTTATGGTGGCTGCGGTGCTGATGGTCCTTTGGTGAGCGCTAGGAGCATCCTTTTCTACGGTCCAACTTCCAGCCAGCCTGGAGGCAACCGTAACATTTGGTGGCAGCGGTGGGATGGCGTCCTAGCGCAAGGAGCAGCACCCCAACAGCACTGGTATCGTATGAGAGTTATTGAGGGCAACGCTAGCCACTGCGCAGCGTCCCTACCTTGAGCAGCATGGAGCCAGCCAGTCCGTGCACAGCAGCCGAAATGGAGGAGAGGTTCCTCAACAGATTGCATGGCTTCCTATCCTGGAGAGATGGGGAAGTCTCAGAAGAGGAGATGTGTGGGTACAGACATGAGGCCAGATTTGAGCTGTGGGAAGAAGCCCTACAGGAAGTTCAACGTTGGCGAGGAGATCGTAGTATCAGCCGAGAGCAGCAAATCCAGGCTCGAATGGCAGAGCGGATGCCCTTCCTGGGCAAACAACCCCTTCCAGTGTGGGTAGCTAAACTAGAGAAACTAGTATACAACGAACTGTGGCTCGACACCGCATACCAGGCGCTACAGTGGTACGCAACTCAGCTCGCTCCAGAGATGGCTGAGTATGAATTCCCAGAGTGTGGGGATTACGATGGCCCTGATCTATTCTGGGAGAATATGGACGATGATGACTTTGGTAGGGCTACAGATTCACGCTTCTGGGACCTGTTTGATGACCGGGAAGACAAGCTGGGCCTCCCTAGAACTATTAACCTAGAGGCAGATCTGCGGTACCTAGTCACCAACGAATGTGACCTTGAGTGGAAGTACCAGCACCTCATCGATGGGTCCCGGGAAGAGACACCCGGTCCCCTTCCTCCACAGCATCCAGAGGTACCCCAGGAGAGCACAGCAGCAGAGCCAGGTCGAGAGCCCTTCAGCTGGCAGGACATCGTAGGGGTATACTGGGAGGAACCTCCGATGGCAGGTGGAGATGGGACCGCAGTCTCTCTACCGGCCCTACAGGGATGCTGGGCAGGCGGCCCAGATCCCCAACCCCAGGGTGAGTTACAGGGAGAGGAGAGCAACGACCTCCCTCCCCAGCGGCAGAGTGAGTTAAAGGGAGAGGAGAGCAGCGACCTCCCTCCCCAGCGGCAGTGCACTGTACAGAGGGAAGAGACAACCGGTCTCCTTCCCCAACCACAACCAGAGGTACCCGAGGCAGCAGGCCTCAAAGACTGGTCCTGGGAGGACCCCCAGCAGGCAGGTGGAGATGGGACCGCAGTCTCTCTACCGGCCCTACAGGGATGCTGGGCAGGCGGCCCAGATCCCCAGCGGCAGCCTGAGTTACAGGGAGAGGAGAGCAGCGACCTCCCTCCCCAGCGGCAGTGCACCGTGCAGAGGGAAGAGACAACCGGTCTCCTTCCCCAACCCCAACCAGAGATACCCGAGGCAGCAGGCCTCATAGAATGGTCCTGGGAGGACCCCCAGCAGGCAGGTGGAGATGGGACCGCAGTCTCTCTACCGGCCCTACAGGGATGCTGGGCAGGCGGCCCAGATCCCCAGCGGCAGACCCAGCTACAGGGAGGGGAGAGCATCGACCACCCTCCCCAGCCGGAGTATGCCTTCCAGGGAGAGGAGACAACCGGTCTCTCTCCCCAGCCGCAGCATGTTCCACAAGAAGCGGAGAGCATCGACCTCCCTTCTCAACGGCCGCAGGAGTATCAGGAGGAGGAGGTAAGCCAATTCCCCCCTCCTCAGCTAACTTCTAACCTGGGCCCAGGGTTAACAGTTCCCTTTGCCCCCGGGCAGGACTATGCCCCAATTCCCCCAGCAGAAGCGCTGGCACCAGGGCAGAGTGCCGCTGGCCTCTGCCCCCCAAGTACTACCAGCTATTTGCCCAGCTGCACCCGGAAGGCAGCGAGTGCTGCATGTTTACCCTACAACCTGGGACCTACAGGCCAGTACTATTTATTGTGGGGGGGCTTCTCTGCCAATGTTTATTTGTGGGTGGGCTGCGAGACGAACTTAGGCACTGACCGACAGAAGGTCAGGTGCCTGGTTAGTCTCCCTCCAAAAGGGGAGATGTGTTACAAATCGCTATTTGTAACTGGCCCTTTAAATGAAAAATTGCCCTGCTTCCCTGGATTGTGGAGAAGCCTATTTGCCAGCCTCCTTCCTTATGACTATGGCCCTGTGTGAGCGGTGATACCCCAGATGGCTATGCCATGGAGCCTATTCATATAATGAAAGACTATGGGAAAGACTTTAGCTCCGTGGCAATTGAACTGTGTGAATAGGATCTGCGCGCTATTCGGTAGTTTTGTGCGCTCAGATCCCAGCTATCTGGGGATATGTGAAATGTCTGTGTGTTATGTGTAAAATGTGACTTTATGTATTTTAAAGTGTTTTATGTTGTTTTGCAACCATGTGGTTAATGGAGTCTGCCTCTAGTCCTGGATAATTGAATTACTTCCCCCCATTGTCTCCAGGATAGAGGGCCCTGTAAAACCATGCTTCCAGAAGGTCAAATGCACATTTGTACTAACTTCTGAACCCCTGGTCCAATTCGTATGATTTTTGAGTATGTTGTTCCCCTGAATGGATTGATTGTGAATATGTATTTTTTATGCGAATGTGATGTATATTTTGGGAGTTATGAATGTTGTGTAAAAACTGTTTTTACTGTCTGTGATAATTATGTTAATCCCTTGTGTAGCATAATTATATCACAGACATAGGGGAGGATTTTGTGTGTAATTACTGGGAGTGGTTTTAATGATGTACGTGTATGATTGGTTGTTTTGTCCCGCCCTGTGGGTGGTCCTGTATTTTCAAAATGGTAATAAAAACCAGGCTGGGTGTTCCAGCACCTCAGACCTCTTCTGACCCTCTAACTTGCAGCCTCGACTCATGTTTGTAGGGGACAGCTATAATCACTACAGGGATTGCTATGCTCTTCATACTCCCTTAGCTGTTGAGCTCTTGTAAGAGCTCTTGTTCCTGATCCTGCTTCGCTCTACAGAAGGGAGAGGGTCACCTATTGGAACCTGGAGCCCGGTCGTAGGTCCAGGGCGCAGAGCAGACGGCGAGATACCAGCCCAGCAGCGGTGGTTCGTGGAGTCTGCAGTGCTTATGGTGGCTGCGGTGCTGATGGTCCTTTGGTGAGCGCTAGGAGCATCCTTTTCTACGGTCCAACTTCCAGCCAGCCTGGAGGCAACCGTAACATTTTCGCTATTTGTAACTATGCTGAAGGCCTGACACCCGCTTTAAGGACACTGACTGCTATTAGCTTACAGTGAAAAACTTTTATTCTTCTTAAAGGCACGCTATAGAGACACTAGATAGCAGTGGCAAAATGCACTTGCAGAGGTTGGCAGAGTACACGCTGAAGGCCTGACACCCGCTTTAAGGACACTGACTGCTATTAGCTTACAGTGAAAAACTTTTTTTCTTTTTAAAGGCACGCCGTAGAGACACTAGATATGAGTGGCAAAGTGCACTTGCAGAGGTTGGCAGAGTACACGCTGAAGGCCTGACACCCGCTTTAAGGACACTGACTGCTATTAGCTTACAGTGAAAAACTTTTATTCTTCTTAAAGGCACGCTATAGAGACACTAGATAGGAGTGGCAAAATGCACTTGCAGAGGTTGGCAGAGTACACGCTGAAGGCCTGACACCCGCTTTAAGGACACTGACTGCTACTAGCTTACAGTGAAAAACTTTTTTTCTTTTAAAAGGCACGCTATAGTGACACCAGATATGAGTGGCAAAGTGCACTTGCAGAGGTTGGCAGAGTACACGCTGAAGGCCTGACACCCGCTTTAAGGACACTGACTGCTATTAGCTTACAGTGAAAAACTTTTTTCTTTTTAAAGGCACGCTATAGTGAAACCAGATATGAGTGGCAAAGAGCACTTGCAGAGGTTGGCAGAGTACACGCTGAAGGCTTGACACCCGCTTTAAGGACACTGACTGCTATTAGCTTACAGTGAAAAACTTTTTTCTTTTTAAAGGCACGCTATAGTGAAACCAGATATAAGTGGCAAAGTGAACTTGCAGAGGTTGGCAGAGTACACGCTGAAGGCCTGACTCCCGCTTTAAGGACACTGACTGCTATTAGCTTACAGTGAAAAACTTTTTTTCTTTTAAAAGGCACGCTATAGTGAAACCAGATATGAGTGGCAAAGTGCACTTGCAGAGGTTGGCAGAGTACATGCTGAAGGCCTGACACCCGCTTTAAGGACACTGACTGCTATTAGCTTACAGTGAAAAACTTTTTTTCTTTTAAAAGGCACGCTATAGTGAAAGCAGATATGAGTGGCAAAGTGCACTTGCAGAGGTTGGCAGAGTACATGCTGAAGGCCTGACACCCGCTTTAAGGACACTGACTGCTATTAGCTTACAGTGAAAAACTTTTATTCTTCTTAAAGGCACGCTATAGAGACACTAGATAGCAGTGGCAAAATGCACTTGCAGAGGTTGGCAGAGTACACGCTGAAGGCCTGACACCCGCTTTAAGGACACTGACTGCTATTAGCTTACAGTGAAAAACTTTTTTTCTTTTAAAAGGCACGCTATAGTGAAACCAGATATGAGTGGCAAAGTGCACTTGCAGAGGTTGGCAGAGTACACGCTGAAGGCCTGACACCCGCTTTAAGGACACTGACTGCTATTAGCTTACAGTGAAAAACTTTTTTTCTTTTAAAAGGCACGCTATAGTGAAACCAGATATGAGTGGCAAAGTGCACTTGCAGAGGTTGGCAGAGTACACGATGAAGGCCTGACACCCGCTTTAAGGACACTGACTGCTATTAGCTTACAGTGAAAAACTTTTTTCTTTTAAAAGGCACGCTATAGTGAAACCAGATATGAGTGGCAAAGTGCACTTGCAGAGGTTGGCAGAGTACACGCTGAAGGACTGACACCCGCTTTAAGGACACTGACTGCTATTAGCTTACAGTGAAAAACTTTTTTTCTTTTAAAAGGCACGCTATAGTGAAACCAGATATGAGTGGCAAAGTGCACTTGCCGAGGTTGGCAGAGTACACGCTGAAGGCCTGACACCCGCTTTAAGGACACTGACTGCTATTAGCTTACAGTGAAAAACTTTTTTCTTTTTAAAGGCACGCTATAGTGAAACCAGATATGAGTGGCAAAGTGCACTTGCAGAGGTTGGCAGAGTACATGCTGAAGGCCTGACACCCGCTTTAAGGACACTGACTGCTATTAGCTTACAGTGAAAAACTTTTATTCTTCTTAAAGGCACGCTATAGAGACACTAGATAGCAGTGGCAAAATGCACTTGCAGAGGTTGGCAGAGTACACGCTGAAGGCCTGACACCCTCTTTAAGGACACTGACTGCTATTAGCTTACAGTGAAAAACTTTTTTTCTTTTTAAAGGCACGCCGTAGAGACACTAGATATGAGTGGCAAAGTGCACTTGCAGAGGTTGGCAGAGTACACGCTGAAGGCCTGACACCCGCTTTAAGGACACTGACTGCTATTAGCTTACAGTGAAAAACTTTTATTCTTCTTAAAGGCACGCTATAGAGACACTAGATAGGAGTGGCAAAATGCACTTGCAGAGGTTGGCAGAGTACACGCTGAAGGCCTGACACCCGCTTTAAGGACACTGACTGCTACTAGCTTACAGTGAAAAACTTTTTTTCTTTTAAAAGGCACGCTATAGTGACACCAGATATGAGTGGCAAAGTGCACTTGCAGAGGTTGGCAGAGTACACGCTGAAGGCCTGACACCCGCTTTAAGGACACTGACTGCTATTAGCTTACAGTGAAAAACTTTTTTCTTTTTAAAGGCACGCTATAGTGAAACCAGATATGAGTGGCAAAGTGAACTTGCAGAGGTTGGCAGAGTACACGCTGAAGGCCTGACTCCCGCTTTAAGGACACTGACTGCTATTAGCTTACAGTGAAAAACTTTTTTTCTTTTTAAAGGCACGCTATAGTGAAACCAGATATGAGTGGCAAAGTGAACTTGCAGAGGTTGGCAGAGTACACGCTGAAGGCCTGACTCCCGCTTTAAGGACACTGACTGCTATTAGCTTACAGTGAAAAACTTTTTTTCTTTTAAAAGGCACGCTATAGTGAAACCAGATATGAGTGGCAAAGTGCACTTGCAGAGGTTGGCAGAGTACATGCTGAAGGCCTGACACCCGCTTTAAGGACACTGACTGCTATTAGCTTACAGTGAAAAACTTTTTTTCTTTTAAAAGGCACGCTATAGTGAAAGCAGATATGAGTGGCAAAGTGCACTTGCAGAGGTTGGCAGAGTACATGCTGAAGGCCTGACACCCGCTTTAAGGACACTGACTGCTATTAGCTTACAGTGAAAAACTTTTATTCTTCTTAAAGGCACGCTATAGAGACACTAGATAGCAGTGGCAAAATGCACTTGCAGAGGTTGGCAGAGTACACGCTGAAGGCCTGACACCCACTTTAAGGACACTGACTGCTATTAGCTTACAGTGAAAAACTTTTTTCTTTTTAAAGGCACGCTGTAGAGACACTAGATATGAGTAGCAAAGTGCACTTGCCGAGGTTGGCAGAGTACACGCTGAAGGTCTGACACCCGCTTTAAGGACACTGACTGCTATTAGCTTACAGTGAAAAACTTTTTTTCTTTTAAAAGGCACGCTATAGTGAAACCAGATATGAGTGGCAAAGTGCACTTGCCGAGGTTGGCAGAGTACACGCTGAAGGCCTGACACCCGCTTTAAGGACACTGACTGCTATTAGCTTACAGTGAAAAACTTTTTTCTTTTTAAAGGCACGCTATAGTGAAACCAGATATGAGTGGCAAAGTGCACTTGCAAAGGTTGGCAGAGTACATGCTGAAGGCCTGACACCCGCTTTAAGGACACTGACTGCTATTAGCTTACAGTGAAAAACTTTTATTCTTCTTAAAGGCACGCTATAGAGACACTAGATAGCAGTGGCAAAATGCACTTGCAGAGGTTGGCAGAGTACACGCTGAAGGCCTGACACCCGCTTTAAGGACACTGACTGCTATTAGCTTACAGTGAAAAACTTTTTTTCTTTTTAAAGGCACGCCGTAGAGACACTAGATATGAGTGGCAAAGTGCACTTGCAGAGGTTGGCAGAGTACACGCTGAAGGCCTGACACCCGCTTTAAGGACACTGACTGCTATGAGCTTACAGTGAAAAACTTTTATTCTTCTTAAAGGCACGCTATAGAGACACTAGATAGGAGTGGCAAAATGCACTTGCAGAGGTTGGCAGAGTACACGCTGAAGGCCTGACACCCGCTTTAAGGACACTGACTGCTACTAGCTTACAGTGAAAAACTTTTTTTCTTTTAAAAGGCACGCTATAGTGACACCAGATATGAGTGGCAAAGTGCACTTGCAGAGGTTGGCAGAGTACACGCTGAAGGCCTGACACCCGCTTTAAGGACACTGACTGCTATTAGCTTACAGTGAAAAACTTTTTTCTTTTTAAAGGCACGCTATAGTGAAACCAGATATGAGTGGCAAAGAGCACTTGCAGAGGTTGGCAGAGTACACGCTGAAGGCTTGACACCCGCTTTAAGGACACTGACTGCTATTAGCTTACAGTGAAAAACTTTTTTCTTTTTAAAGGCACGCTATAGTGAAACCAGATATAAGTGGCAAAGTGAACTTGCAGAGGTTGGCAGAGTACACGCTGAAGGCCTGACTCCCGCTTTAAGGACACTGACTGCTATTAGCTTACAGTGAAAAACTTTTTTTCTTTTAAAAGGCACGCTATAGTGAAACCAGATATGAGTGGCAAAGTGCACTTGCAGAGGTTGGCAGAGTACATGCTGAAGGCCTGACACCCGCTTTAAGGACACTGACTGCTATTAGCTTACAGTGAAAAACTTTTTTTCTTTTAAAAGGCACGCTATAGTGAAAGCAGATATGAGTGGCAAAGTGCACTTGCAGAGGTTGGCAGAGTACATGCTGAAGGCCTGACACCCGCTTTAAGGACACTGACTGCTATTAGCTTACAGTGAAAAACTTTTATTCTTCTTAAAGGCACGCTATAGAGACACTAGATAGCAGTGGCAAAATGCACTTGCAGAGGTTGGCAGAGTACACGCTGAAGGCCTGACACCCGCTTTAAGGACACTGACTGCTATTAGCTTACAGTGAAAAACTTTTTTTCTTTTAAAAGGCACGCTATAGTGAAACCAGATATGAGTGGCAAAGTGCACTTGCAGAGGTTGGCAGAGTACACGCTGAAGGCCTGACACCCGCTTTAAGGACACTGACTGCTATTAGCTTACAGTGAAAAACTTTTTTTCTTTTAAAAGGCACGCTATAGTGAAACCAGATATGAGTGGCAAAGTGCACTTGCAGAGGTTGGCAGAGTACACGCTGAAGGCCTGACACCCGCTTTAAGGACACTGACTGCTATTAGCTTACAGTGAAAAACTTTTTTTCTTTTAAAAGGCACGCTATAGTGAAACCAGATATGAGTGGCAAAGTGCACTTGCAGAGGTTGGCAGAGTACACGATGAAGGCCTGACACCCGCTTTAAGGACACTGACTGCTATTAGCTTACAGTGAAAAACTTTTTTCTTTTAAAAGGCACGCTATAGTGAAACCAGATATGAGTGGCAAAGTGCACTTGCAGAGGTTGGCAGAGTACACGCTGAAGGACTGACACCCGCTTTAAGGACACTGACTGCTATTAGCTTACAGTGAAAAACTTTTTTTCTTTTAAAAGGCACGCTATAGTGAAACCAGATATGAGTGGCAAAGTGCACTTGCCGAGGTTGGCAGAGTACACGCTGAAGGCCTGACTCCCGCTTTAAGGACACTGACTGCTATTAGCTTACAGTGAAAAACTTTTTTTCTTTTTAAAGGCACGCTATAGTGAAACCAGATATGAGTGGCAAAGTGAACTTGCAGAGGTTGGCAGAGTACACGCTGAAGGCCTGACTCCCGCTTTAAGGACACTGACTGCTATTAGCTTACAGTGAAAAACTTTTTTTCTTTTAAAAGGCACGCTATAGTGAAACCAGATATGAGTGGCAAAGTGCACTTGCAGAGGTTGGCAGAGTACATGCTGAAGGCCTGACACCCGCTTTAAGGACACTGACTGCTATTAGCTTACAGTGAAAAACTTTTTTTCTTTTAAAAGGCACGCTATAGTGAAAGCAGATATGAGTGGCAAAGTGCACTTGCAGAGGTTGGCAGAGTACATGCTGAAGGCCTGACACCCGCTTTAAGGACACTGACTGCTATTAGCTTACAGTGAAAAACTTTTATTCTTCTTAAAGGCACGCTATAGAGACACTAGATAGCAGTGGCAAAATGCACTTGCAGAGGTTGGCAGAGTACACGCTGAAGGCCTGACACCCACTTTAAGGACACTGACTGCTATTAGCTTACAGTGAAAAACTTTTTTTCTTTTTAAAGGCACGCTGTAGAGACACTAGATATGAGTGGCAAAGTGCACTTGCCGAGGTTGGCAGAGTACACGCTGAAGGTCTGACACCCGCTTTAAGGACACTGACTGCTATTAGCTTACAGTGAAAAACTTTTTTTCTTTTAAAAGGCACGCTATAGTGAAACCAGATATGAGTGGCAAAGTGCACTTGCCGAGGTTGGCAGAGTACACGCTGAAGGCCTGACACCCGCTTTAAGGACACTGACTGCTATTAGCTTACAGTGAAAAACTTTTTTCTTTTTAAAGGCACGCTATAGTGAAACCAGATATGAGTGGCAAAGTGCACTTGCAAAGGTTGGCAGAGTACATGCTGAAGGCCTGACACCCGCTTTAAGGACACTGACTGCTATTAGCTTACAGTGAAAAACTTTTATTCTTCTTAAAGGCACGCTATAGAGACACTAGATAGCAGTGGCAAAATGCACTTGCAGAGGTTGGCAGAGTACACGCTGAAGGCCTGACACCCGCTTTAAGGACACTGACTGCTATTAGCTTACAGTGAAAAACTTTTTTTCTTTTTAAAGGCACGCCGTAGAGACACTAGATATGAGTGGCAAAGTGCACTTGCATAGGTTGGCAGAGTACACGCTGAAGGCCTGACACCCGCTTTAAGGACACTGACTGCTATTAGCTTACAGTGAAAAACTTTTATTCTTCTTAAAGGCACGCTATAGAGACACTAGATAGGAGTGGCAAAATGCACTTGCAGAGGTTGGCAGAGTACACGCTGAAGGCCTGACACCCGCTTTAAGGACACTGACTGCTACTAGCTTACAGTGAAAAACTTTTTTTCTTTTAAAAGGCACGCTATAGTGACACCAGATATGAGTGGCAAAGTGCACTTGCAGAGGTTGGCAGAGTACACGCTGAAGGCCTGACACCCGCTTTAAGGACACTGACTGCTATTAGCTTACAGTGAAAAACTTTTTTCTTTTTAAAGGCACGCTATAGTGAAACCAGATATGAGTGGCAAAGAGCACTTGCAGAGGTTGGCAGAGTACACGCTGAAGGCTTGACACCCGCTTTAAGGACACTGACTGCTATTAGCTTACAGTGAAAAACTTTTTTCTTTTTAAAGGCACGCTATAGTGAAACCAGATATAAGTGGCAAAGTGAACTTGCAGAGGTTGGCAGAGTACACGCTGAAGGCCTGACTCCCGCTTTAAGGACACTGACTGCTATTAGCTTACAGTGAAAAACTTTTTTTCTTTTAAAAGGCACGCTATAGTGAAACCAGATATGAGTGGCAAAGTGCACTTGCAGAGGTTGGCAGAGTACATGCTGAAGGCCTGACACCCGCTTTAAGGACACTGACTGCTATTAGCTTACAGTGAAAAACTTTTTTTCTTTTAAAAGGCACGCTATAGTGAAAGCAGATATGAGTGGCAAAGTGCACTTGCAGAGGTTGGCAGAGTACATGCTGAAGGCCTGACACCCGCTTTAAGGACACTGACTGCTATTAGCTTACAGTGAAAAACTTTTATTCTTCTTAAAGGCACGCTATAGAGACACTAGATAGCAGTGGCAAAATGCACTTGCAGAGGTTGGCAGAGTACACGCTGAAGGCCTGACACCCGCTTTAAGGACACTGACTGCTATTAGCTTACAGTGAAAAACTTTTTTTCTTTTAAAAGGCACGCTATAGTGAAACCAGATATGAGTGGCAAAGTGCACTTGCAGAGGTTGGCAGAGTACACGCTGAAGGCCTGACACCCGCTTTAAGGACACTGACTGCTATTAGCTTACAGTGAAAAACTTTTTTTCTTTTAAAAGGCACGCTATAGTGAAACCAGATATGAGTGGCAAAGTGCACTTGCAGAGGTTGGCAGAGTACACGCTGAAGGCCTGACACCCGCTTTAAGGACACTGACTGCTATTAGCTTACAGTGAAAAACTTTTTTTCTTTTAAAAGGCACGCTATAGTGAAACCAGATATGAGTGGCAAAGTGCACTTGCAGAGGTTGGCAGAGTACACGATGAAGGCCTGACACCCGCTTTAAGGACACTGACTGCTATTAGCTTACAGTGAAAAACTTTTTTCTTTTAAAAGGCACGCTATAGTGAAACCAGATATGAGTGGCAAAGTGCACTTGCAGAGGTTGGCAGAGTACACGCTGAAGGACTGACACCCGCTTTAAGGACACTGACTGCTATTAGCTTACAGTGAAAAACTTTTTTTCTTTTAAAAGGCACGCTATAGTGAAACCAGATATGAGTGGCAAAGTGCACTTGCCGAGGTTGGCAGAGTACACGCTGAAGGCCTGACACCCGCTTTAAGGACACTGACTGCTATTAGCTTACAGTGAAAAACTTTTTTCTTTTTAAAGGCACGCTATAGTGAAACCAGATATGAGTGGCAAAGTGCACTTGCAGAGGTTGGCAGAGTACATGCTGAAGGCCTGACACCCGCTTTAAGGACACTGACTGCTATTAGCTTACAGTGAAAAACTTTTATTCTTCTTAAAGGCACGCTATAGAGACACTAGATAGCAGTGGCAAAATGCACTTGCAGAGGTTGGCAGAGTACACGCTGAAGGCCTGACACCCTCTTTAAGGACACTGACTGCTATTAGCTTACAGTGAAAAACTTTTTTTCTTTTTAAAGGCACGCCGTAGAGACACTAGATATGAGTGGCAAAGTGCACTTGCAGAGGTTGGCAGAGTACACGCTGAAGGCCTGACACCCGCTTTAAGGACACTGACTGCTATTAGCTTACAGTGAAAAACTTTTATTCTTCTTAAAGGCACGCTATAGAGACACTAGATAGGAGTGGCAAAATGCACTTGCAGAGGTTGGCAGAGTACACGCTGAAGGCCTGACACCCGCTTTAAGGACACTGACTGCTACTAGCTTACAGTGAAAAACTTTTTTTCTTTTAAAAGGCACGCTATAGTGACACCAGATATGAGTGGCAAAGTGCACTTGCAGAGGTTGGCAGAGTACACGCTGAAGGCCTGACACCCGCTTTAAGGACACTGACTGCTATTAGCTTACAGTGAAAAACTTTTTTCTTTTTAAAGGCACGCTATAGTGAAACCAGATATGAGTGGCAAAGTGAACTTGCAGAGGTTGGCAGAGTACACGCTGAAGGCCTGACTCCCGCTTTAAGGACACTGACTGCTATTAGCTTACAGTGAAAAACTTTTTTTCTTTTAAAAGGCACGCTATAGTGAAACCAGATATGAGTGGCAAAGTGCACTTGCAGAGGTTGGCAGAGTACATGCTGAAGGCCTGACACCCGCTTTAAGGACACTGACTGCTATTAGCTTACAGTGAAAAACTTTTTTTCTTTTAAAAGGCACGCTATAGTGAAAGCAGATATGAGTGGCAAAGTGCACTTGCAGAGGTTGGCAGAGTACATGCTGAAGGCCTGACACCCGCTTTAAGGACACTGACTGCTATTAGCTTACAGTGAAAAACTTTTTTTCTTTTAAAAGGCACGCTATAGTGAAAGCAGATATGAGTGGCAAAGTGCACTTGCAGAGGTTGGCAGAGTACATGCTGAAGGCCTGACACCCGCTTTAAGGACACTGACTGCTATTAGCTTACAGTGAAAAACTTTTATTCTTCTTAACCCCTTAAGGACACATGACATGTGTGACATGTCATAATTCCATTTTATTCCAGAAGTTTGGTCCTTAAGGGGTTAAAGGCACGCTATAGAGACACTAAATAGCAGTGGCAAAATGCACTTGCAGAGGTTGGCAGAGTACACGCTGAAGGCCTGACACCCGCTTTAAGGACACTGACTGCTATTAGCTTACAGTGAAAAACTTTTTTTCTTTTAAAAGGCACGCTATAGTGAAACCAGATATGAGTGGCAAAGTGCACTTGCAGAGGTTGGCAGAGTACACGCTGAAGGCCTGACACCCGCTTTAAGGACACTGACTGCTATTAGCTTACAGTGAAAAACTTTTTTTCTTTTAAAAGGCACGCTATAGTGAAACCAGATATGAGTGGCAAAGTGCACTTGCAGAGGTTGGCAGAGTACACGCTGAAGGCCTGACACCCGCTTTAAGGACACTGACTGCTATTAGCTTACAGTGAAAAACTTTTTTTCTTTTAAAAGGCACGCTATAGTGAAACCAGATATGAGTGGCAAAGTGCACTTGCAGAGGTTGGCAGAGTACACGATGAAGGCCTGACACCCGCTTTAAGGACACTGACTGCTATTAGCTTACAGTGAAAAACTTTTTTCTTTTAAAAGGCACGCTATAGTGAAACCAGATATGAGTGGCAAAGTGCACTTGCAGAGGTTGGCAGAGTACACGCTGAAGGACTGACACCCGCTTTAAGGACACTGACTGCTATTAGCTTACAGTGAAAAACTTTTTTTCTTTTAAAAGGCACGCTATAGTGAAACCAGATATGAGTGGCAAAGTGCACTTGCCGAGGTTGGCAGAGTACACGCTGAAGGCCTGACTCCCGCTTTAAGGACACTGACTGCTATTAGCTTACAGTGAAAAACTTTTTTTCTTTTTAAAGGCACGCTATAGTGAAACCAGATATGAGTGGCAAAGTGAACTTGCAGAGGTTGGCAGAGTACACGCTGAAGGCCTGACTCCCGCTTTAAGGACACTGACTGCTATTAGCTTACAGTGAAAAACTTTTTTTCTTTTAAAAGGCACGCTATAGTGAAACCAGATATGAGTGGCAAAGTGCACTTGCAGAGGTTGGCAGAGTACATGCTGAAGGCCTGACACCCGCTTTAAGGACACTGACTGCTATTAGCTTACAGTGAAAAACTTTTTTTCTTTTAAAAGGCACGCTATAGTGACACCAGATATGAGTGGCAAAGTGCACTTGCAGAGGTTGGCAGAGTACATGCTGAAGGCCTGACACCCGCTTTAAGGACACTGACTGCTATTAGCTTACAGTGAAAAACTTTTATTCTTCTTAAAGGCACGCTATAGAGACACTAGATAGCAGTGGCAAAATGCACTTGCAGAGGTTGGCAGAGTACACGCTGAAGGCCTGACACCCACTTTAAGGACACTGACTGCTATTAGCTTACAGTGAAAAACTTTTTTTCTTTTTAAAGGCACGCTGTAGAGACACTAGATATGAGTGGCAAAGTGCACTTGCCGAGGTTGGCAGAGTACACGCTGAAGGTCTGACACCCGCTTTAAGGACACTGACTGCTATTAGCTTACAGTGAAAAACTTTTTTTCTTTTAAAAGGCACGCTATAGTGAAACCAGATATGAGTGGCAAAGTGCACTTGCCGAGGTTGGCAGAGTACACGCTGAAGGCCTGACACCCGCTTTAAGGACACTGACTGCTATTAGCTTACAGTGAAAAACTTTTTTCTTTTTAAAGGCACGCTATAGTGAAACCAGATATGAGTGGCAAAGTGCACTTGCAAAGGTTGGCAGAGTACATGCTGAAGGCCTGACACCCGCTTTAAGGACACTGACTGCTATTAGCTTACAGTGAAAAACTTTTATTCTTCTTAAAGGCACGCTATAGAGACACTAGATAGCAGTGGCAAAATGCACTTGCAGAGGTTGGCAGAGTACACGCTGAAGGCCTGACACCCGCTTTAAGGACACTGACTGCTATTAGCTTACAGTGAAAAACTTTTTTTCTTTTTAAAGGCACGCCGTAGAGACACTAGATATGAGTGGCAAAGTGCACTTGCAGAGGTTGGCAGAGTACACGCTGAAGGCCTGACACCCGCTTTAAGGACACTGACTGCTATTAGCTTACAGTGAAAAACTTTTATTCTTCTTAAAGGCACGCTATAGAGACACTAGATAGGAGTGGCAAAATGCACTTGCAGAGGTTGGCAGAGTACACGCTGAAGGCCTGACACCCGCTTTAAGGACACTGACTGCTACTAGCTTACAGTGAAAAACTTTTTTTCTTTTAAAAGGCACGCTATAGTGACACCAGATATGAGTGGCAAAGTGCACTTGCAGAGGTTGGCAGAGTACACGCTGAAGGCCTGACACCCGCTTTAAGGACACTGACTGCTATTAGCTTACAGTGAAAAACTTTTTTCTTTTTAAAGGCACGCTATAGTGAAACCAGATATGAGTGGCAAAGAGCACTTGCAGAGGTTGGCAGAGTACACGCTGAAGGCTTGACACCCGCTTTAAGGACACTGACTGCTATTAGCTTACAGTGAAAAACTTTTTTCTTTTTAAAGGCACGCTATAGTGAAACCAGATATAAGTGGCAAAGTGAACTTGCAGAGGTTGGCAGAGTACACGCTGAAGGCCTGACTCCCGCTTTAAGGACACTGACTGCTATTAGCTTACAGTGAAAAACTTTTTTTCTTTTAAAAGGCACGCTATAGTGAAACCAGATATGAGTGGCAAAGTGCACTTGCAGAGGTTGGCAGAGTACATGCTGAAGGCCTGACACCCGCTTTAAGGACACTGACTGCTATTAGCTTACAGTGAAAAACTTTTTTTCTTTTAAAAGGCACGCTATAGTGAAAGCAGATATGAGTGGCAAAGTGCACTTGCAGAGGTTGGCAGAGTACATGCTGAAGGCCTGACACCCGCTTTAAGGACACTGACTGCTATTAGCTTACAGTGAAAAACTTTTATTCTTCTTAAAGGCACGCTATAGAGACACTAGATAGCAGTGGCAAAATGCACTTGCAGAGGTTGGCAGAGTACACGCTGAAGGCCTGACACCCGCTTTAAGGACACTGACTGCTATTAGCTTACAGTGAAAAACTTTTTTTCTTTTAAAAGGCACGCTATAGTGAAACCAGATATGAGTGGCAAAGTGCACTTGCAGAGGTTGGCAGAGTACACGCTGAAGGCCTGACACCCGCTTTAAGGACACTGACTGCTATTAGCTTACAGTGAAAAACTTTTTTTCTTTTAAAAGGCACGCTATAGTGAAACCAGATATGAGTGGCAAAGTGCACTTGCAGAGGTTGGCAGAGTACACGCTGAAGGACTGACACCCGCTTTAAGGACACTGACTGCTATTAGCTTACAGTGAAAAACTTTTTTTCTTTTAAAAGGCACGCTATAGTGAAACCAGATATGAGTGGCAAAGTGCACTTGCCGAGGTTGGCAGAGTACACGCTGAAGGCCTGACACCCGCTTTAAGGACACTGACTGCTATTAGCTTACAGTGAAAAACTTTTTTCTTTTTAAAGGCACGCTATAGTGAAACCAGATATGAGTGGCAAAGTGCACTTGCAGAGGTTGGCAGAGTACATGCTGAAGGCCTGACACCCGCTTTAAGGACACTGACTGCTATTAGCTTACAGTGAAAAACTTTTATTCTTCTTAAAGGCACGCTATAGAGACACTAGATAGCAGTGGCAAAATGCACTTGCAGAGGTTGGCAGAGTACACGCTGAAGGCCTGACACCCTCTTTAAGGACACTGACTGCTATTAGCTTACAGTGAAAAACTTTTATTCTTCTTAAAGGCACGCTATAGTGAAACCAGATATGAGTGGCAAAGTGCACTTGCAGAGGTTGGCAGAGTACACGCTGAAGGCCTGACACCCGCTTTAAGGACACTGACTGCTATTAGCTTACAGTGAAAAACTTTTTTATTTTTAAAGGCACGCTATAGTGAAACCAGATATGAGTGGAAAAGTGCACTTGCAGAGGTTGGCAGAGTACATGCTGAAGGCCTGACACCCGCTTTAAGGACACTGACTGCTATTAGCTTACAGTGAAAAACGTTTTTCTTTTAAAAGGCACGCTATAGTGAAACCAGATATGAGTGGCAAAGTGCACTTGCAGAGGTTGGCAGAGTACATGCTGAAGGCCTGACACCCGCTTTAAGGACACTGACTGCTATTAGCTTACAGTGAAAAACTTTTTTTCTTTTTAAAGGCACGCTGTAGAGACACTAGATATGAGTGGCAAAGTGCACTTGCAGAGGTTGGCAGAGTACACGCTGAAGGCCTGACACCCGCTTTAAGGACACTGACTGCTATTAGCTTACAGTGAAAAACTTTTATTCTTCTTAAAGGCACGCTATAGAGACACTAGATAGGAGTGGCAAAATGCACTTGCAGAGGTTGGCAGAGTACACGCTGAAGGCCTGACACCCGCTTTAAGGACACTGACTGCTACTAGCTTACAGTGAAAAACTTTTTTTCTTTTAAAAGGCACGCTATAGTGACACCAGATATGAGTGGCAAAGTGCACTTGCAGAGGTTGGCAGAGTACACGCTGAAGGCCTGACACCCGCTTTAAGGACACTGACTGCTATTAGCTTACAGTGAAAAACTTTTTTCTTTTTAAAGGCACGCTATAGTGAAACCAGATATGAGTGGCAAAGTGAACTTGCAGAGGTTGGCAGAGTACACGCTGAAGGCCTGACTCCCGCTTTAAGGACACTGACTGCTATTAGCTTACAGTGAAAAACTTTTTTTCTTTTAAAAGGCACGCTATAGTGAAACCAGATATGAGTGGCAAAGTGCACTTGCAGAGGTTGGCAGAGTACATGCTGAAGGCCTGACACCCGCTTTAAGGACACTGACTGCTATTAGCTTACAGTGAAAAACTTTTTTTCTTTTAAAAGGCACGCTATAGTGAAAGCAGATATGAGTGGCAAAGTGCACTTGCAGAGGTTGGCAGAGTACATGCTGAAGGCCTGACACCCGCTTTAAGGACACTGACTGCTATTAGCTTACAGTGAAAAACTTTTATTCTTCTTAAAGGCACGCTATAGAGACACTAGATAGCAGTGGCAAAATGCACTTGCAGAGGTTGGCAGAGTACACGCTGAAGGCCTGACACCCACTTTAAGGACACTGACTGCTATTAGCTTACAGTGAAAAACTTTTTTTCTTTTTAAAGGCACGCTGTAGAGACACTAGATATGAGTGGCAAAGTGCACTTGCAGAGGTTGGCAGAGTACACGCTGAAGGCCTGACACCCGCTTTAAGGACACTGACTGCTATTAGCTTACAGTGAAAAACTTTTTTTCTTTTAAAAGGCACGCTATAGTGAAACCAGATATGAGTGGCAAAGTGCACTTGCAGAGGTTGGCAGAGTACACGCTGAAGGCCTGACACCCGCTTTAAGGACACTGACTGCTATTAGCTTACAGTGAAAAACTTTTTTCTTTTAAAAGGCACGCTATAGTGAAACCAGATATGAGTGGCAAAGTGCACTTGCAGAGGTTGGCAGAGTACACGCTGAAGGCCTGACACCCGCTTTAAGGACACTGACTGCTATTAGCTAACAGTGAAAAACTTTTTTCTTTTAAAAGGCACGCTATAGTGAAACCAGATATGAGTGGCAAAGTGCACTTGCAGAGGTTGGCAGAGTACATGCTGAAGGCCTGACACCCGCTTTAAGGACACTGACTGCTATTAGCTTACAGTGAAAAACTTTTTTTCTTTTAAAAGGCACGCTATAGTGAAACCAGATATGAGTGGCAAAGTGCACTTGCCGAGGTTGGCAGAGTACACGATGAAGGCCTGACACCCGCTTTAAGGACACTGACTGCTATTAGCTTACAGTGAAAAACTTTTTTCTTTTTAAAGGCACGCTATAGTGAAACCAGATATGAGTGGCAAAGTGCACTTGCAGAGGTTGGCAGAGTACATGCTGAAGGCCTGATACCCGCTTTAAGGACACTGACTGCTATTAGCTTACAGTGAAAAACTTTTTTCTTTTAAAAGGCACGCTATAGTGAAACCAGATATGAGTGGCAAAGTGCACTTGCAGAGGTTGGCAGAGTACACGCTGAAGGACTGACACCCGCTTTAAGGACACTGACTGCTATTAGCTTACAGTGAAAAACTTTTTTTCTTTTAAAAGGCACGCTATAGTGAAACCAGATATGAGTGGCAAAGTGCACTTGCCGAGGTTGGCAGAGTACACGCTGAAGGCCTGACACCCGCTTTAAGGACACTGACTGCTATTAGCTTACAGTGAAAACTTTTTTCTTTTTAAAGGCACGCTATAGTGAAACCAGATATGAGTGGCAAAGTGCACTTGCAAAGGTTGGCAGAGTACATGCTGAAGGCCTGACACCCGCTTTAAGGACACTGACTGCTATTAGCTTACAGTGAAAAACTTTTATTCTTCTTAAAGGCACGCTATAGAGACACTAGATAGCAGTGGCAAAATGCACTTGCAGAGGTTGGCAGAGTACACGCTGAAGGCCTGACACCCGCTTTAAGGACACTGACTGCTATTAGCTTACAGTGAAAAACTTTTTTTCTTTTTAAAGGCACGCCGTAGAGACACTAGATATGAGTGGCAAAGTGCACTTGCAGAGGTTGGCAGAGTACACGCTGAAGGCCTGACACCCGCTTTAAGGACACTGACTGCTATTAACTTACAGTGAAAAACTTTTATTCTTCTTAAAGGCACGCTATAGAGACACTAGATAGGAGTGGCAAAATGCACTTGCAGAGGTTGGCAGAGTACACGCTGAAGGCCTGACACCCGCTTTAAGGACACTGACTGCTACTAGCTTACAGTGAAAAACTTTTTTCTTTTTAAAGGCACGCTATAGTGAAACCAGATATGAGTGGCAAAGTGAACTTGCAGAGGTTGGCAGAGTACACGCTGAAGGCCTGACACCCGCTTTAAGGACACTGACTGCTATTAGCTTACAGTGAAAAACTTTTTTCTTTTTAAAGGCACGCTATAGTGAAACCAGATATGAGTGGCAAAGTGCACTTGCAGAGGTTGGCAGAGTACACGCTGAAGGCCTGACACCCGCTTTAAGGACACTGACTGCTATTAGCTTACAATGAAAAACTTTTTTATTTTTAAAGGCACGCTATAGTGAAACCAGATATGAGTTGCAAAGTGCACTTGCAGAGGTTGGCAGAGTACACGCTGAAGGCCTGACACCCGCTTTAAGGACACTGACTGCTATTAGCTAACAGTGAAAAACTTTTTTCTTTTAAAAGGCACGCTATAGAGACACTAGATAGCAGTGGCAAAATGCACTTGCAGAGGTTGGCAGAGTACACGCTGAAGGCCTGACACCCGCTTTAAGGACACTGACTGCTATTAGCTTACATCGAAAAACTTTTTTTCTTTTTAAAGGCACGCCGTAGAGACACTAGATATGAGTGGCAAAGTGCACTTGCAGAGGTTGGCAGAGTACACGCTGAAGGCCTGACACCCGCTTTAAGGACACTGACTGCTATTAACTTACAGTGAAAAACTTTTATTCTTCTTAAAGGCACGCTATAGAGACACTAGATAGGAGTGGCAAAATGCACTTGCAGAGGTTGGCAGAGTACACGCTGAAGGCCTGACACCCGCTTTAAGGACACTGACTGCTACTAGCTTACAGTGAAAAACTTTTTTTCTTTTAAAAGGCACGCTATAGTGACACCAAATATGAGTGGCAAAGTGCACTTGCAGAGGTTGGCAGAGTACACGCTGAAGGCCTGACACCCGCTTTAAGGACACCGACTGCTATTAGCTTACAGTGAAAAACTTTTTTCTTTTTAAAGGCACGCTATAGTGAAACCAGATATGAGTGGCAAAGTGAACTTGCAGAGGTTGGCAGAGTACACGCTGAAGGCCTGACTCCCGCTTTAAGGACACTGACTGCTATTAGCTTACAGTGAAAAACTTTTTTTCTTTTAAAAGGCACGCTATAGTGAAACCAGATATGAGTGGCAAAGTGCACTTGCAGAGGTTGGCAGAGTACATGCTGAAGGCCTGACACCCGCTTTAAGGACACTGACTGCTATTAGCTTACAGTGAAAAACTTTTTTTCTTTTAAAAGGCACGCTATAGTGAAACCAGATATGAGTGGCAAAGTGCACTTGCCGAGGTTGGCAGAGTACACGATGAAGGCCTGACACCCGCTTTAAGGACACTGACTGCTATTAGCTTACAGTGAAAAACTTTTTTCTTTTTAAAGGCACGCTATAGTGAAACCAGATATGAGTGGCAAAGTGCACTTGCAGAGGTTGGCAGAGTACATGCTGAAGGCCTGATACCCGCTTTAAGGACACTGACTGCTATTAGCTTACAGTGAAAAACTTTTTTCTTTTAAAAGGCACGCTATAGTGAAACCAGATATGAGTGGCAAAGTGCACTTGCAGAGGTTGGCAGAGTACACGCTGAAGGACTGACACCCGCTTTAAGGACACTGACTGCTATTAGCTTACAGTGAAAAACTTTTTTTCTTTTAAAAGGCACGCTATAGTGAAACCAGATATGAGTGGCAAAGTGCACTTGCCGAGGTTGGCAGAGTACACGCTGAAGGCCTGACACCCGCTTTAAGGACACTGACTGCTATTAGCTTACAGTGAAAACTTTTTTCTTTTTAAAGGCACGCTATAGTGAAACCAGATATGAGTGGCAAAGTGCACTTGCAAAGGTTGGCAGAGTACATGCTGAAGGCCTGACACCCGCTTTAAGGACACTGACTGCTATTAGCTTACAGTGAAAAACTTTTATTCTTCTTAAAGGCACGCTATAGAGACACTAGATAGCAGTGGCAAAATGCACTTGCAGAGGTTGGCAGAGTACACGCTGAAGGCCTGACACCCGCTTTAAGGACACTGACTGCTATTAGCTTACAGTGAAAAACTTTTTTTCTTTTTAAAGGCACGCCGTAGAGACACTAGATATGAGTGGCAAAGTGCACTTGCAGAGGTTGGCAGAGTACACGCTGAAGGCCTGACACCCGCTTTAAGGACACTGACTGCTATTAACTTACAGTGAAAAACTTTTATTCTTCTTAAAGGCACGCTATAGAGACACTAGATAGGAGTGGCAAAATGCACTTGCAGAGGTTGGCAGAGTACACGCTGAAGGCCTGACACCCGCTTTAAGGACACTGACTGCTACTAGCTTACAGTGAAAAACTTTTTTCTTTTTAAAGGCACGCTATAGTGAAACCAGATATGAGTGGCAAAGTGAACTTGCAGAGGTTGGCAGAGTACACGCTGAAGGCCTGACACCCGCTTTAAGGACACTGACTGCTATTAGCTTACAGTGAAAAACTTTTTTCTTTTTAAAGGCACGCTATAGTGAAACCAGATATGAGTGGCAAAGTGCACTTGCAGAGGTTGGCAGAGTACACGCTGAAGGCCTGACACCCGCTTTAAGGACACTGACTGCTATTAGCTTACAATGAAAAACTTTTTTATTTTTAAAGGCACGCTATAGTGAAACCAGATATGAGTTGCAAAGTGCACTTGCAGAGGTTGGCAGAGTACACGCTGAAGGCCTGACACCCGCTTTAAGGACACTGACTGCTATTAGCTAACAGTGAAAAACTTTTTTCTTTTAAAAGGCACGCTATAGAGACACTAGATAGCAGTGGCAAAATGCACTTGCAGAGGTTGGCAGAGTACACGCTGAAGGCCTGACACCCGCTTTAAGGACACTGACTGCTATTAGCTTACATCGAAAAACTTTTTTTCTTTTTAAAGGCACGCCGTAGAGACACTAGATATGAGTGGCAAAGTGCACTTGCAGAGGTTGGCAGAGTACACGCTGAAGGCCTGACACCCGCTTTAAGGACACTGACTGCTATTAACTTACAGTGAAAAACTTTTATTCTTCTTAAAGGCACGCTATAGAGACACTAGATAGGAGTGGCAAAATGCACTTGCAGAGGTTGGCAGAGTACACGCTGAAGGCCTGACACCCGCTTTAAGGACACTGACTGCTACTAGCTTACAGTGAAAAACTTTTTTTCTTTTAAAAGGCACGCTATAGTGACACCAAATATGAGTGGCAAAGTGCACTTGCAGAGGTTGGCAGAGTACACGCTGAAGGCCTGACACCCGCTTTAAGGACACCGACTGCTATTAGCTTACAGTGAAAAACTTTTTTCTTTTTAAAGGCACGCTATAGTGAAACCAGATATGAGTGGCAAAGTGAACTTGCAGAGGTTGGCAGAGTACACGCTGAAGGCCTGACTCCCGCTTTAAGGACACTGACTGCTATTAGCTTACAGTGAAAAACTTTTTTTCTTTTAAAAGGCACGCTATAGTGAAACCAGATATGAGTGGCAAAGTGCACTTGCAGAGGTTGGCAGAGTACATGCTGAAGGCCTGACACCCGCTTTAAGGACACTGACTGCTATTAGCTTACAGTGAAAAACTTTTTTTCTTTTAAAAGGCACGCTATAGTGAAACCAGATATGAGTGGCAAAGTGCACTTGCCGAGGTTGGCAGAGTACACGCTGAAGGCCTGACACCCGCTTTAAGGACACTGACTGCTATTAGCTTACAGTGAAAAACTTTTTTTCTTTTTAAAGGCACGCCGTAGAGACACTAGATATGAGTGGCAAAGTGCACTTGCAGAGGTTGGCAGAGTACACGCTGAAGGCCTGACACCCGCTTTAAGGACACTGACTGCTATTAACTTACAGTGAAAAACTTTTATTCTTCTTAAAGGCACGCTATAGAGACACTAGATAGGAGTGGCAAAATGCACTTGCAGAGGTTGGCAGAGTACACGCTGAAGGCCTGACACCCGCTTTAAGGACACTGACTGCTACTAGCTTACAGTGAAAAACTTTTTTCTTTTTAAAGGCACGCTATAGTGAAACCAGATATGAGTGGCAAAGTGAACTTGCAGAGGTTGGCAGAGTACACGCTGAAGGCCTGACACCCGCTTTAAGGACACTGACTGCTATTAGCTTACAGTGAAAAACTTTTTTCTTTTAAAAGGCACGCTATAGTGAAACCAGATATGAGTGGCAAAGTGAACTTGCAGAGGTTGGCAGAGTACACGCTGAAGGCCTGACTCCCGCTTTAAGGACACTGACTGCTATTAGCTTACAGTGAAAAACTTTTTTTCTTTTAAAAGGCACGCTATAGTGAAACCAGATATGAGTTGCAAAGTGCACTTGCAGAGGTTGGCAGAGTACACGCTGAAGGCCTGACACCCGCTTTAAGGACACTGACTGCTATTAGCTAACAGTGAAAAACTTTTTTCTTTTAAAAGGCACGCTATAGAGACACTAGATAGGAGTGGCAAAATGCACTTGCAGAGGTTGGCAGAGTACACGCTGAAGGCCTGACACCCGCTTTAAGGACACTGACTGCTACTAGCTTACAGTGAAAAACTTTTTTCTTTTTAAAGGCACGCTATAGTGAAACCAGATATGAGTGGCAAAGTGAACTTGCAGAGGTTGGCAGAGTACACGCTGAAGGCCTGACACCCGCTTTAAGGACACTGACTGCTATTAGCTTACAGTGAAAAACTTTTTTCTTTTAAAAGGCACGCTATAGTGAAACCAGATATGAGTGGCAAAGTGAACTTGCAGAGGTTGGCAGAGTACACGCTGAAGGCCTGACTCCCGCTTTAAGGACACTGACTGCTATTAGCTTACAGTGAAAAACTTTTTTTCTTTTAAAAGGCACGCTATAGTGAAACCAGATATGAGTTGCAAAGTGCACTTGCAGAGGTTGGCAGAGTACACGCTGAAGGCCTGACACCCGCTTTAAGGACACTGACTGCTATTAGCTAACAGTGAAAAACTTTTTTCTTTTAAAAGGCACGCTATAGAGACACTAGATAGCAGTGGCAAAATGCACTTGCAGAGGTTGGCAGAGTACACGCTGAAGGCCTGACACCCGCTTTAAGGACACTGACTGCTATTAGCTTACATCGAAAAACTTTTTTTCTTTTTAAAGGCACGCCGTAGAGACACTAGATATGAGTGGCAAAGTGCACTTGCAGAGGTTGGCAGAGTACACGCTGAAGGCCTGACACCCGCTTTAAGGACACTGACTGCTATTAACTTACAGTGAAAAACTTTTATTCTTCTTAAAGGCACGCTATAGAGACACTAGATAGGAGTGGCAAAATGCACTTGCAGAGGTTGGCAGAGTACACGCTGAAGGCCTGACACCCGCTTTAAGGACACTGACTGCTACTAGCTTACAGTGAAAAACTTTTTTTCTTTTAAAAGGCACGCTATAGTGACACCAAATATGAGTGGCAAAGTGCACTTGCAGAGGTTGGCAGAGTACACGCTGAAGGCCTGACACCCGCTTTAAGGACACCGACTGCTATTAGCTTACAGTGAAAAACTTTTTTCTTTTTAAAGGCACGCTATAGTGAAACCAGATATGAGTGGCAAAGTGAACTTGCAGAGGTTGGCAGAGTACACGCTGAAGGCCTGACTCCCGCTTTAAGGACACTGACTGCTATTAGCTTACAGTGAAAAACTTTTTTTCTTTTAAAAGGCACGCTATAGTGAAACCAGATATGAGTGGCAAAGTGCACTTGCAGAGGTTGGCAGAGTACATGCTGAAGGCCTGACACCCGCTTTAAGGACACTGACTGCTATTAGCTTACAGTGAAAAACTTTTTTTCTTTTAAAAGGCACGCTATAGTGAAACCAGATATGAGTGGCAAAGTGCACTTGCCGAGGTTGGCAGAGTACACGCTGAAGGCCTGACACCCGCTTTAAGGACACTGACTGCTATTAGCTTACAGTGAAAAACTTTTTTTCTTTTTAAAGGCACGCCGTAGAGACACTAGATATGAGTGGCAAAGTGCACTTGCAGAGGTTGGCAGAGTACACGCTGAAGGCCTGACACCCGCTTTAAGGACACTGACTGCTATTAACTTACAGTGAAAAACTTTTATTCTTCTTAAAGGCACGCTATAGAGACACTAGATAGGAGTGGCAAAATGCACTTGCAGAGGTTGGCAGAGTACACGCTGAAGGCCTGACACCCGCTTTAAGGACACTGACTGCTACTAGCTTACAGTGAAAAACTTTTTTCTTTTTAAAGGCACGCTATAGTGAAACCAGATATGAGTGGCAAAGTGAACTTGCAGAGGTTGGCAGAGTACACGCTGAAGGCCTGACACCCGCTTTAAGGACACTGACTGCTATTAGCTTACAGTGAAAAACTTTTTTCTTTTAAAAGGCACGCTATAGTGAAACCAGATATGAGTGGCAAAGTGAACTTGCAGAGGTTGGCAGAGTACACGCTGAAGGCCTGACTCCCGCTTTAAGGACACTGACTGCTATTAGCTTACAGTGAAAAACTTTTTTTCTTTTAAAAGGCACGCTATAGTGAAACCAGATATGAGTGGCAAAGTGCACTTGCAGAGGTTGGCAGAGTACATGCTGAAGGCCTGACACCCGCTTTAAGGACACTGACTGCTATTAGCTTACAGTGAAAAACTTTTTTTCTTTTAAAAGGCACGCTATAGTGAAACCAGATATGAGTGGCAAAGTGCACTTGCCGAGGTTGGCAGAGTACACGCTGAAGGCCTGACACCCGCTTTAAGGACACTGACTGCTATTAGCTTACAGTGAAAAACTTTTTTCTTTTTAAAGGCACGCTATAGTGAAACCAGATATGAGTGGCAAAGTGCACTTGCAGAGGTTGGCAGAGTACATGCTGAAGGCCTGACACCCGCTTTAAGGACACTGACTGCTATTAGCTTACAGTGAAAAACTTTTATTCTTCTTAAAGGCACGCTATAGAGACACTAGATAGCAGTGGCAAAATGCACTTGCAGAGGTTGGCAGAGTACACGCTGAAGGCCTGACACCCGCTTTAAGGACACTGACTGCTATTAGCTTACAGTGAAAAACTTTTTTTCTTTTTAAAGGCACGCCGTAGAGACACTAGATATGAGTGGCAAAGTGCACTTGCAGAGGTTGGCAGAGTACACGCTGAAGGCCTGACACCCGCTTTAAGGACACTGACTGCTATTAACTTACAGTGAAAAACTTTTATTCTTCTTAAAGGCACGCTATAGAGACACTAGATAGGAGTGGCAAAATGCACTTGCAGAGGTTGGCAGAGTACACGCTGAAGGCCTGACACCCGCTTTAAGGACACTGACTGCTACTAGCTTACAGTGAAAAACTTTTTTCTTTTTAAAGGCACGCTATAGTGAAACCAGATATGAGTGGCAAAGTGAACTTGCAGAGGTTGGCAGAGTACACGCTGAAGGCCTGACACCCGCTTTAAGGACACTGACTGCTATTAGCTTACAGTGAAAAACTTTTTTCTTTTTAAAGGCACGCTATAGTGAAACCAGATATGAGTGGCAAAGTGAACTTGCAGAGGTTGGCAGAGTACACGCTGAAGGCCTGACTCCCGCTTTAAGGACACTGACTGCTATTAGCTTACAGTGAAAAACTTTTTTTCTTTTAAAAGGCACGCTATAGTGAAACCAGATATGAGTGGCAAAGTGCACTTGCAGAGGTTGGCAGAGTACATGCTGAAGGCCTGACACCCGCTTTAAGGACACTGACTGCTATTAGCTTACAGTGAAAAACTTTTTTTCTTTTAAAAGGCACGCTATAGTGAAAGCAGATATGAGTGGCAAAGTGCACTTGCAGAGGTTGGCAGAGTACATGCTGAAGGCCTGACACCCGCTTTAAGGACACTGACTGCTATTAGCTTACAGTGAAAAACTTTTATTCTTCTTAAAGGCACGCTATAGAGACACTAGATAGCAGTGGCAAAATGCACTTGCAGAGGTTGGCAGAGTACACGCTGAAGGCCTGAAACCCACTTTAAGGACACTGACTGCTATTAGCTTACAGTGAAAAACTTTTTTTCTTTTTAAAGGCACGCTATAGTGAAACCAGATATGAGTGGCAAAGTGCACTTGCAGAGGTTGGCAGAGTACACGCTGAAGGCCTGACACCCGCTTTAAGGACACTGACTGCTATTAGCTTACAATGAAAAACTTTTTTATTTTTAAAGGCACGCTATAGTGAAACCAGATATGAGTTGCAAAGTGCACTTGCAGAGGTTGGCAGAGTACATGCTGAAGGCCTGACACCCGCTTTAAGGACACTGACTGCTATTAGCTTACAATGAAAAACTTTTTTTCTTTTAAAAGGCACGCTATAGTGAAAGCAGATATGAGTGGCAAAGTGCACTTGCAGAGGTTGGCAGAGTACATGCTGAAGGCCTGACACCCGCTTTAAGGACACTGACTGCTATTAGCTTACAGTGAAAAACTTTTATTCTTCTTAAAGGCACGCTATAGAGACACTAGATATGAGTGGCAAAGTGCACTTGCAGAGGTTGGCAGAGTACACGCTGAAGGCCTGACACCCGCTTTAAGGACACTGACTGCTATTAGCTTACAGTGAAAAACTTTTTTTCTTTTAAAAGGCACGCTATAGTGAAACCAGATATGAGTGGCAAAGTGCACTTGCAGAGGTTGGCAGAGTACACGCTGAAGGCCTGACACCCGCTTTAAGGACACTGACTGCTATTAGCTTACAATGAAAAACTTTTTTATTTTTAAAGGCACGCTATAGTGAAACCAGATATGAGTTGCAAAGTGCACTTGCAGAGGTTGGCAGAGTACACGCTGAAGGCCTGACACCCGCTTTAAGGACACTGACTGCTATTAGCTAACAGTGAAAAACTTTTTTCTTTTAAAAGGCACGCTATAGAGACACTAGATAGCAGTGGCAAAATGCACTTGCAGAGGTTGGCAGAGTACACGCTGAAGGCCTGACACCCGCTTTAAGGACACTGACTGCTATTAGCTTACAGTGAAAAACTTTTTTTCTTTTTAAAGGCACGCCGTAGAGACACTAGATATGAGTGGCAAAGTGCACTTGCAGAGGTTGGCAGAGTACACGCTGAAGGCCTGACACCCGCTTTAAGGACACTGACTGCTATTAACTTACAGTGAAAAACTTTTATTCTTCTTAAAGGCACGCTATAGAGACACTAGATAGGAGTGGCAAAATGCACTTGCAGAGGTTGGCAGAGTACACGCTGAAGGCCTGACACCCGCTTTAAGGACACTGACTGCTATTAGCTTACAGTGAAAAACTTTTTTTCTTTTAAAAGGCACGCTATAGTGACACCAGATATGAGTGGCAAAGTGCACTTGCAGAGGTTGGCAGAGTACACGCTGAAGGCCTGACACCCGCTTTAAGGACACTGACTGCTATTAGCTTACAGTGAAAAACTTTTTTCTTTTTAAAGGCACGCTATAGTGAAACCAGATATGAGTGGCAAAGTGAACTTGCAGAGGTTGGCAGAGTACACGCTGAAGGCCTGACTCCCGCTTTAAGGACACTGACTGCTATTAGCTTACAGTGAAAAACTTTTTTTCTTTTAAAAGGCACGCTATAGTGAAACCAGATATGAGTGGCAAAGTGCACTTGCAGAGGTTGGCAGAGTACATGCTGAAGGCCTGACACCCGCTTTAAGGACACTGACTGCTATTAGCTTACAGTGAAAAACTTTTTTTTTTTTAAAAGGCACGCTATAGTGAAAGCAGATATGAGTGGCAAAGTGCACTTGCAGAGGTTGGCAGAGTACATGCTGAAGGCCTGACACCCGCTTTAAGGACACTGACTGCTATTAGCTTACAGTGAAAAACTTTTATTCTTCTTAAAGGCACGCTATAGAGACACTAGATAGCAGTGGCAAAATGCACTTGCAGAGGTTGGCAGAGTACACGCTGAAGGCCTGACACCCACTTTAAGGACACTGACTGCTATTAGCTTACAGTGAAAAACTTTTTTTCTTTTTAAAGGCACGCTGTAGAGACACTAGATATGAGTGGCAAAGTGCACTTGCAGAGGTTGGCAGAGTACACGCTGAAGGCCTGACACCCGCTTTAAGGACACTGACTGCTATTAGCTTACAGTGAAAAACTTTTTTATTTTTAAAGGCACGCTATAGTGAAACCAGATATGAGTTGCAAAGTGCACTTGCAGAAGTTGGCAGAGTACACGCTGAAGGCCTGACACCCGCTTTAAGGACACTGACTGCTATTAGCTTACAGTGAAAAACTTTTTTCTTTTAAAAGGCACGCTATAGTGAAACCAGATATGAGTGTCAAAGTGCACTTGCAGAGGTTAGCAGAGTACACGCTGAAGGCCTGACACCCGCTTTAAGGACACTGACTGCTATTAGCTTACAGTGAAAAACTTTTTTTCTTTTTAAAGGCACGCTATAGTGAAACCAGATATGAGTGGCAAAGTGCACTTGCAGAGGTTGGCAGAGTACACGCTGAAGGCCTGACACCCGCTTTAAGGACACTGACTGCTATTAGCTTACAATGAAAAACTTTTTTATTTTTAAAGGCACGCTATAGTGAAACCAGATATGAGTTGCAAAGTGCACTTGCAGAGGTTGGCAGAGTACATGCTGAAGGCCTGACACCCGCTTTAAGGACACTGACTGCTATTAGCTTACAATGAAAAACTTTTTTTCTTTTAAAAGGCACGCTATAGTGAAAGCAGATATGAGTGGCAAAGTGCACTTGCAGAGGTTGGCAGAGTACATGCTGAAGGCCTGACACCCGCTTTAAGGACACTGACTGCTATTAGCTTACAGTGAAAAACTTTTATTCTTCTTAAAGGCACGCTATAGAGACACTAGATATGAGTGGCAAAGTGCACTTGCAGAGGTTGGCAGAGTACACGCTGAAGGCCTGACACCCGCTTTAAGGACACTGACTGCTATTAGCTTACAGTGAAAAACTTTTTTTCTTTTAAAAGGCACGCTATAGTGAAACCAGATATGAGTGGCAAAGTGCACTTGCAGAGGTTGGCAGAGTACACGCTGAAGGCCTGACACCCGCTTTAAGGACACTGACTGCTATTAGCTTACAATGAAAAACTTTTTTATTTTTAAAGGCACGCTATAGTGAAACCAGATATGAGTTGCAAAGTGCACTTGCAGAGGTTGGCAGAGTACACGCTGAAGGCCTGACACCCGCTTTAAGGACACTGACTGCTATTAGCTAACAGTGAAAAACTTTTTTCTTTTAAAAGGCACGCTATAGAGACACTAGATAGCAGTGGCAAAATGCACTTGCAGAGGTTGGCAGAGTACACGCTGAAGGCCTGACACCCGCTTTAAGGACACTGACTGCTATTAGCTTACAGTGAAAAACTTTTTTTCTTTTTAAAGGCACGCCGTAGAGACACTAGATATGAGTGGCAAAGTGCACTTGCAGAGGTTGGCAGAGTACACGCTGAAGGCCTGACACCCGCTTTAAGGACACTGACTGCTATTAACTTACAGTGAAAAACTTTTATTCTTCTTAAAGGCACGCTATAGAGACACTAGATAGGAGTGGCAAAATGCACTTGCAGAGGTTGGCAGAGTACACGCTGAAGGCCTGACACCCGCTTTAAGGACACTGACTGCTATTAGCTTACAGTGAAAAACTTTTTTTCTTTTAAAAGGCACGCTATAGTGACACCAGATATGAGTGGCAAAGTGCACTTGCAGAGGTTGGCAGAGTACACGCTGAAGGCCTGACACCCGCTTTAAGGACACTGACTGCTATTAGCTTACAGTGAAAAACTTTTTTCTTTTTAAAGGCACGCTATAGTGAAACCAGATATGAGTGGCAAAGTGAACTTGCAGAGGTTGGCAGAGTACACGCTGAAGGCCTGACTCCCGCTTTAAGGACACTGACTGCTATTAGCTTACAGTGAAAAACTTTTTTTCTTTTAAAAGGCACGCTATAGTGAAACCAGATATGAGTGGCAAAGTGCACTTGCAGAGGTTGGCAGAGTACATGCTGAAGGCCTGACACCCGCTTTAAGGACACTGACTGCTATTAGCTTACAGTGAAAAACTTTTCTTCTTTTAAAAGGCACGCTATAGTGAAAGCAGATATGAGTGGCAAAGTGCACTTGCAGAGGTTGGCAGAGTACATGCTGAAGGCCTGACACCCGCTTTAAGGACACTGACTGCTATTAGCTTACAGTGAAAAACTTTTATTCTTCTTAAAGGCACGCTATAGAGACACTAGATAGCAGTGGCAAAATGCACTTGCAGAGGTTGGCAGAGTACACGCTGAAGGCCTGACACCCACTTTAAGGACACTGACTGCTATTAGCTTACAGTGAAAAACTTTTTTTCTTTTTAAAGGCACGCTGTAGAGACACTAGATATGAGTGGCAAAGTGCACTTGCAGAGGTTGGCAGAGTACACGCTGAAGGCCTGACACCCGCTTTAAGGACACTGACTGCTATTAGCTTACAGTGAAAAACTTTTTTATTTTTAAAGGCACGCTATAGTGAAACCAGATATGAGTTGCAAAGTGCACTTGCAGAAGTTGGCAGAGTACACGCTGAAGGCCTGACACCCGCTTTAAGGACACTGACTGCTATTAGCTTACAGTGAAAAACTTTTTTCTTTTAAAAGGCACGCTATAGTGAAACCAGATATGAGTGGCAAAGTGCACTTGCAGAGGTTAGCAGAGTACACGCTGAAGGCCTGACACCCGCTTTAAGGACACTGACTGCTATTAGCTTACAGTGAAAATCTTTTTTTCTTTTAAAAGGCACGCTATTGTGAAACCAGATATGAGTGGCAAAGTGCACTTGCAGAGGTTGGCAGAGTACACGCTGAAGGCCTGACACCCACTTTAAGGAAACTGACTGCTATTAGCTTACAGTGAAAAACTTTTATTCTTCTTAAAGGCACGCTATAGAGACACTAGATAGGAGTGGCAAAATGCACTTGCAGAGGTTGGCAGAGTATACGCTGAAGGCCTGACACCCGCTTTAAGGACACTGACTGCTATTAGCTTACAGTGAAAAACTTTTTTTCTTTTAAAAGGCACGCTATAGTGACACCAGATATGAGTGGCAAAGTGCACTTGCAGAGGTTGGCATAGTACACGCTGAAGGCCTGACACCCGCTTTAAGGACACTGACTGCTATTAGCTTACAGTGAAAAACTTTTTTCTTTTAAAAGGCACACTATAGTGAAACCAGATATGAGTGGCAAAGTGCACTTGCAGAGGTTGGCAGAGTACACGCTGAAGGCCTGACACCCGCTTTAAGGACACTGACTGCTATTAGCTTACAGTGAAAAACTTTTTTCTTTTTAAAGGCACGCTATAGTGACACCAGATATGAGTGGCAAAGTGCACTTGCAGAGGTTGGCATAGTACACGCTGAAGGCCTGACACCCGCTTTAAGGACACTGACTGCTATTAGCTTACAGTGAAAAACTTTTTTTCTTTTAAAAGGCACGCTATAGTGACACCAGATATGAGTGGCAAAGTGCACTTGCAGAGGTTGGCAGAGTACACGCTGAAGGCCTGACACCCGCTTTAAGGACACTGACTGCTATTAGCTTACAGTGAAAATCTTTTTTTCTTTTAAAAGGCACGCTATTGTGAAACCAGATATGAGTGGCAAAGTGCACTTGCAGAGGTTGGCAGAGTACACGCTGAAGGCCTGACACCCACTTTAAGGAAACTGACTGCTATTAGCTTACAGTGAAAAACTTTTTTTCTTTTAAAAGGCACGCTATAGTGACACCAGATATGAGTGGCAAAGTGCACTTGCAGAGGTTGGCATAGTACACGCTGAAGGCCTGACACCCGCTTTAAGGACACTGACTGCTATTAGCTTACAGTGAAAAACTTTTTTCTTTTAAAAGGCACACTATAGTGAAACCAGATATGAGTGGCAAAGTGCACTTGCAGAGGTTGGCAGAGTACACGCTGAAGGCCTGACACCCGCTTTAAGGACACTGACTGCTATTAGCTTACAGTGAAAAACTTTTTTTCTTTTTAAAGGCACGCTATAGTGACACCAGATATGAGTGGCAAAGTGCACTTGCAGAGGTTGGCATAGTACACGCTGAAGGCCTGACACCCGCTTTAAGGACACTGACTGCTATTAGCTTACAGTGAAAAACTTTTTTTCTTTTAAAAGGCACGCTATAGTGACACCAGATATGAGTGGCAAAGTGCACTTGCAGAGGTTGGCAGAGTACACGCTGAAGGCCTGACACCCGCTTTAAGGACACTGACTGCTATTAGCTTACAGTGAAAATCTTTTTTTCTTTTAAAAGGCACGCTATTGTGAAACCAGATATGAGTGGCAAAGTGCACTTGCAGAGGTTGGCAGAGTACACGCTGAAGGCCTGACACCCACTTTAAGGAAACTGACTGCTATTAGCTTACAGTGAAAAACTTTTATTCTTCTTAAAGGCACGCTATAGAGACACTAGATAGGAGTGGCAAAATGCACTTGCAGAGGTTGGCAGAGTATACGCTGAAGGCCTGACACCCGCTTTAAGGACACTGACTGCTATTAGCTTACAGTGAAAAACTTTTTTTCTTTTTAAAGGCACGCTGTAGAGACACTAGATATGAGTGGCAAAGTGCACTTGCAGAGGTTGGCAGAGTACACGCTGAAGGCCTGACACCCGCTTTAAGGACACTGACTGCTATTAGCTTACAGTGAAAAACTTTTTTCTTTTTAAAGGCACGCTGTAGAGACACTAGATATGAGTGGCAAAGTGCACTTGCAGAGGTTGGCAGAGTACACGCTGAAGGCCTGACACCCGCTTTAAGGACACTGACTGCGATTAGCTTACAGTGAAAAACTTTTTTCTTTTTAAAGGCACGCTGTAGAGACACTAGATATGAGTGGCAAAGTGCACTTGCAGAGGTTGGCAGAGTACACGCTGAAGGCCTGACACCCGCTTTAAGGACACTGACTGCTATTAGCTTACAGTGAAAAACTTTTTTTCTTTTTAAAGGCACGCTATAGTGAAACCAGATATGAGTGGCAAAGTGCACTTGCAGAGGTTGGCAGAGTACACGCTGAAGGCCTGACACCCGCTTTAAGGACACTGACTGCTATTAGCTTACAGTGAAAAACTTTTTTCTTTTTAAAGGCACGCTATAGTGAAACCAGATATGAGTGGCAAAGTGAACTTGCAGAGGTTGGCAGAGTACACGCTGAAGGCCTGACTCCCGCTTTAAGGACACTGACTGCTATTAGCTTACAGTGAAAAACTTTTTTCTTTTTAAAGGCACGCTGTAGAGACACTAGATATGAGTGGCAAAGTGCACTTGCAGAGGTTGGCAGAGTACACGCTGAAGGCCTGACACCCGCTTTAAGGACACTGACTGCGATTAGCTTACAGTGAAAAACTTTTTTCTTTTTAAAGGCACGCTGTAGAGACACTAGATATGAGTGGCAAAGTGCACTTGCAGAGGTTGGCAGAGTACACGCTGAAGGCCTGACACCCGCTTTAAGGACACTGACTGCTATTAGCTTACAGTGAAAAACTTTTTTTCTTTTTAAAGGCACGCTATAGTGAAACCAGATATGAGTGGCAAAGTGCACTTGCAGAGGTTGGCAGAGTACACGCTGAAGGCCTGACACCCGCTTTAAGGACACTGACTGCTATTAGCTTACAGTGAAAAACTTTTTTCTTTTTAAAGGCACGCTATAGTGAAACCAGATATGAGTGGCAAAGTGAACTTGCAGAGGTTGGCAGAGTACACGCTGAAGGCCTGACTCCCGCTTTAAGGACACTGACTGCTATTAGCTTACAGTGAAAAACTTTTTTTCTTTTAAAAGGCACGCTATAGTGAAACCAGATATGAGTGGCAAAGTGCACTTGCAGAGGTTGGCAGAGTACATGCTGAAGGCCTGACACCCGCTTTAAGGACACTGACTGCTATTAGCTTACAGTGAAAAACTTTTCTTCTTTTAAAAGGCACGCTATAGTGAAAGCAGATATGAGTGGCAAAGTGCACTTGCAGAGGTTGGCAGAGTACATGCTGAAGGCCTGACACCCGCTTTAAGGACACTGACTGCTATTAGCTTACAGTGAAAAACTTTTATTCTTCTTAAAGGCACGCTATAGAGACACTAGATAGCAGTGGCAAAATGCACTTGCAGAGGTTGGCAGAGTACACGCTGAAGGCCTGACACCCACTTTAAGGACACTGACTGCTATTAGCTTACAGTGAAAAACTTTTTTTCTTTTTAAAGGCACGCTGTAGAGACACTAGATATGAGTGGCAAAGTGCACTTGCAGAGGTTGGCAGAGTACACGCTGAAGGCCTGACACCCGCTTTAAGGACACTGACTGCTATTAGCTTACAGTGAAAAACTTTTTTATTTTTAAAGGCACGCTATAGTGAAACCAGATATGAGTTGCAAAGTGCACTTGCAGAAGTTGGCAGAGTACACGCTGAAGGCCTGACACCCGCTTTAAGGACACTGACTGCTATTAGCTTACAGTGAAAAACTTTTTTCTTTTAAAAGGCACGCTATAGTGAAACCAGATATGAGTGGCAAAGTGCACTTGCAGAGGTTAGCAGAGTACACGCTGAAGGCCTGACACCCGCTTTAAGGACACTGACTGCTATTAGCTTACAGTGAAAAACTTTTATTCTTCTTAAAGGCACGCTATAGAGACACTAGATAGGAGTGGCAAAATGCACTTGCAGAGGTTGGCAGAGTATACGCTGAAGGCCTGACACCCGCTTTAAGGACACTGACTGCTATTAGCTTACAGTGAAAAACTTTTTTTCTTTTAAAAGGCACGCTATAGTGACACCAGATATGAGTGGCAAAGTGCACTTGCAGAGGTTGGCATAGTACACGCTGAAGGCCTGACACCCGCTTTAAGGACACTGACTGCTATTAGCTTACAGTGAAAAACTTTTTTCTTTTAAAAGGCACACTATAGTGAAACCAGATATGAGTGGCAAAGTGCACTTGCAGAGGTTGGCAGAGTACACGCTGAAGGCCTGACACCCGCTTTAAGGACACTGACTGCTATTAGCTTACAGTGAAAAACTTTTTTCTTTTTAAAGGCACGCTATAGTGACACCAGATATGAGTGGCAAAGTGCACTTGCAGAGGTTGGCATAGTACACGCTGAAGGCCTGACACCCGCTTTAAGGACACTGACTGCTATTAGCTTACAGTGAAAAACTTTTTTTCTTTTAAAAGGCACGCTATAGTGACACCAGATATGAGTGGCAAAGTGCACTTGCAGAGGTTGGCAGAGTACACGCTGAAGGCCTGACACCCACTTTAAGGAAACTGACTGCTATTAGCTTACAGTGAAAAACTTTTTTTCTTTTAAAAGGCACGCTATAGTGACACCAGATATGAGTGGCAAAGTGCACTTGCAGAGGTTGGCATAGTACACGCTGAAGGCCTGACACCCGCTTTAAGGACACTGACTGCTATTAGCTTACAGTGAAAAACTTTTTTCTTTTAAAAGGCACACTATAGTGAAACCAGATATGAGTGGCAAAGTGCACTTGCAGAGGTTGGCAGAGTACACGCTGAAGGCCTGACACCCGCTTTAAGGACACTGACTGCTATTAGCTTACAGTGAAAAACTTTTTTTCTTTTTAAAGGCACGCTATAGTGACACCAGATATGAGTGGCAAAGTGCACTTGCAGAGGTTGGCATAGTACACGCTGAAGGCCTGACACCCGCTTTAAGGACACTGACTGCTATTAGCTTACAGTGAAAAACTTTTTTTCTTTTAAAAGGCACGCTATAGTGACACCAGATATGAGTGGCAAAGTGCACTTGCAGAGGTTGGCAGAGTACACGCTGAAGGCCTGACACCCGCTTTAAGGACACTGACTGCTATTAGCTTACAGTGAAAATCTTTTTTTCTTTTAAAAGGCACGCTATTGTGAAACCAGATATGAGTGGCAAAGTGCACTTGCAGAGGTTGGCAGAGTACACGCTGAAGGCCTGACACCCACTTTAAGGAAACTGACTGCTATTAGCTTACAGTGAAAAACTTTTATTCTTCTTAAAGGCACGCTATAGAGACACTAGATAGGAGTGGCAAAATGCACTTGCAGAGGTTGGCAGAGTATACGCTGAAGGCCTGACACCCGCTTTATGGACACTGACTGCTATTAGCTTACAGTGAAAAACTTTTTTTCTTTTAAAAGGCACGCTATAGTGACACCAGATATGAGTGGCAAAGTGCACTTGCAGAGGTTGGCATAGTACACGCTGAAGGCCTGACACCCGCTTTAAGGACACTGACTGTTATTAGCTTACAGTGAAAAACTTTTTTCTTTTAAAAGGCACACTATAGTGAAACCAGATATGAGTGGCAAAGTGCACTTGCAGAGGTTGGCAGAGTACACGCTGAAGGCCTGACACCCGCTTTAAGGACACTGACTGCTATTAGCTTACAGTGAAAAACTTTTTTTCTTTTTAAAGGCACGCTATAGTGACACCAGATATGAGTGGCAAAGTGCACTTGCAGAGGTTGGCATAGTACACGCTGAAGGCCTGACACCCGCTTTAAGGACACTGACTGCTATTAGCTTACAGTGAAAAACTTTTTTCTTTTAAAAGGCACGCTATAGTGAAACCAGATATGAGTGGCAAAGTGCACTTGCAGAGGTTGGCAGAGTACATGCTGAAGGCCTGACACCCGCTTTAAGGACACTGACTGCTATTAGCTTACAGTGAAAAACTTTTTTTCTTTTTAAAGGCACGCTATAGTGACACCAGATATGAGTGGCAAAGTGCACTTGCAGAGGTTTGCATAGTACACGCTGAAGGCCTGACACCCGCTTTAAGGACACTGACTGCTATTAGCTTACAGTGAAAAACTTTTTTTCTTTTAAAAGGCACGCTATAGTGAAACCAGATATGAGTGGCAAAGTGCACTTGCCGAGGTTGGCAGAGTACACGCTGAAGGCCTGACACCCGCTTTAAGGACACTGACTGCTATTAGCTTACAGTGAAAAACTTTTTTCTTTTTAAAGGCACGCTATAGTGAAACCAGATATGAGTGGCAAAGTGCACTTGCAAAGGTTGGCAGAGTACATGCTGAAGGCCTGACACCCGCTTTAAGGACACTGACTGCTATTAGCTTACAGTGAAAAACTTTTTTTCTTTTAAAAGGCACGCTATAGTGAAAGCAGATATGAGTGGCAAAGTGCACTTGCAGAGGTTGGCAGAGTACATGCTGAAGGCCTGACACCCGCTTTAAGGACACTGACTGCTATTAGCTTACAGTGAAAAACTTTTATTCTTCTTAAAGGCACGCTATAGAGACACTAGATAGCAGTGGCAAAATGCACTTGCAGAGGTTGGCAGAGTACACGCTGAAGGCCTGACACCCACTTTAAGGACACTGACTGCTATTAGCTTACAGTGAAAAACTTTTTTTCTTTTTAAAGGCACGCTGTACAGACACTAGATATGAGTGGCAAAGTGCACTTGCAGAGGTTGGCAGAGTACACGCAGAAGGCCTGACACCCGCTTTAAGGACACTGACTGCTATTAGCTTACAGTGAAAAACTTTTTTTCTTTTAAAAGGCACGCTATAGTGAAACCAGATATGAGTGGCAAAGTGCACTTGCAGAGGTTGGCAGAGTACACGCTGAAGGCCTGACACCCGCTTTAAGGACACTGACTGCTATTAGCTTACAGTGAAAAACTTTTTTATTTTTAAAGGCACGCTATAGTGAAACCAGATATGAGTTGCAAAGTGCACTTGCAGAGGTTGGCAGAGTACACGCTGAAGGCCTGACACCCGCTTTAAGGACACTGACTGCTATTAGCTAACAGTGAAAAACTTTTTTCTTTTAAAAGGCACGCTATAGTGAAACCAGATATGAGTGGCAAAGTGCACTTGCAGAGGTTGGCAGAGTACATGCTGAAGGCCTGACACCCGCTTTAAGGACACTGACTGCTATTAGCTTACAGTGAAAAACTTTTTTCTTTTTAAAGGCACGCTATAGTGAAACCAGATATGAGTGGCAAAGTGCACTTGCAGAGGTTGGCAGAGTACACGCTGAAGGCCTGACTCCTGCTTTAAGGACACTGACTGCTATTAGCTAACAGTGAAAAACTTTTTTTCTTTTAAAAGGCACGCTATAGTGAAACCAGATATGAGTGGCAAAGTGCACTTGCAGAGGTTGGCAGAGTACATGCTGAAGGCCTGACACCCGCTTTAAGGACACTGACTGCTATTAGCTTACAGTGAAAAACTTTTATTCTTCTTAAAGGCACGCTATAGAGACACTAGATAGCAGTGGCAAAATGCACTTGCAGAGGTTGGCAGAGTACACGCTGAAGGCCTGACACCCGCTTTAAGGACACTGACTGCTATTAGCTTACAGTGAAAAACTTTTTTTCTTTTTAAAGGCACGCTGTAGAGACACTAGATATGAGTGGCAAAGTGCACTTGCAGAGGTTGGCAGAGTACACGCTGAAGGCCTGACACCCGCTTTAAGGACACTGACTGCTATTAGCTTACAGTGAAAAACTTTTTTCTTTTTAAAGGCACGCTGTAGAGACACTAGATATGAGTGGCAAAGTGCACTTGCAGAGGTTGGCAGAGTACACGCTGAAGGCCTGACACCCGCTTTAAGGACACTGACTGCGATTAGCTTACAGTGAAAAACTTTTTTCTTTTTAAAGGCACGCTGTAGAGACACTAGATATGAGTGGCAAAGTGCACTTGCAGAGGTTGGCAGAGTACACGCTGAAGGCCTGACACCCGCTTTAAGGACACTGACTGCTATTAGCTTACAGTGAAAAACTTTTTTTCTTTTTAAAGGCACGCTATAGTGAAACCAGATATGAGTGGCAAAGTGCACTTGCAGAGGTTGGCAGAGTACACGCTGAAGGCCTGACACCCGCTTTAAGGACACTGACTGCTATTAGCTTACAGTGAAAAACTTTTTTCTTTTTAAAGGCACGCTATAGTGAAACCAGATATGAGTGGCAAAGTGCACTTGCAGAGGTTTGCAGAGTACATGCTGAAGGCCTGACACCCGCTTTAAGGACACTGACTGCTATTAGCTTACAGTGAAAAACTTTTATTCTTCTTAAAGGCACGCTATAGAGACACTAGATAGCAGTGGCAAAATGAACTTGCAGAGGTTGGCAGAGTACACGCTGAAGGCCTGACACCCGCTTTAAGGACACTGACTGCTATTAGCTTACAGTGAAAAACTTTTTTCTTTTTAAAGGCACGCTATAGTGAAACCAGATATGAGTGGCAAAGTGCACTTGCAGAGGTTGGCAGAGTACATGCTGAAGGCCTGACACCCGCTTTAAGGACACTGACTGCTATTAGCTTACAGTGAAAAACTTTTTTCTTTTTAAAGGCACGCTGTAGAGACACTAGATATGAGTGGCAAAGTGCACTTGCAGAGGTTGGCAGAGTACACGCTGAAGGACTGACACCCGCTTTAAGGACACTGACTGCTATTAGCTTACAGTGAAAAACGTTTTTCTTTTTAAAGGCACGCTATAGTGAAACCAGATATGAGTGGCAAAGTGCACTTGCAGAGGTTGGCAGAGTACACGCTGAAGGCCTGACTCCCGCTTTAAGGACACTGACTGCTATTAGCTTACAGTGAAAAACTTTTTTTCTTTTAAAAGGCACGCTATAGTGAAACCAGATATGAGTGGCAAAGTGCACTTGCAGAGGTTGGCAGAGTACACGCTAAAGGCCTGACACCCGCTTTAAGGACACTGACTGCTATTAGCTTACAGTGAAAAGCTTTTTTATTTTTAAAGGCTCGCTATAGTGAAACCAGATATGAGTTGAAAGTGCACTTGCAGAGGTTGGCAGAGTACACGCTGAAGGCCTGACACCCGCTTTAAGGACACTGACTGCTATTAGCTTACAGTGAAAAACTTTTTTATTTTTAAAGGCACGCTATAGTGAAACCAGATATGAGTTGAAAGTGCACTTGCAGAGGTTGGCAGAGTACACGCTGAAGGCCTGACACCCGCTTTAAGGACACTGACTGCTATTAGCTAACAGTGAAAAACTTTTTTCTTTTAAAAGGCACGCTATAGTGAAACCAGATATGAGTGGCAAAGTGCACTTGCAGAGGTTGGCAGAGTACACGCTGAAGGCCTGACACCTGCTTTAAGGACACTGACTGCTATTAGCTAACAGTGAAATTTTTTTTATCTTTTAAAAGGCACGCTATAGTGAAACCAGATATGAGTGGCAAAGTGCACTTGCAGAGGTTGGCAGAGTACATGCTGAAGGTCTGACACCCGCTTTAAGGACACTGACTGCTATTAGCTTACAGTGAAAAACTTTTATTCTTCTTAAAGGCACGCTATAGAGACACTAGATAGCAGTGGCAAAATGCACTTGCAGAGGTTGGCAGAGTACACGCTGAAGTCCTGACACCCGCTTTAAGGACACTGACTGCTATTAGCTTACAGTGAAAAACTTTTTTTCTTTTTAAAGGCACGCTGTAGAGACACTAGATATGAGTGGCAAAGTGCACTTGCAGAGGTTGGCAGAGTACACGCTGAAGGCCTGACACCCGCTTTAAGGACACTGACTGCTATTAGCTTACAGTGAAAAACTTTTTTCTTTTTAAAGGCACGCTGTAGAGACACTAGATATGAGTGGCAAAGTGCACTTGCAGAGGTTGGCAGAGTACACGCTGAAGGCCTGACACCCGCTTTAAGGACACTGACTGCGATTAGCTTACAGTGAAAAACTTTTTTCTTTTTAAAGGCACGCTGTAGAGACACTAGATATGAGTGGCAAAGTGCACTTGCAGAGGTTGGCAGAGTACACGCTGAAGGCCTGACACCCGTTTTAAGGACACTGACTGCTATTAGCTTTCAGTGAAAAACTTTTTTTCTTTTTAAAGGCACGCTATAGTGAAACCAGATATGAGTGGCAAAGTGCACTTGCAGAGGTTGGCAGAGTACACGCTGAAGGCCTGACACCCGCTTTAAGGACACTGACTGCTATTAGCTTACAGTGAAAAACTTTTTTTCTTTTAAAAGGCACGCTATAGTGAAAGCAGATATGAGTTGCAAAGTGCACTTGCAGAGGTTGGCAGAGTACATGCTGAAGGCCTGACACCCGCTTTAAGGACACTGACTGCTATTAGCTTACAGTGAAAAACTTTTATTCTTCTTAAAGGCACACTATAGAGACACTAGATAGCAGTGGCAAAATGCACTTGCAGAGGTTGGCAGAGTACACGCTGAAGGCCTGACACCCACTTTAAGGACACTGACTGCTATTAGCTTACAGTAAAAAACTTTTTTCTTTTAAAAGGCACGCTATAGTGAAACCAGATATGAGTGGCAAAGTGCACTTGCAGAGGTTGGCAGAGTACACGCTGAAGGCCTGACACCCGCTTTAAGGACACTGACTGCTATTAGCTTACAGTGAAAAACTTTTTTCTTTTTAAAGGCACGCTATAGTGAAACCAGATATGAGTGGCAAAGTGCACTTGCAGAGGTTGGCAGAGTACATGCTGAAGGCCTGACACCCGCTTTAAGGACACTGACTGCTATTAGCTTACAGTGAAAAACTTTATTCTTCTTAAAGGCACGCTATAGAGACACTAGATAGCAGTGGCAAAATGAACTTGCAGAGGTTGGCAGAGTACACGCTGAAGGCCTGACACCCGCTTTAAGGACACTGACTGCTATTAGCTTACAGTGAAAAACGTTTTTCTTTTTAAAGGCACGCTATAGTGAAACCAGATATGAGTGGCAAAGTGCACTTGCAGAGGTTGGCAGAGTACATGCTGAAGGCCTGACACCCGCTTTAAGGACACTGATTGCTATTAGCTTACAGTGAAAAACTTTTTTTCTTTTTAAAGGCACGCTATAGTGAAACCAGATATGAGTGGCAAAGTGCACTTGCAGAGGTTGGCAGAGTACACGCTGAAGGCCTGACACCCGCTTTAAGGACACTGACTGCTATTAGCTTACAGTGAAAAGCTTTTTTATTTTTAAAGGCTCGCTATAGTGAAACCAGATATGAGTTGAAAGTGCACTTGCAGAGGTTGGCAGAGTACACGCTGAAGGCCTGACACCCGCTTTAAGGACACTGACTGCTATTAGCTTACAGTGAAAAACTTTTTTATTTTTAAAGGCACGCTATAGTGAAACCAGATATGAGTTGAAAGTGCACTTGCAGAGGTTGGCAGAGTACACGCTGAAGGCCTGACACCCGCTTTAAGGACACTGACTGCTATTAGCTAACAGTGAAAAACTTTTTTCTTTTAAAAGGCACGCTATAGTGAAACCAGATATGAGTGGCAAAGTGCACTTGCAGAGGTTGGCAGAGTACACGCTGAAGGCCTGACACCTGCTTTAAGGACACTGACTGCTATTAGCTAACAGTGAAATTTTTTTTATCTTTTAAAAGGCACGCTATAGTGAAACCAGATATGAGTGGCAAAGTGCACTTGCAGAGGTTGGCAGAGTACATGCTGAAGGCCTGACACCCGCTTTAAGGACACTGACTGCTATTAGCTTACAGTGAAAAACTTTTATTCTTCTTAAAGGCACGCTATAGAGACACTAGATAGCAGTGGCAAAATGCACTTGCAGAGGTTGGCAGAGTACACGCTGAAGTCCTGACACCCGCTTTAAGGACACTGACTGCTATTAGCTTACAGTGAAAAACTTTTTTTCTTTTTAAAGGCACGCTGTAGAGACACTAGATATGAGTGGCAAAGTGCACTTGCAGAGGTTGGCAGAGTACACGCTGAAGGCCTGACACCCGCTTTAAGGACACTGACTGCTATTAGCTTACAGTGAAAAACTTTTTTCTTTTTAAAGGCACGCTGTAGAGACACTAGATATGAGTGGCAAAGTGCACTTGCAGAGGTTGGCAGAGTACACGCTGAAGGCCTGACACCCGCTTTAAGGACACTGACTGCGATTAGCTTACAGTGAAAAACTTTTTTCTTTTTAAAGGCACGCTGTAGAGACACTAGATATGAGTGGCAAAGTGCACTTGCAGAGGTTGGCAGAGTACACGCTGAAGGCCTGACACCTGCTTTAAGGACACTGACTGCTATTAGCTTACAGTGAAAAACTTTTTTTCTTTTAAAAGGCACGCTATAGTGAAAGCAGATATGAGTTGCAAAGTGCACTTGCAGAGGTTGGCAGAGTACATGCTGAAGGCCTGACACCCGCTTTAAGGACACTGACTGCTATTAGCTTTCAGTGAAAAACTTTTTTTCTTTTTAAAGGCACGCTATAGTGAAACCAGATATGAGTGGCAAAGTGCACTTGCAGAGGTTGGCAGAGTACACGCTGAAGGCCTGACACCCGCTTTAAGGACACTGACTGCTATTAGCTTACAGTGAAAAACTTTTTTTCTTTTAAAAGGCACGCTATAGTGAAAGCAGATATGAGTTGCAAAGTGCACTTGCAGAGGTTGGCAGAGTACATGCTGAAGGCCTGACACCCGCTTTAAGGACACTGACTGCTATTAGCTTACAGTGAAAAACTTTTATTCTTCTTAAAGGCACGCTATAGAGACACTAGATAGCAGTGGCAAAATGCACTTGCAGAGGTTGGCAGAGTACACGCTGAAGGCCTGACACCCACTTTAAGGACACTGACTGCTATTAGCTTACAGTAAAAAACTTTTTTTCTTTTAAAAGGCACGCTATAGTGAAACCAGATATGAGTGGCAAAGTGCACTTGCAGAGGTTGGCAGAGTACACGCTGAAGGCCTGACACCCACTTTAAGGACACTGACTGCTATTAGCTTACAGTGAAAAACTTTTTTTCTTTTTAAAGGCACGCTGTAGAGACACTAGATATGAGTGGCAAAGTGCACTTGCAGAGGTTGGCAGAGTACACGCTGAAGGCCTAACACCCGCTTTAAGGACACTGACTGCTATTAGCTTACAGTGAAAAACTTTTTTTCTTTTAAAAGGCACGCTATAGTGAAACCAGATATGAGTGGCAAAGTGCACTTGCAGAGGTTGGCAGAGTACACGCTGAAGGCCTGACACCCGCTTTAAGGACACTGACTGCTACTAGCTTACAGTGAAAAACTTTTTTCTTTTAAAAGGCACGCTATAATGACACCAGATAAGAGTGGCAAAGTGCACTTGCAGAGGTTGGCAGAGTACACGCTGAAGGCCTGACACCCGCTTTAAGGACACTGACTGCTATTAGCTTACAGTGAAAAACTTTTTTCTTTTAAAAGGCACGCTATAGTGAAACCAGATATGAGTGGCAAAGTGCACTTGCAGAGGTTGGCAGAGTACACGCTGAAGGCCTGACACCCGCTTTAAGGACACTGACTGCTATTAGCTTACAGTGAAAAACTTTTTTCTTTTAAAAGGCACGCTATAGTGAAACCAGATATGAGTGGCAAAGTGCACTTGCAGAGGTTGGCAGAGTACACGCTGAAGGCCTGACACCCGCTTTAAGGACACTGACTGCTATTAGCTTACAGTGAAAAACTTTTTTCTTTTTAAAGGCACGCTATAGTGAAACCAGATATGAGTGGCAAAGTGCACTTGCAGAGGTTGGCAGAGTACATGCTGAAGGCCTGACACCCGCTTTAAGAACACTGACTGCTACTAGCTTACAGTGAAAAACTTTTTTCTTTTAAAAGGCACGCTATAGTGAAACCAGATATGAGTGGCAAAGTGCACTTGCAGAGGTTGGCAGAGTACACGCTGAAGGCCTGACACCCGCTTTAAGGACACTGACTGCTATTAGCATACAGTGAAAAACTTTTTTCTTTTAAAAGGCACGCTATAGTGAAACCAGATATGAGTGGCAAAGTGCACTTGCAGAGGTTGGCAGAGTACACGCTGAAGGCCTGACACCCGCTTTAAGGACACTGACTGCTATTAGCTTACAGTGAAAAACTTTTTTATTTTTAAAGGCACGCTATAGTGAAACCAGATATGAGTTGCAAAGTGCACTTGCAGAGGTTGGCAGAGTACACGCTGAAGGCCTGACACCCGCTTTAAGGACACTGACTGCTATTAGCTTACAGTGAAAAACTTTTTTCTTTTAAAAGGCACGCTATAGTGAAACCAGATATGAGTGTCAAAATGCACTTGCAGAGGTTGGCAGAGTACATGCTGAAGGCCTGACACCCGCTTTAAGGACACTGACTGCTATTAGCTTACAGTGAAAAACTTTTATTCTTCTTAAAGGCACGCTATAGAGACACTAGATAGCAGTGGCAAAATGCACTTGCAGAGGTTGGCAGAGTACACGCTGAAGGCCTGACACCCGCTTTAAGGACACTGACTGCTATTAGCTTACAGTGAAAAACTTTTTTTCTTTTTAAAGGCACGCCGTAGAGACACTAGATATGAGTGGCAAAGTGCACTTGCAGAGGTTGGCAGAGTACACGCTGAAGGCCTGACACCCGCTTTAAGGACACTGACTGCTATTAGCTTACAGTGAAAAGCTTTTTTATTTTTAAAGGCTCGCTATAGTGAAACCAGATATGAGTTGAAAGTGCACTTGCAGAGGTTGGCAGAGTACACGCTGAAGGCCTGACACCCGCTTTAAGGACACTGACTGCTATTAGCTTACAGTGAAAAACTTTTTTATTTTTAAAGGCACGCTATAGTGAAACCAGATATGAGTTGAAAGTGCACTTGCAGAGGTTGGCAGAGTACACGCTGAAGGCCTGACACCCGCTTTAAGGACACTGACTGCTATTAGCTAACAGTGAAAAACTTTTTTCTTTTAAAAGGCACGCTATAGTGAAACCAGATATGAGTGGCAAAGTGCACTTGCAGAGGTTGGCAGAGTACACGCTGAAGGCCTGACACCTGCTTTAAGGACACTGACTGCTATTAGCTAACAGTGAAATTTTTTTTATCTTTTAAAAGGCACGCTATAGTGAAACCAGATATGAGTGGCAAAGTGCACTTGCAGAGGTTGGCAGAGTACATGCTGAAGGCCTGACACCCGCTTTAAGGACACTGACTGCTATTAGCTTACAGTGAAAAACTTTTATTCTTCTTAAAGGCACGCTATAGAGACACTAGATAGCAGTGGCAAAATGCACTTGCAGAGGTTGGCAGAGTACACGCTGAAGTCCTGACACCCGCTTTAAGGACACTGACTGCTATTAGCTTACAGTGAAAAACTTTTTTTCTTTTTAAAGGCACGCTGTAGAGACACTAGATATGAGTGGCAAAGTGCACTTGCAGAGGTTGGCAGAGTACACGCTGAAGGCCTGACACCCGCTTTAAGGACACTGACTGCTATTAGCTTACAGTGAAAAACTTTTTTCTTTTTAAAGGCACGCTGTAGAGACACTAGATATGAGTGGCAAAGTGCACTTGCAGAGGTTGGCAGAGTACACGCTGAAGGCCTGACACCCGCTTTAAGGACACTGACTGCGATTAGCTTACAGTGAAAAACTTTTTTCTTTTTAAAGGCACGCTGTAGAGACACTAGATATGAGTGGCAAAGTGCACTTGCAGAGGTTGGCAGAGTACACGCTGAAGGCCTGACACCTGCTTTAAGGACACTGACTGCTATTAGCTTACAGTGAAAAACTTTTTTTCTTTTAAAAGGCACGCTATAGTGAAAGCAGATATGAGTTGCAAAGTGCACTTGCAGAGGTTGGCAGAGTACATGCTGAAGGCCTGACACCCGCTTTAAGGACACTGACTGCTATTAGCTTTCAGTGAAAAACTTTTTTTCTTTTTAAAGGCACGCTATAGTGAAACCAGATATGAGTGGCAAAGTGCACTTGCAGAGGTTGGCAGAGTACACGCTGAAGGCCTGACACCCGCTTTAAGGACACTGACTGCTATTAGCTTACAGTGAAAAACTTTTTTTCTTTTAAAAGGCACGCTATAGTGAAAGCAGATATGAGTTGCAAAGTGCACTTGCAGAGGTTGGCAGAGTACATGCTGAAGGCCTGACACCCGCTTTAAGGACACTGACTGCTATTAGCTTACAGTGAAAAACTTTTATTCTTCTTAAAGGCACGCTATAGAGACACTAGATAGCAGTGGCAAAATGCACTTGCAGAGGTTGGCAGAGTACACGCTGAAGGCCTGACACCCACTTTAAGGACACTGACTGCTATTAGCTTACAGTAAAAAACTTTTTTTCTTTTAAAAGGCACGCTATAGTGAAACCAGATATGAGTGGCAAAGTGCACTTGCAGAGGTTGGCAGAGTACACGCTGAAGGCCTGACACCCGCTTTAAGGACACTGACTGCTATTAGCTTACAGTGAAAAACTTTTTTCTTTTTAAAGGCACGCTATAGTGAAACCAGATATGAGTGGCAAAGTGCACTTGCAGAGGTTGGCAGAGTACATGCTGAAGGCCTGACACCCGCTTTAAGGACACTGACTGCTATTAGCTTACAGTGAAAAACTTTATTCTTCTTAAAGGCACGCTATAGAGACACTAGATAGCAGTGGCAAAATGAACTTGCAGAGGTTGGCAGAGTACACGCTGAAGGCCTGACACCCGCTTTAAGGACACTGACTGCTATTAGCTTACAGTGAAAAACTTTTTTCTTTGTAAAGGCACGCTATAGTGAAACCAGATATGAGTGGCAAAGTGCACTTGCAGAGGTTGGCAGAGTACATGCTGAAGGCCTGACACCCGCTTTAAGGACACTGATTGCTATTAGCTTACAGTGAAAAACTTTTTTTCTTTTAAAAGGCACGCTATAGTGAAAGCAGATATGAGTGGCAAAGTGCACTTGCAGAGGTTGGCAGAGTACATGCTGAAGGCCTGACACCCGCTTTAAGGACACTGACTGCTATTAGCTTACAGTGAAAAACTTTTATTCTTCTTAAAGGCACGCTATGGAGACACTAGATAGCAGTGGCAAAATGCACTTGCAGAGGTTGGCAGAGTACACGCTGAAGGCCTGACACCCACTTTAAGGACACTGACTGCTATTAGCTTACAGTGAAAAACTTTTTTTCTTTTTAAAGGCACGCTGTAGAGACACTAGATATGAGTGGCAAAGTGCACTTGCAGAGGTTGGCAGAGTACACGCTGAAGGCCTAACACCCGCTTTAAGGACACTGACTGCTATTAGCTTACAGTGAAAAACTTTTTTTCTTTTAAAAGGCACGCTATAGTGAAACCAGATATGAGTGGCAAAGTGCACTTGCAGAGGTTGGCAGAGTACACGCTGAAGGCCTGACACCCGCTTTAAGGACACTGACTGCTACTAGCTTACAGTGAAAAACTTTTTTCTTTTAAAAGGCACGCTATAATGACACCAGATAAGAGTGGCAAAGTGCACTTGCAGAGGTTGGCAGAGTACACGCTGAAGGCCTGACACCCGCTTTAAGGACACTGACTGCTATTAGCTTACAGTGAAAAACTTTTTTCTTTTAAAAGGCACGCTATAGTGAAACCAGATATGAGTGGCAAAGTGCACTTGCAGAGGTTGGCAGAGTACACGCTGAAGGCCTGACACCCGCTTTAAGGACACTGACTGCTATTAGCTTACAGTGAAAAACTTTTTTCTTTTAAAAGGCACGCTATAGTGAAACCAGATATGAGTGGCAAAGTGCACTTGCAGAGGTTGGCAGAGTACACGCTGAAGGCCTGACACCCGCTTTAAGGACACTGACTGCTATTAGCTTACAGTGAAAAACTTTTTTCTTTTTAAAGGCACGCTATAGTGAAACCAGATATGAGTGGCAAAGTGCACTTGCAGAGGTTGGCAGAGTACATGCTGAAGGCCTGACACCCGCTTTAAGAACACTGACTGCTACTAGCTTACAGTGAAAAACTTTTTTCTTTTAAAAGGCACGCTATAGTGAAACCAGATATGAGTGGCAAAGTGCACTTGCAGAGGTTGGCAGAGTACACGCTGAAGGCCTGACACCCGCTTTAAGGACACTGACTGCTATTAGCATACAGTGAAAAACTTTTTTCTTTTAAAAGGCACGCTATAGTGAAACCAGATATGAGTGGCAAAGTGCACTTGCAGAGGTTGGCAGAGTACACGCTGAAGGCCTGACACCCGCTTTAAGGACACTGACTGCTATTAGCTTACAGTGAAAAACTTTTTTATTTTTAAAGGCACGCTATAGTGAAACCAGATATGAGTTGCAAAGTGCACTTGCAGAGGTTGGCAGAGTACACGCTGAAGGCCTGACACCCGCTTTAAGGACACTGACTGCTATTAGCTTACAGTGAAAAACTTTTTTCTTTTAAAAGGCACGCTATAGTGAAACCAGATATGAGTGTCAAAGTGCACTTGCAGAGGTTGGCAGAGTACATGCTGAAGGCCTGACACCCGCTTTAAGGACACTGACTGCTATTAGCTTACAGTGAAAAACTTTTATTCTTCTTAAAGGCACGCTATAGAGACACTAGATAGCAGTGGCAAAATGCACTTGCAGAGGTTGGCAGAGTACACGCTGAAGGCCTGACACCCGCTTTAAGGACACTGACTGCTATTAGCTTACAGTGAAAAACTTTTTTTCTTTTTAAAGGCACGCCGTAGAGACACTAGATATGAGTGGCAAAGTGCACTTGCAGAGGTTGGCAGAGTACACGCTGAAGGCCTGACACCCGCTTTAAGGACACTGACTGCTATTAGCTTACAGTGAAAAACTTTTATTCTTCTTAAAGGCACGCTATAGAGACACTAGATAGGAGTGGCAAAATGCACTTGCAGAGGTTGGCAGAGTACACGCTGAAGGCCTGACACCCGCTTTAAGGACACTGACTGCTAATAGCTTACAGTGAAAAACTTTTTTCTTTTAAAAGGCACGCTATAGTGAAACCAGATATGAGTTGCAAAGTGCACTTGCAGAGGTTGGCAGAGTACACGCTGAAGGCCTGACACCCGCTTTAAGGACACTGACTGCTAATAGCTTACAGTGAAAAACTTTTTTCTTTTAAAAGGCACGCTATAGTGAAACCAGATATGAGTGGCAAAGTGCACTTGCAGAGGTTGGCAGAGTACACGCTGAAGGCCTGACACCCGCTTTAAGGACACTGACTGCTATTAGCTTACAGTGAAAAACTTTTTTCTTTTAAAAGGCACGCTATAGTGAAACCAGATATGAGTGGCAAAGTGCACTTGCAGAGGTTGGCAGAGTACACGCTGAAGGCCTGACACCCGCTTTAAGAACACTGACTGCTACTAGCTTACAGTGAAAAACTTTTTTTCTTTTAAAAGGCACGCTATAGTGACACCAGATAAGAGTGGCAAAGTGCACTTGCAGAGGTTGGCAGAGTACACGCTGAAGGCCTGACACCCGCTTTAAGGACACTGACTGCTATTAGCTTACAGTGAAAAACTTTTTTCTTTTAAAAGGCACGCTATAGTGAAACCAGATATGAGTGGCAAAGTGCACTTGCAGAGGTTGGCAGAGTACACGCTGAAGGCCTGACACCCGCTTTAAGGACACTGACTGCTATTAGCATACAGTGAAAAACTTTTTTCTTTTAAAAGGCACGCTATAGTGAAACCAGATATGAGTGGCAAAGTGCACTTGCAGAAGTTGGCAGAGTACACGCTGAAGGCCTGACACCCGCTTTAAGGACACTGACTGCTATTAGCTTACAGTGAAAAACTTTTTTATTTTTAAAGGCACGCTATAGTGAAACCAGATATGAGTTGCAAAGTGCACTTGCAGAGGTTGGCAGAGTACACGCTGAAGGCCTGACACCCGCTTTAAGGACACTGACTGCTATTAGCTTACAGTGAAAAACTTTTTTCTTTTAAAAGGCACGCTATAGTGAAACCAGATATGAGTGTCAAAGTGCACTTGCAGAGGTTGGCAGAGTACACGCTGAAGGCCTGACACCCGCTTTAAGGACACTGACTGCTATTAGCTTACAGTGAAAAACTTTTTTCTTTTAATAGGCACGCTATAGTGAAACCAGATATGAGTGGCAAAGTGCACTTGCCGAGGTTGGCAGAGTACACGCTGAAGGCCTGACACCCGCTTTAAGGACACTGACTGCTATTAGCTTACAGTGAAAAACTTTTTTCTTTTTAAAGGCACGCTATAGTGAAACCAGATATGAGTGGCAAAGTGCACTTGCAGAGGTTGGCAGAGTACATGCTGAAGGCCTGACACCCGCTTTAAGGACACTGACTGCTATTAGCTTACAGTGAAAAACTTTTATTCTTCTTAAAGGCACGCTATAGAGACACTAGATAGCAGTGGCAAAATGCACTTGCAGAGGTTGGCAGAGTACAAGCTGAAGGCCTGACACCCGCTTTAAGGACACTGACTGCTATTAGCTTACAGTGAAAAACTTTTTTTCTTTTTAAAGGCACGCCGTAGAGACACTAGATATGAGTGGCAAAGTGCACTTGCAGAGGTTGGCAGAGTACACGCTGAAGGCCTGACACCCGCTTTAAGGACACTGACTGCTATTAGCTTACAGTGAAAAACTTTTATTCTTCTTAAAGGCACGCTATAGAGACACTAGATAGGAGTGGCAAAATGCACTTGCAGAGGTTGGCAGAGTACACGCTGAAGGCCTGACAACCGCTTTAAGGACAATGACTGCTACTAGCTTACAGTGAAAAACTTTTTTTCTTTTAAAAGGCACGCTATAGTGACACCAGATATGAGTGGCAAAGTGCACTTGCAGAGGTTGGCAGAGTACACGCTGAAGGCCTGACACCCGCTTTAAGGACACTGACTGCTATTAGCTTACAGTGAAAAACTTTTTTCTTTTTAAAGGCACGCTATAGTGAAACCAGATATGAGTGGCAAAGAGCACTTGCAGAGGTTGGCAGAGTACACGCTGAAGGCCTGACACCCGCTTTAAGAACACTGACTGCTACTAGCTTACAGTGAAAAACTTTTTTTCTTTTAAAAGGCACGCTATAGTGACACCAGATAAGAGTGGCAAAGTGCACTTGCAGAGGTTGGCAGAGTACATGCTGAAGGCCTGACACCCGCTTTAAGGACACTGACTGCTATTAGCTTACAGTGAAAAACTTTTTTCTTTTAAAAGGCACGCTATAGTGAAACCAGATATGAGTGGCAAAGTGCACTTGCAGAGGTTGGCAGAGTACACGCTGAAGGCCTGACACCCGCTTTAAGAACACTGACTGCTACTAGCTTACAGTGAAAAACTTTTTTTCTTTTAAAAGGCACGCTATAGTGACACCAGATAAGAGTGGCAAAGTGCACTTGCAGAGGTTGGCAGAGTACATGCTGAAGGCCTGACACCCGCTTTAAGGACACTGACTGCTATTAGCTTACAGTGAAAAACTTTTTTCTTTTAAAAGGCACGCTATAGTGAAACCAGATATGAGTGGCAAAGTGCACTTGCAGAGGTTGGCAGAGTACACGCTGAAGGCCTGACACCCGCTTTAAGGACACTGACTGCTATTAGCTTACAGTGAAAAACTTTTTTCTTTTAAAAGGCACGCTATAGTGAAACCAGAAATGAGTGGCAAAGTGCACTTGCAGAGGTTGGCAGAGTACACGCTGAAGGCCTGACACCCGCTTTAAGGACACTGACTGCTATTAGCTTACAGTGAAAAACTTTTTTATTTTTAAAGGCACGCTATAGTGAAACCAGATATGAGTTGCAAAGTGCACTTGCAGAGGTTGGCAGAGTACACGCTGAAGGCCTGACACCCGCTTTAAGGACACTGACTGCTATTAGCTTACAGTGAAAAACTTTTTTCTTTTAAAAGGCACGCTATAGTGAAACCAGATATGAGTGTCAAAGTGCACTTGCAGAGGTTGGCAGAGTACACGCTGAAGGCCTGACACCCGCTTTAAGGACACTGACTGCTATTAGCTTACAGTGAAAAACTTTTTTTCTTTTAAAAGGCACGCTATAGTGAAACCACATATGAGTGGCAAAGTGCACTTGCAGAGGTTGGCAGAGTACACGCTGAAGGCCTGACACCCGCTTTAAGGACACTGACTGCTATTAGCTTACAGTGAAAAACTTTTATTCTTCTTAAAGGCACGCTATAGAGACACTAGATAGCAGTGGCAAAATGCACTTGCAGAGGTTGGCAGAGTACACGCTGAAGGCCTGACACCCGCTTTAAGGACACTGACTGCTATTAGCTTACAGTGAAAAACTTTTTTTCTTTTTAAAGGCACGCCGTAGAGACACTAGATATGAGTGGCAAAGTGCACTTGCAGAGGTTGGCAGAGTACACGCTGAAGGCCTGACACCCGCTTTAAGGACACTGACTGCTATTAGCTTACAGTGAAAAACTTTTATTCTTCTTAAAGGCACGCTATAGAGACACTAGATAGGAGTGGCAAAATGCACTTGCAGAGGTTGGCAGAGTACACGCTGAAGGCCTGACACCCGCTTTAAGGACACTGACTGCTACTAGCTTACAGTGAAAAACTTTTTTTCTTTTAAAAGGCACGCTATAGTGACACCAGATATGAGTGGCAAAGTGCACTTGCAGAGGTTGGCAGAGTACACGCTGAAGGCCTGACACCCGCTTTAAGGACACTGACTGCTATTAGCTTACAGTGAAAAACTTTTTTCTTTTTAAAGGCACGCTATAGTGAAACCAGATATGAGTGGCAAAGAGCACTTGCAAAGGTTGGCAGAGTACACGCTGAAGGCCTGACACCCGCTTTAAGGACACTGACTGCTATTAGCTTACAGTGAAAAACTTTTTTCTTTTTAAAGGCACGCTATAGTGAAACCAGATATGAGTGGCAAAATGAACTTGCAGAGGTTGGCAGAGTACACGCTGAAGGCCTGACTCCCGCTTTAAGGACACTGACTGCTATTAGCTTACAGTGAAAAACTTTTTTTCTTTTAAAAGGCACGCTATAGTGAAACCAGATATGAGTGGCAAAGTGCACTTGCAGAGGTTGGCAGAGTACATGCTGAAGGCCTGACACCCGCTTTAAGGACACTGACTGCTATTAGCTTACAGTGAAAACCTTTTTTTCTTTTAAAAGGCACGCTATAGTGAAAGCAGATATGAGTGGCAAAGTGCACTTGCAGAGGTTGGCAGAGTGCATGCTGAAGGCCTGACACGCGCTTTAAGGACACTGACTGCTATTAGCTTACAGTGAAAAACTTTTATTCTTCTTAAAGGCACGCTATAGAGACACTAGATAGCAGTGGCAAAATGCACTTGCAGAGGTTGGCAGAGTACACGCTGAAGGCCTGACACCCACTTTAAGGACAATGACTGCTATTAGCTTACAGTGAAAAACTTTTTTTCTTTTTAAAGGCACGCTGTAGAGACACTAGATATGAGTGGCAAAGTGCACTTGCAGAGGTTGGCAGAGTACACGCTGAAGGCCTGACACCCGCTTTAAGGACACTGACTGCTATTAGCTTACAGTGAAAAACTTTTTTCTTTTAAAAGGCACGCTATAGTTAAACCAGATATGAGTGGCAAAGAGCACTTGCAGAGGTTGGCAGAGTACATGCTGAAGGCCTGACACCCGCTTTAAGGACACTGACTGCTATTAGCTTACAGTGAAAAACTTTTTTTCTTTTAAAAGGCACGCTATAGTGAAACCAGATATGAGTGGCAAAGTGCACTTGCCGAGGTTGGCAGAGTACACGATGAAGGCCTGACACCCGCTTTAAGGACACTGACTGCTATTAGCTTACAGTGAAAAACTTTTTTCTTTTTAAAGGCACGCTATAGTGAAACCAGATATGAGTGGCAAAGTGCACTTGCAGAGGTTGGCAGAGTACATGCTGAAGGCCTGACACCCGCTTTAAGGACACTGACTGCTATTAGCTTACAGTGAAAAACGTTTTTCTTTTAAAAGGCACGCTATAGTGAAACCAGATATGAGTGGCAAAGTGCACTTGCAGAGGTTGGCAGAGTACACGCTGAAGGACTGACACCCGCTTTAAGGACACTGACTGCTATTAGCTTACAGTGAAAAACGTTTTTCTTTTTAAAGGCACGCTATAGTGAAACCAGATATGAGTGGCAAAGTGCACTTGCAGAGGTTGGCAGAGTACACGCTGAAGGCCTGACTCCCGCTTTAAGGACACTGACTGCTATTAGCTTACAGTGAAAAACTTTTTTTCTTTTAAAAGGCACGCTATAGTGAAACCAGATAAGAGTGGCAAAGTGCACTTGCAGAGGTTGGCAGAGTACATGCTGAAGGCCTGACACCCGCTTTAAGGACACTGACTGCTATTAGCTTACAGTGAAAAACTTTTTTTCTTTTAAAAGGCACGCTATAGTGAAACCAGATATGAGTGGCAAAGTGCACTTGCAGAGGTTGGCAGAGTACACGCTGAAGGCCTGACACCCGCTTTAAGGACACTGACTGCTATTAGCTTACAGTGAAAAACTTTTTTATTTTTAAAGGCTCGCTATAGTGAAACCAGATATGAGTTGAAAGTGCACTTGCAGAGGTTGGCAGAGTACACGCTGAAAGCCTGACACCCGCTTTAAGGACACTGACTGCTATTAGCTAACAGTGAAAAACGTTTTTCTTTTAAAAGGCACGCTATAGTGAAACCAGATATGAGTGGCAAAGTGGACTTGCAGAGGTTGGCAGAGTACATGCTGAAGGCCTGACACCCGCTTTAGCTTACAGTGACACTGACTGCTATTAGCTTACAGTGAAAAACTTTTTTTCTTTTAAAAGGCACGCTATAGTGAAACCAGAAATGAGTGGCAAAGTGCACTTGCAGAGGTTGGCAGAGTACACGTTGAAGGCCTGACACCCGCTTTAAGGACACTGACTGCTATTAGCTTACAGTGAAAAACTTTTTTATTTTTAAAGGCACGCTATAGTGAAACCAGATATGAGTTGAAAGTGCACTTGCAGAGGTTGGCAGAGTACACGCTGAAGGCCTGACACCCGCTTTAAGGACACTGACTTCTATTAGCTAACAGTGAAAAACTTTTTTCTTTTAAAAGGCACGCTATAGTGAAACCAGATATGAGTGGCAAAGTGCACTTGCAGAGGTTGGCAGAGTACACGCTGAAGGCCTGACACCTGCTTTAAGGACACTGACTGCTATTAGCTAACAGTGAAAAACTTTTTTCTTTTTAAAGGCACGCTATAGTGAAACCAGATATGAGTGGCAAAGTGCACTTGCAGAGGTTGGCAGAGTACATGCTGAAGGCCTGACACCCGCTTTAAGGACACTGACTGCTATTAGCTTACAGTGAAAAACTTTTTTTCTTTTTAAAGGCACGCTGTAGAGACACTAGATATGAATGGCAAAGTGCACTTGCAGAGGTTGGCAGAGTACACGCTGAAGGCCTGACACCCGCTTTAAGGACACTGACTGCTGTTAGCTTACAGTGAAAAACTTTTTTCTTTTTAAAGGCACGCTGTAGAGACACTAGATATGAGTGGCAAAGTGCACTTGCAGAGGTTGGCAGAGTACACGCTGAAGGCCTGACACCCGCTTTAAGGACACTGACTGCGATTAGCTTACAGTGAAAAACTTTTTTCTTTTTAAAGGCACGCTGTAGAGACACTAGATATGAGTGGCAAAGTGCACTTGCAGAGGTTGGCAGAGTACACGCTGAAGGCCTGACACCCGCTTTAAGGACACTGACTGCTATTAGCTTACAGTGAAAAACTTTTTTCTTTTTAAAGGCACGCTATAGTGAAACCAGATATGAGTGGCAAAGTGCACTTGCAGAGGTTGGCAGAGTACATGCTGAAGGCCTGACACCCGCTTTAAGGACACTGACTGCTATTAGCTTACAGTGAAAAACTTTTTTCTTTTTAAAGGAACGCTATAGTGAAACCAGATATGAGTGGCAAACTGCACTTGCAGAGGTTGGCAGAGTACATGCTGAAGGCCTGACACCCGCTTTAAGGACACTGACTGCTATTAGCTTACAGTGAAAAACTTTTATTCTTCTTAAAGGCACGCTATAGAGACACTAGATAGCAGTGGCAAAATGAACTTGCAGAGGTTGGCAGAGTACACGCTGAAGGCCTGACACCCGCTTTAAGGACACTGACTGCTATTAGCTTACAGTGAAAAACTTTTTTCTTTTTAAAGGCACGCTATAGTGAAACCAGATATGAGTGGCAAAGTGCACTTGCAGAGGTTGGCAGAGTACATGCTGAAGGCCTGACACCCGCTTTAAGGACACTGACTGCTATTAGCTTACAGTGAAAAACTTTTTTCTTTTAAAAGGCACGCTATAGTGAAAGCAGATATGAGTTGCAAAGTGCACTTGCAGAGGTTGGCAGAGTACATGCTGAAGGCCTGACACCCGCTTTAAGGACACTGACTGCTATTAGCTTACAGTGAAAAACTTTTTTCTTTTAAAAGGCACGCTATAGTGAAAGCAGATATGAGTTGCAAAGTGCACTTGCAGAGGTTGGCAGAGTACATGCTGAAGGCCTGACACCCGCTTTAAGGACACTGACTGCTATTAGCTTACAGTGAAAAACTTTTATTCTTCTTAAAGGCACGCTATAGAGACACTAGATAGCAGTGGCAAAATGAACTTGCAGAGGTTGGCAGAGTACACGCTGAAGGCCTGACACCCGCTTTAAGGACACTGACTGCTATTAGCTTACAGTGAAAAACTTTTTTCTTTTAAAAGGCACGCTATAGTGAAAGCAGATATGAGTTGCAAAGTGCACTTGCAGAGGTTGGCAGAGTACATGCTGAAGGCCTGACACCCGCTTTAAGGACACTGACTGCTATTAGCTTACAGTGAAAAACTTTTATTCTTCTTAAAGGCACGCTATAGAGACACTAGATAGCAGTGGCAAAATGCACTTGCAGAGGTTGGCAGAGTACACGCTGAAGGCCTGACACCCACTTTAAGGACACTGACTGCTATTAGCTTACAGTGAAAAACTTTTTTTCTTTTAAAAGGCACGCTATAGTGAAACCAGATATGAGTGGCAAAGTGCACTTGCAGAGGTTGGCATAGTACATGCTGAAGGCCTGACACCCGCTTTAAGGACACTGACTGCTATTAGCTTACAGTGAAAAACTTTTTTTCTTTTAAAAGGCACGCTATAGTGAAACCAGATATGAGTGGCAAAGTGCACTTGCAGAGGTTGGCAGAGTACACGCTGAAGGCCTGACACCCGCTTTAAGGACACTGACTGCTATTAGCTTACAGTGAAAAACTTTTTTCTTTTTAAAGGCACGCTATAGTGAAACCAGATATGAGTGGCAAAGTGCACTTGCAGAGGTTGGCAGAGTACATGCTGAAGGCCTGACACCCGCTTTAAGGACACTGACTGCTATTAGCTTACAGTGAAAAACTTTTATTCTTCTTAAAGGCACGCTATAGAGACACTAGATAGCAGTGGAAAAATGAACTTGCAGAGGTTGGCAGAGTACACGCTGAAGGCCTGACACCCGCTTTAAGGACACTGACTGCTATTAGCTTACAGTGAAAAACTTTTTTCTTTTTAAAGGCACGCTATAGTGAAACCAGATATGAGTGGCAAAGTGCACTTGCAGAGGTTGGCAGAGTACATGCTGAAGGCCTGACACCCGCTTTAAGGACACTGACTGCTATTAGCTTACAGTGAAAAACTTTTTTTCTTTTAAAAGGCACGCTATAGTGAAACCAGATATGAGTGGCAAAGTGCACTTGCAGAGGTTGGCATAGTACATGCTGAAGGCCTGACACCCGCTTTAAGGACACTGACTGCTATTAGCTTACAGTGAAAAACTTTTTTTCTTTTAAAAGGCACGCTATAGTGAAACCAGATATGAGTGGCAAAGTGCACTTGCAGAGGTTGGCAGAGTACACGCTGAAGGCCTGACAGCCGCTTTAAGGACACTGACTGCTATTAGCTTACAGTGAAAAACTTTTTTATTTTTAAAGGCACGCTATAGTGAAACCAGATATGAGTTGCAAAGTGCACTTGCAGAGGTTGGCAGAGTACACGCTGAAGGCCTGACACCCGCTTTAAGGACACTGACTGCTATTAGCTAACAGTGAAAAACTTTTTTCTTTTAAAAGGCACGCTATAGTGAAACCAGATATGAGTGGCAAAGTGCACTTGCAGAGGTTGGCAGAGTACATGCTGAAGGCCTGACACCCGCTTTAAGGACACTGACTGCTATTAGCTTACAGTGAAAAACTTTTTTTCTTTTAAAAGGCACGCTATAGTGAAACCAGATATGAGTGGCAAAGTGCACTTGCCGAGGTTGGCAGAGTACACGATGAAGGCCTGACACCCGCTTTAAGGACACTGACTGCTATTAGCTTACAGTGAAAAACTTTTTTCTTTTTAAAGGCACGCTATAGTGAAAGCAGATATGAGTGGCAAAGTGCACTTGCAGAGGTTGGCAGAGTACATGCTGAAGGCCTGACACCCGCTTTAAGGACACTGACTGCTATTAGCTTACAGTGAAAAACTTTTTTCTTTTTAAAGGCACGCTATAGTGAAACCAGATATGAGTGGCAAAGTGCACTTGCAGAGGTTGGCAGAGTACATGCTGAAGGCCTGACACCCGCTTTAAGGACACTGACTGCTATTAGCTTACAGTGAAAAACTTTTTTTCTTTTAAAAGGCACGCTATAGTGAAACCAGATATGAGTGGCAAAGTGCACTTGCAGAGGTTGGCATAGTACATGCTGAAGGCCTGACACCCGCTTTAAGGACACTGACTGCTATTAGCTTACAGTGAAAAACTTTTTTTCTTTTAAAAGGCACGCTATAGTGAAACCAGATATGAGTGGCAAAGTGCACTTGCAGAGGTTGGCAGAGTACACGCTGAAGGCCTGACACCCGCTTTAAGGACACTGACTGCTATTAGCTTACAGTGAAAAACTTTTTTATTTTTAAAGGCACGCTATAGTGAAACCAGATATGAGTTGCAAAGTGCACTTGCAGAGGTTGGCAGAGTACATGCTGAAGGCCTGACACCCGCTTTAAGGACACTGACTGCTATTAGCTAACAGTGAAAAACTTTTTTCTTTTAAAAGGCACGCTATAGTGAAACCAGATATGAGTGGCAAAGTGCACTTGCAGAGGTTGGCAGAGTACATGCTGAAGGCCTGACACCCGCTTTAAGGACACTGACTGCTATTAGCTTACAGTGAAAAACTTTTTTTCTTTTAAAAGGCACGCTATAGTGAAACCAGATATGAGTGGCAAAGTGCACTTGCCGAGGTTGGCAGAGTACACGATGAAGGCCTGACACCCGCTTTAAGGACACTGACTGCTATTAGCTTACAGTGAAAAACTTTTTTCTTTTTAAAGGCACGCTATAGTGAAACCAGATATGAGTGGCAAAGTGCACTTGCAGAGGTTGGCAGAGTACATGCTGAAGGCCTGACACCCGCTTTAAGGACACTGACTGCTATTAGCTTACAGTGAAAAACTTTTTTCTTTTAAAAGGCACGCTATAGTGAAACCAGATATGAGTGGCAAAGTGCACTTGCAGAGGTTGGCAGAGTACATGCTGAAGGCCTGACACCCGCTTTAAGGACACTGACTGCTATTAGCTTACAGTGAAAAACTTTTTTTCTTTTTAAAGGCACGCTGTAGAGACACTAGATATGAGTGGCAAAGTGCACTTGCAGAGGTTGGCAGAGTACACGCTGAAGGCCTGACACCCGCTTTAAGGACACTGACTGCTATTAGCTTACAGTGAAAAACTTTTTTCTTTTTAAAGGCACGCTGTAGAGACACTAGATATGAGTGGCAAAGTGCACTTGCAGAGGTTGGCAGAGTACATGCTGAAGGCCTGACACCCGCTTTAAGGACACTGACTGCTATTAGCTTACAGTGAAAAACTTTTATTCTTCTTAAAGGCACGCTATGAGACACTAGATAGGAGTGGCAAAATGCACTTGCAGAGGTTGGCAGAGTACACGCTGAAGGCCTGACACCCGCTTTAAGGACACTGACTGCTATTAGCTTACAGTGAAAAACTTTTTTCTTTTAAAAGGCACGCTATAGTGACACCAGATATGAGTGGCAAAGTGCACTTGCAGAGGTTGGCAGAGTACACGCTGAAGGACTGACACCCGCTTTAAGGACACTGACTGCTATTAGCTTACAGTGAAAAACGCTTTTCTTTTTAAAGGCACGCTATAGTGAAACCAGATATGAGTGGCAAAGTGCACTTGCAGAGGTTGGCAGAGTACACGCTGAAGGCCTGACACCCGCTTTAAGGACACTGACTGCTATTAGCTTACAGTGAAATTGTTTTTTTCTTTTTAAAGGCACGCTCTAGAGACACTAGATATGAGTGGCAAAGTGCACTTGCAGAGGTTGGCAGAGTACACGCTGAAGGCCTGACACCCGCTTTAAGGACACTGACTGCTATTAGCTTACAGTGAAAAACTTTTTTCTTTTAAAAGGCACGCTATAGTGAAAGCAGATATGAGTTGCAAAGTGCACTTGCAGAGGTTGGCAGAGTACATGCTGAAGGCCTGACACCCGCTTTAAGGACACTGACTGCTATTAGCTTACAGTGAAAAACTTTTATTCTTCTTAAAGGCACGCTATAGAGACACTAGATAGCAGTGGCAAAATGCACTTGCAGAGGTTGGCAGAGTACACGCTGAAGGCCTGACACCCACTTTAAGGACACTGACTGCTATTAGCTTACAGTGAAAAACTTTTTTTCTTTTAAAAGGCACGCTATAGTGAAACCAGATATGAGTGGCAAAGTGCACTTGCAGAGGTTGGCATAGTACATGCTGAAGGCCTGACACCCGCTTTAAGGACACTGACTGCTATTAGCTTACAGTGAAAAACTTTTTTTCTTTTAAAAGGCACGCTATAGTGAAACCAGATATGAGTGGCAAAGTGCACTTGCAGAGGTTGGCAGAGTACACGCTGAAGGCCTGACACCCGCTTTAAGGACACTGACTGCTATTAGCTTACAGTGAAAAACTTTTTTCTTTTTAAAGGCACGCTATAGTGAAACCAGATATGAGTGGCAAAGTGCACTTGCAGAGGTTGGCAGAGTACATGCTGAAGGCCTGACACCCGCTTTAAGGACACTGACTGCTATTAGCTTACAGTGAAAAACTTTTATTCTTCTTAAAGGCACGCTATAGAGACACTAGATAGCAGTGGAAAAATGAACTTGCAGAGGTTGGCAGAGTACACGCTGAAGGCCTGACACCCGCTTTAAGGACACTGACTGCTATTAGCTTACAGTGAAAAACTTTTTTCTTTTTAAAGGCACGCTATAGTGAAACCAGATATGAGTGGCAAAGTGCACTTGCAGAGGTTGGCAGAGTACATGCTGAAGGCCTGACACCCGCTTTAAGGACACTGACTGCTATTAGCTTACAGTGAAAAACTTTTTTTCTTTTAAAAGGCACGCTATAGTGAAACCAGATATGAGTGGCAAAGTGCACTTGCAGAGGTTGGCATAGTACATGCTGAAGGCCTGACACCCGCTTTAAGGACACTGACTGCTATTAGCTTACAGTGAAAAACTTTTTTTCTTTTAAAAGGCACGCTATAGTGAAACCAGATATGAGTGGCAAAGTGCACTTGCAGAGGTTGGCAGAGTACACGCTGAAGGCCTGACAGCCGCTTTAAGGACACTGACTGCTATTAGCTTACAGTGAAAAACTTTTTTATTTTTAAAGGCACGCTATAGTGAAACCAGATATGAGTTGCAAAGTGCACTTGCAGAGGTTGGCAGAGTACACGCTGAAGGCCTGACACCCGCTTTAAGGACACTGACTGCTATTAGCTAACAGTGAAAAACTTTTTTCTTTTAAAAGGCACGCTATAGTGAAACCAGATATGAGTGGCAAAGTGCACTTGCAGAGGTTGGCAGAGTACATGCTGAAGGCCTGACACCCGCTTTAAGGACACTGACTGCTATTAGCTTACAGTGAAAAACTTTTTTTCTTTTAAAAGGCACGCTATAGTGAAACCAGATATGAGTGGCAAAGTGCACTTGCCGAGGTTGGCAGAGTACACGATGAAGGCCTGACACCCGCTTTAAGGACACTGACTGCTATTAGCTTACAGTGAAAAACTTTTTTCTTTTTAAAGGCACGCTATAGTGAAAGCAGATATGAGTGGCAAAGTGCACTTGCAGAGGTTGGCAGAGTACATGCTGAAGGCCTGACACCCGCTTTAAGGACACTGACTGCTATTAGCTTACAGTGAAAAACTTTTTTCTTTTTAAAGGCACGCTATAGTGAAACCAGATATGAGTGGCAAAGTGCACTTGCAGAGGTTGGCAGAGTACATGCTGAAGGCCTGACACCCGCTTTAAGGACACTGACTGCTATTAGCTTACAGTGAAAAACTTTTATTCTTCTTAAAGGCACGCTATAGAGACACTAGATAGCAGTGGAAAAATGAACTTGCAGAGGTTGGCAGAGTACACGCTGAAGGCCTGACACCCGCTTTAAGGACACTGACTGCTATTAGCTTACAGTGAAAAACTTTTTTCTTTTTAAAGGCACGCTATAGTGAAACCAGATATGAGTGGCAAAGTGCACTTGCAGAGGTTGGCAGAGTACATGCTGAAGGCCTGACACCCGCTTTAAGGACACTGACTGCTATTAGCTTACAGTGAAAAACTTTTTTTCTTTTAAAAGGCACGCTATAGTGAAACCAGATATGAGTGGCAAAGTGCACTTGCAGAGGTTGGCATAGTACATGCTGAAGGCCTGACACCCGCTTTAAGGACACTGACTGCTATTAGCTTACAGTGAAAAACTTTTTTTCTTTTAAAAGGCACGCTATAGTGAAACCAGATATGAGTGGCAAAGTGCACTTGCAGAGGTTGGCAGAGTACACGCTGAAGGCCTGACAGCCGCTTTAAGGACACTGACTGCTATTAGCTTACAGTGAAAAACTTTTTTATTTTTAAAGGCACGCTATAGTGAAACCAGATATGAGTTGCAAAGTGCACTTGCAGAGGTTGGCAGAGTACACGCTGAAGGCCTGACACCCGCTTTAAGGACACTGACTGCTATTAGCTAACAGTGAAAAACTTTTTTCTTTTAAAAGGCACGCTATAGTGAAACCAGATATGAGTGGCAAAGTGCACTTGCAGAGGTTGGCAGAGTACATGCTGAAGGCCTGACACCCGCTTTAAGGACACTGACTGCTATTAGCTTACAGTGAAAAACTTTTTTTCTTTTAAAAGGCACGCTATAGTGAAACCAGATATGAGTGGCAAAGTGCACTTGCCGAGGTTGGCAGAGTACACGATGAAGGCCTGACACCCGCTTTAAGGACACTGACTGCTATTAGCTTACAGTGAAAAACTTTTTTCTTTTTAAAGGCACGCTATAGTGAAAGCAGATATGAGTGGCAAAGTGCACTTGCAGAGGTTGGCAGAGTACATGCTGAAGGCCTGACACCCGCTTTAAGGACACTGACTGCTATTAGCTTACAGTGAAAAACTTTTTTCTTTTTAAAGGCACGCTATAGTGAAACCAGATATGAGTGGCAAAGTGCACTTGCAGAGGTTGGCAGAGTACATGCTGAAGGCCTGACACCCGCTTTAAGGACACTGACTGCTATTAGCTTACAGTGAAAAACTTTTTTTCTTTTAAAAGGCACGCTATAGTGAAACCAGATATGAGTGGCAAAGTGCACTTGCAGAGGTTGGCATAGTACATGCTGAAGGCCTGACACCCGCTTTAAGGACACTGACTGCTATTAGCTTACAGTGAAAAACTTTTTTTCTTTTAAAAGGCACGCTATAGTGAAACCAGATATGAGTGGCAAAGTGCACTTGCAGAGGTTGGCAGAGTACACGCTGAAGGCCTGACACCCGCTTTAAGGACACTGACTGCTATTAGCTTACAGTGAAAAACTTTTTTATTTTTAAAGGCACGCTATAGTGAAACCAGATATGAGTTGCAAAGTGCACTTGCAGAGGTTGGCAGAGTACATGCTGAAGGCCTGACACCCGCTTTAAGGACACTGACTGCTATTAGCTAACAGTGAAAAACTTTTTTCTTTTAAAAGGCACGCTATAGTGAAACCAGATATGAGTGGCAAAGTGCACTTGCAGAGGTTGGCAGAGTACATGCTGAAGGCCTGACACCCGCTTTAAGGACACTGACTGCTATTAGCTTACAGTGAAAAACTTTTTTCTTTTAAAAGGCACGCTATAGTGAAACCAGATATGAGTGGCAAAGTGCACTTGCAGAGGTTGGCAGAGTACATGCTGAAGGCCTGACACCCGCTTTAAGGACACTGACTGCTATTAGCTTACAGTGAAAAACTTTTTTTCTTTTTAAAGGCACGCTGTAGAGACACTAGATATGAGTGGCAAAGTGCACTTGCAGAGGTTGGCAGAGTACACGCTGAAGGCCTGACACCCGCTTTAAGGACACTGACTGCTATTAGCTTACAGTGAAAAACTTTTTTCTTTTTAAAGGCACGCTGTAGAGACACTAGATATGAGTGGCAAAGTGCACTTGCAGAGGTTGGCAGAGTACATGCTGAAGGCCTGACACCCGCTTTAAGGACACTGACTGCTATTAGCTTACAGTGAAAAACTTTTATTCTTCTTAAAGGCACGCTATGAGACACTAGATAGGAGTGGCAAAATGCACTTGCAGAGGTTGGCAGAGTACACGCTGAAGGCCTGACACCCGCTTTAAGGACACTGACTGCTATTAGCTTACAGTGAAAAACTTTTTTCTTTTAAAAGGCACGCTATAGTGACACCAGATATGAGTGGCAAAGTGCACTTGCAGAGGTTGGCAGAGTACACGCTGAAGGACTGACACCCGCTTTAAGGACACTGACTGCTATTAGCTTACAGTGAAAAACGCTTTTCTTTTTAAAGGCACGCTATAGTGAAACCAGATATGAGTGGCAAAGTGCACTTGCAGAGGTTGGCAGAGTACACGCTGAAGGCCTGACACCCGCTTTAAGGACACTGACTGCTATTAGCTTACAGTGAAATTGTTTTTTTCTTTTTAAAGGCACGCTCTAGAGACACTAGATATGAGTGGCAAAGTGCACTTGCAGAGGTTGGCAGAGTACACGCTGAAGGCCTGACACCCGCTTTAAGGACACTGACTGCTATTAGCTTACAGTGAAAAACTTTTTTATTTTTAAAGGCACGCTATAGTGAAACCAGATATGAGTGGCAAAGTGCACTTGCAGAGGTTGGCATAGTACATGCTGAAGGCCTGACACCCGCTTTAAGGACACTGACTGCTATTAGCTTACAGTGAAAAACTTTTTTTCTTTTTAAAGGCACGCTGTAGAGACACTAGATATGAGTGGCAAAGTGCACTTGCAGAGGTTGGCAGAGTACATGCTGAAGGCCTGACACCCGCTTTAAGGACACTGACTGCTATTAGCTTACAGTGAAAAACTTTTATTCTTCTTAAAGGCACGCTATAGAGACACTAGATAGCAGTGGCAAAATGAACTTGCAGAGGTTGGCAGAGTACACGCTGAAGGCCTGACACCCGCTTTAAGGACACTGACTGCTATTAGCTTACAGTGAAAAACTTTTTTCTTTTTAAAGGCACGCTATAGTGAAACCAGATATGAGTGGCAAAGTGCACTTGCAGAGGTTGGCAGAGTACATGCTGAAGGCCTGACACCCGCTTTAAGGACACTGACTGCTATTAGCTTACAGTGAAAAACTTTTTTTCTTTTAAAAGGCACGCTATAGTGAAAGCAGATATGAGTTGCAAAGTGCACTTGCAGAGGTTGGCAGAGTACATGCTGAAGGCCTGACACCCGCTTTAAGGACACTGACTGCTATTAGCTTACAGTGAAAAACTTTTATTCTTCTTAAAGGCACGCTATAGAGACACTAGATAGCAGTGGCAAAATGCACTTGCAGAGGTTGGCAGAGTACACGCTGAAGGCCTGACACCCACTTTAAGGACACTGACTGCTATTAGCTTACAGTGAAAAACTTTTTTCTTTTAAAAGGCACGCTATAGTGAAACCAGATATGAGTGGCAAAGTGCACTTGCAGAGGTTGGCATAGTACATGCTGAAGGCCTGACACCCGCTTTAAGGACACTGACTGCTATTAGCTTACAGTGAAAAACTTTTTTTCTTTTAAAAGGCACGCTATAGTGAAACCAGATATGAGTGGCAAAGTGCACTTGCAGAGGTTGGCAGAGTACACGCTGAAGGCCTGACACCCGCTTTAAGGACACTGACTGCTATTAGCTTACAGTGAAAAACTTTTTTCTTTTTAAAGGCACGCTATAGTGAAACCAGATATGAGTGGCAAAGTGCACTTGCAGAGGTTGGCAGAGTACATGCTGAAGGCCTGACACCCGCTTTAAGGACACTGACTGCTATTAGCTTACAGTGAAAAACTTTTTTTCTTTTAAAAGGCACGCTATAGTGAAACCAGATATGAGTGGCAAAGTGCACTTGCAGAGGTTGGCATAGTACATGCTGAAGGCCTGACACCCGCTTTAAGGACACTGACTACTATTAGCTTACAGTGAAAAACTTTTTTTCTTTTAAAAGGCACGCTATAGTGAAACCAGATATGAGTGGCAAAGTGCACTTGCAGAGGTTGGCAGAGTACACGCTGAAGGCCTGACACCCGCTTTAAGGACACTGACTGCTATTAGCTTACAGTGAAAAACTTTTTTATTTTTAAAGGCACGCTATAGTGAAACCAGATATGAGTTGCAAAGTGCACTTGCAGAGGTTGGCAGAGTACACGCTGAAGGCCTGACACCCGCTTTAAGGACACTGACTGCTATTAGCTAACAGTGAAAAACTTTTTTCTTTTAAAAGGCACGCTATAGTGAAACCAGATATGAGTGGCAAAGTGCACTTGCAGAGGTTGGCAGAGTACATGCTGAAGGCCTGACACCCGCTTTAAGGACACTGACTGCTATTAGCTTACAGTGAAAAACTTTTTTTCTTTTAAAAGGCACGCTATAGTGAAACCAGATATGAGTGGCAAAGTGCACTTGCCGAGGTTGGCAGAGTACACGATGAAGGCCTGACACCCGCTTTAAGGACACTGACTGCTATTAGCTTACAGTGAAAAACTTTTTTTCTTTTTAAAGGCACGCTGTAGAGACACTAGATATGAGTGGCAAAGTGCACTTGCAGAGGTTGGCAGAGTACACGCTGAAGGCCTGACACCCGCTTTAAGGACACTGACTGCTATTAGCTTACAGTGAAAAACTTTTTTCTTTTTAAAGGCACGCTGTAGAGACAATAGATATGAGTGGCAAAGTGCACTTGCAGAGGTTGGCAGAGTATATGCTGAAGGCCTGACACCCGCTTTAAGGACACTGACTGCTATTAGCTTACAGTGAAAAACTTTTATTCTTCTTAAAGGCACGCTATGAGACACTAGATAGGAGTGGCAAAATGCACTTGCAGAGGTTGGCAGAGTACACGCTGAAGGCCTGACACCCGCTTTAAGGACACTGACTGCTATTAGCTTACAGTGAAAAACTTTTTTCTTTTAAAAGGCACGCTATAGTGACACCAGATATGAGTGGCAAAGTGCACTTGCAGAGGTTGGCAGAGTACACGCTGAAGGACTGACACCCGCTTTAAGGACACTGACTGCTATTAGCTTACAGTGAAAAACGCTTTTCTTTTTAAAGGCACGCTATAGTGAAACCAGATATGAGTGGCAAAGTGCACTTGCAGAGGTTGGCAGAGTACACGCTGAAGGCCTGACACCCGCTTTAAGGACACTGACTGCTATTAGCTTACAGTGAAAAACTGTTTTTCTTTTTAAAGGCACGCTGTAGAGACACTAGATATGAGTGGCAAAGTGCACTTGCAGAGGTTGGCAGAGTACACGCTGAAGGCCTGACACCCGCTTTAAGGACACTGACTGCTATTAGCTTACAGTGAAATTTTTTTTTTCTTTTTAAAGGCACGCTCTAGAGACACTAGATATGAGTGGCAAAGTGCACTTGCAGAGGTTGGCAGAGTACACGCTGAAGGCCTGACACCCGCTTTAAGGACACTGACTGCTATTAGCTTACAGTGAAAAACTTTTTTATTTTTAAAGGCACGCTATAGTGAAACCAGATATGAGTGGCAAAGTGCACTTGCAGAGGTTGGCATAGTACATGCTGAAGGCCTGACACCCGCTTTAAGGACACTGACTGCTATTAGCTTACAGTGAAAAACTTTTTTATTTTTAAAGGCACGCTATAGTGAAACCAGATATGAGTTGCAAAGTGCACTTGCAGAGGTTGGCAGAGTACACGCTGAAGGCCTGACACCCGCTTTAAGGACACTGACTGCTATTAGCTTACAGTGAAAAACTTTTTTTCTTTTAAAAGGCACGCTATAGTGAAACCAGATATGAGTGGCAAAGTGCACTTGCCGAGGTTGGCAGAGTACATGCTGAAGGCCTGACACCCGCTTTAAGGACACTGACTGCTATTAGCTTACAGTGAAAAACTTTTTTCTTTTAAAAGGCACGCTATAGTGAAACCAGATATGAGTGGCAAAGTGCACTTGCAGAGGTTGGCAGAGTACATGCTGAAGGCCTGACACCCGCTTTAAGGACACTGACTGCTATTAGCTTACAGTGAAAAACTTTTTTTCTTTTAAAAGGCACGCTATAGTGAAACCAGATATGAGTGGCAAAGTGCACTTGCCGAGGTTGGCAGAGTACACGATGAAGGCCTGACACCCGCTTTAAGGACACTGACTGCTATTAGCTTACAGTGAAAAACTTTTTTCTTTTTAAAGGCACGCTATAGTGAAACCAGATATGAGTGGCAAAGTGCACTTGCAGAGGTTGGCATAGTACATGCTGAATGCCTGACACCCGCTTTAAGGACACTGACTGCTATTAGCTTACAGTGAAAAACTTTTTTATTTTTAAAGGCACGCTATAGTGAAACCAGATATGAGTTGCAAAGTGCACTTGCAGAGGTTGGCAGAGTACACGCTGAAGGCCTGACACCCGCTTTAAGGACACTGACTGCTATTAGCTAACAGTGAAAAACTTTTTTCTTTTAAAAGGCACACTATAGTGAAACCAGATATGAGTGGCAAAGTGCACTTGCCGAGGTTGGCAGAGTACACGATGAAGGCCTGACACCCGCTTTAAGGACACTGACTGCTATTAGCTAACAGTGAAAAACTTTTTTCTTTTAAAAGGCACACTATAGTGAAACCAGATATGAGTGGCAAAGTGCACTTGCAGAGGTTGGCAGAGTACATGCTGAAGGCCTGACACCCGCTTTAAGGACACTGACTGCTATTAGCTTACAGTGAAAAACTTTTTTTCTTTTAAAAGGCACGCTATAGTGAAACCAGATATGAGTGGCAAAGTGCACTTGCCGAGGTTGGCAGAGTACATGCTGAAGGCCTGACACCCGCTTTAAGGACACTGACTGCTATTAGCTTACAGTGAAAAACTTTTTTCTTTTAAAAGGCACGCTATAGTGAAACCAGATATGAGTGGCAAAGTGCACTTGCAGAGGTTGGCAGAATACATGCTGAAGGCCTGACACCCGCTTTAAGGACACTGACTGCTATTAGCTTACAGTGAAAAACTTTTTTTCTTTTAAAAGGCACGCTATAGTGAAACCAGATATGAGTGGCAAAGTGCACTTGCCGAGGTTGGCAGAGTACACGATGAAGGCCTGACACCCGCTTTAAGGACACTGACTGCTATTAGCTTACAGTGAAAAACTTTTTTCTTTTTAAAGGCACGCTATAGTGAAACCAGATATGAGTGGCAAAGTGCACTTGCAGAGGTTGGCAGAGTACATGCTGAAGGCCTGACACCCGCTTTAAGGACACTGACTGCTATTAGCTTACAGTGAAAAACTTTTTTCTTTTAAAAGGCACGCTATAGTGAAACCAGATATGAGTTGCAAAGTGCACTTGCAGAGGTTGGCAGAGTACACGCTGAAGGCCTGACACCCGCTTTAAGGACACTGACTGCTATTAGCTAACAGTGAAAAACTTTTTTCTTTTAAAAGGCACGCTATAGTGAAACCAGATATGAGTGGCAAAGTGCACTTGCAGAGGTTGGCAGAGTACATGCTGAAGGCCTGACACCCGCTTTAAGGACACTGACTGCTATTAGCTTACAGTGAAAAACTTTTTTTCTTTTAAAAGGCACGCTATAGTGAAACCAGATATGAGTGGCAAAGTGCACTTGCCGAGGTTGGCAGAGTACATGCTGAAGGCCTGACATCCGCTTTAAGGACACTGACTGCTATTAGCTTACAGTGAAAAACTTTTTTCTTTTAAAAGGCACGCTATAGTGAAACCAGATATGAGTGGCAAAGTGCACTTGCAGAGGTTGGCAGAATACATGCTGAAGGCCTGACACCCGCTTTAAGGACACTGACTGCTATTAGCTTACAGTGAAAAACTTTTTTTCTTTTAAAAGGCACGCTATAGTGAAACCAGATATGAGTGGCAAAGTGCACTTGCCGAGGTTGGCAGAGTACACGATGAAGGCCTGACACCCGCTTTAAGGACACTGACTGCTATTAGCTTACAGTGAAAAACTTTTTTCTTTTTAAAGGCACGCTATAGTGAAACCAGATATGAGTGGCAAAGTGCACTTGCAGAGGTTGGCAGAGTACATGCTGAAGGCCTGACACCCGCTTTAAGGACACTGACTGCTATTAGCTTACAGTGAAAAACTTTTTTCTTTTAAAAGGCACGCTATAGTGAAACCAGATATGAGTGGCAAAGTGCACTTGCAGAGGTTGGCAGAGTACATGCTGAAGGCCTGACACCCGCTTTAAGGACACTGACTGCTATTAGCTTACAGTGAAAAACTTTTTTTCTTTTTAAAGGCACGCTGTAGAGACACTAGATATGAGTGGCAAAGTGCACTTGCAGAGGTTGGCAGAGTACACGCTGAAGGCCTGACACCCGCTTTAAGGACACTGACTGCTATTAGCTTACAGTGAAAAACTTTTTTCTTTTTAAAGGAACGCTGTAGAGACACTAGATATGAGTGGCAAAGTGCACTTGCAGAGGTTGGCAGAGTACATGCTGAAGGCCTGACACCCACTTTAAGGACACTGACTGCTATTAGCTTACAGTGAAAAACTTTTTTTCTTTTTAAAGGCACGCTATGAGACACTAGATAGGAGTGGCAAAATGCACTTGCAGAGGTTGGCAGAGTACACGCTGAAGGCCTGACACCCGCTTTAAGGACACTGACTGCTATTAGCTTACAGTGAAAAACTTTTTTCTTTTAAAAGGCACGCTATAGTGACACCAGTTATGAGTGGCAAAGTGCACTTGCAGAGGTTGGCAGAGTACACGCTGAAGGACTGACACCCGCTTTAAGGACACTGACTGCTATTAGCTTACAGTGAAAAACGTTTTTCTTTTTAAAGGCACGCTATAGTGAAACCAGATATGAGTGGCAAAGTGCACTTGCAGAGGTTGGCAGAGTACACGCTGAAGGCCTGACACCCACTTTAAGGACACTGACTGCTATTAGCTTACAGTGAAATTTTTTTTTTCTTTTTAAAGGCACGCTCTAGAGATACTAGATATGAGTGGCAAAGTGCACTTGCAGAGGTTGGCAGAGTACACGCTGAAGGCCTGACACCCGCTTTAAGGACACTGACTGCTATTAGCTTACAGTGAAAAACTTTTTTATTTTTAAAGGCACGCTATAGTGAAACCAGATATGAGTGGCAAAGTGCACTTGCAGAGGTTGGCATAGTACATGCTGAAGGCCTGACACCCGCTTTAAGGACACTGACTGCTATTAGCTTACAGTGAAAAACTTTTTTATTTTTAAAGGCACGCTATAGTGAAACCAGATATGAGTGGCAAAGTGCACTTGCAGAGGTTGGCAGAGTACATGCTGAAGGCCTGACACCCGCTTTAAGGACACTGACTGCTATTAGCTTACAGTGAAAAACTTTTTTTCTTTTAAAAGGCACGCTATAGTGAAACCAGATATGAGTGGCAAAGTGCACTTGCCGAGGTTGGCAGAGTACACGATGAAGGCCTGACACCCGCTTTAAGGACACTGACTGCTATTAGCTTACAGTGAAATTTTTTTTTTCTTTTTAAAGGCACGCTCTAGAGATACTAGATATGAGTGGCAAAGTGCACTTGCAGAGGTTGGCAGAGTACACGCTGAAGGCCTGACACCCGCTTTAAGGACACTGACTGCTATTAGCTTACAGTGAAAAACTTTTTTATTTTTAAAGGCACGCTATAGTGAAACCAGATATGAGTGGCAAAGTGCACTTGCAGAGGTTGGCATAGTACATGCTGAAGGCCTGACACCCGCTTTAAGGACACTGACTGCTATTAGCTTACAGTGAAAAACTTTTTTATTTTTAAAGGCACGCTATAGTGAAACCAGATATGAGTTGCAAAGTGCACTTGCAGAGGTTGGCAGAGTACACGCTGAAGGCCTGACACCCGCTTTAAGGACACTGACTGCTATTAGCTAACAGTGAAAAACGTTTTTCTTTTAAAAGGCACGCTATAGTGAAACCAGATATGAGTGGCAAAGTGCACTTGCAGAGGTTGGCAGAGTACATGCTGAAGGCCTGACACCCGCTTTAAGGACACTGACTGCTATTAGCTTACAGTGAAAAACTTTTTTTCTTTTAAAAGGCACGCTATAGTGAAACCAGATATGAGTGGCAAAGTGCACTTGCCGAGGTTGGCAGAGTACACGATGAAGGCCTGACACCCGCTTTAAGGACACTGACTGCTATTAGCTTACAGTGAAAAACTTTTTTCTTTTAAAAGGCACGCTATAGTGAAACCAGATATGAGTGGCAAAGTGCACTTGCAGAGGTTGGCAGAGTACATGCTGAAGGCCTGACACCCGCTTTAAGGACACTGACTGCTATTAGCTTACAGTGAAAAACTTTTTTCTTTTAAAAGGCACGCTATAGTGAAACCAGATATGAGTGGCAAAGTGCACTTGCAGAGGTTGGCAGAGTACATGCTGAAGGCCTGACACCCGCTTTAAGGACACTGACTGCTTTTAGCTTACAGTGAAAAACTTTTTTTCTTTTTAAAGGCACGCTGTAGAGACACTAGATATGAGTGGCAAAGTGCACTTGCAAAGGTTGGCAGAGTAGACGCTGAAGGCCTGACACCCGCTTTAAGGACACTGACTGCTATTAGCTTACAGTGAAAAACTTTTTTCTTTTTAAAGGCACGCTGTAGAGACACTAGAAATGAGTGGCAAAGTGCACTTGCAGAGGTTGGCAGAGTACATGCTGAAGGCCTGACACCCGCTTTAAGGACACTGACTGCTATTAGCTTACAGTGAAAAACTTTTATTCTTCTTAAAGGCACGCTATGAGACACTAGATAGGAGTGGCAAAATGCACTTGCAGAGGTTGGCAGAGTACACGCTGAAGGCCTGACACCCGCTTTAAGGACACTGACTGCTATTAGCTTACAGTGAAAAACTTTTTTCTTTTTAAAAGGCACGCTATAGTGACACCAGATATGAGTGGCAAAGTGCACTTGCAGAGGTTGGCAGAGTACACGCTGAAGGACTGACACCCGCTTTAAGGACACTGACTGCTATTAGCTTACAGTGAAAAACGTTTTTCTTTTTAAAGGCACGCTATAGTGAAACCAGATATGAGTGGCAAAGTGCACTTGCAGAGGTTGGCAGAGTACACGCTGAAGGCCTGACTCCCGCTTTAAGGACACTGACTGCTATTAGCTTACAGTGAAAAACTTTTTTTCTTTTAAAAGGCACGCTATAGTGAAACCAGATATGAGTGGCAAAGTGCACTTGCAGAGGTTGGCAGAGTACATGCTGAAGGCCTGACACCCGCTTTAAGGACACTGACTGCTATTAGCTTACAGTGAAAAACTTTTTTTCTTTTAAAAGGCACGCTATAGTGAAACCAGATATGAGTGGCAAAGTGCACTTGCAGAGGTTGGCAGAGTACACGCTGAAGGCCTGACACCCGCTTTAAGGACACTGACTGCTATTAGCTTACAGTGAAAAACTTTTTTCTTTTTAAAGGCACGCTATAGTGAAACCAGATATGAGTGGCAAAGTGCACTTGCAGAGGTTGGCAGAGTACATGCTGAAGGCCTGACACCCGCTTTAAGGACACTGACTGCTATTAGCTTACAGTGAAAAACTTTTATTCTTCTTAAAGGCACGCTATAGAGACACTAGATAGCAGTGGTAAAATGAACTTGCAGAGGTTGGCAGAGTACACGCTGAAGGCCTGACACCCGCTTTAAGGACACTGACTGCTATTAGCTTACAGTGAAAAACTTTTTTTCTTTTAAAAGGCACGCTATAGTGAAACCAGATATGAGTGGCAAAGTGCACTTGCAGAGGTTGGCAGAGTACACGCTGAAGGCCTGACACCCGCTTTAAGGACACTGACTGCTATTAGCTTACAGTGAAAAACTTTTTTCTTTTTAAAGGCACGCTATAGTGAAACCAGATATGAGTGGCAAAGTGCACTTGCAGAGGTTGGCAGAGTACATGCTGAAGGCCTGACACCCGCTTTAAGGACACTGACTGCTATTAGCTTACAGTGAAAAACTTTTATTCTTCTTAAAGGCACGCTATAGAGACACTAGATAGCAGTGGCAAAATGAACTTGCAGAGGTTGGCAGAGTACACGCTGAAGGCCTGACACCCGCTTTAAGGACACTGACTGCTATTAGCTTACAGTGAAAAACTTTTTTCTTTTTAAAGGCACGCTATAGTGAAACCAGATATGAGTGGCAAAGTGCACTTGCAGAGGTTGGCAGAGTACATGCTGAAGGCCTGACACCCGCTTTAAGGACACTGACTGCTATTAGCTTACAGTGAAAAACTTTTTTTCTTTTAAAAGGCACGCTATAGTGAAACCAGATATGAGTGGCAAAGTGCACTTGCAGAGGTTGGCATAGTACATGCTGAAGGCCTGACACCCGCTTTAAGGACACTGACTACTATTAGCTTACAGTGAAAAACTTTTTTTCTTTTAAAAGGCACGCTATAGTGAAACCAGATATGAGTGGCAAAGTGCACTTGCAGAGGTTGGCAGAGTACACGCTGAAGGCCTGACACCCGCTTTAAGGACACTGACTGCTATTAGCTTACAGTGAAAAACTTTTTTATTTTTAAAGGCACGCTATAGTGAAACCAGATATGAGTTGCAAAGTGCACTTGCAGAGGTTGGCAGAGTACACGCTGAAGGCCTGACACCCGCTTTAAGGACACTGACTGCTATTAGCTAACAGTGAAAAACTTTTTTCTTTTAAAAGGCACGCTATAGTGAAACCAGATATGAGTGGCAAAGTGCACTTGCAGAGGTTGGCAGAGTACATGCTGAAGGCCTGACACCCGCTTTAAGGACACTGACTGCTATTAGCTTACAGTGAAAAACTTTTTTTCTTTTAAAAGGCACGCTATAGTGAAACCAGATATGAGTGGCAAAGTGCACTTGCCGAGGTTGGCAGAGTACACGATGAAGGCCTGACACCCGCTTTAACCCCTTAAGGACCAAACTTCTGGAATAAAAGGGAATCATGACATGTCACACATGTCATGTGTCCTTAAGGGGTTAAGGACACTGACTGCTATTAGCTTACAGTGAAAAACTTTTTTCTTTTTAAAGGCACGCTATAGTGAAACCAGATATGAGTGGCAAAGTGCACTTGCAGAGGTTGGCAGAGTACATGCTGAAGGCCTGACACCCGCTTTAAGGACACTGACTGCTATTAGCTTACAGTGAAAAAATTTTTCTTTTAAAAGGCACGCTATAGTGAAACCAGATATGAGTGGCAAAGTGCACTTGCAGAGGTTGGCAGAGTACATGCTGAAGGCCTGACACCCGCTTTAAGGACACTGACTGCTATTAGCTTACAGTGAAAAACTTTTTTTCTTTTTAAAGGCACGCTGTAGAGACACTAGATATGAGTGGCAAAGTGCACTTGCAGAGGTTGGCAGAGTACACGCTGAAGGCCTGACACCCGCTTTAAGGACACTGACTGCTATTAGCTTACAGTGAAAAACTTTTTTCTTTTTAAAGGCACGCTGTAGAGACAATAGATATGAGTGGCAAAGTGCACTTGCAGAGGTTGGCAGAGTACATGCTGAAGGCCTGACACCCGCTTTAAGGACACTGACTGCTATTAGCTTACAGTGAAAAACTTTTATTCTTCTTAAAGGCACGCTATGAGACACTAGATAGGAGTGGCAAAATGCACTTGCAGAGGTTGGCAGAGTACACGCTGAAGGCCTGACACCCGCTTTAAGGACACTGACTGCTATTAGCTTACAGTGAAAAACTTTTTTCTTTTAAAAGGCACGCTATAGTGACACCAGATATGAGTGGCAAAGTGCACTTGCAGAGGTTGGCAGAGTACACGCTGAAGGCCTGACACCCGCTTTAAGGACACTGACTGCTATTAGCTTACAGTGAAAAACTGTTTTTCTTTTTAAAGGCACGCTGTAGAGACACTAGATATGAGTGGCAAAGTGCACTTGCAGAGGTTGGCAGAGTACACGCTGAAGGCCTGACACCCGCTTTAAGGACACTGACAGCTATTAGCTTACAGTGAAATTTTTTTTTTCTTTTTAAAGGCACGCTCTAGAGACACTAGATATGAGTGGCAAAGTGCACTTGCAGAGGTTGGCAGAGTACACGCTGAAGGCCTGACACCCGCTTTAAGGACACTGACTGCTATTAGCTTACAGTGAAAAACTTTTTTATTTTTAAAGGCACGCTATAGTGAAACCAGATATGAGTGGCAAAGTGCACTTGCAGAGGTTGGCATAGTACATGCTGAAGGCCTGACACCCGCTTTAAGGACACTGACTGCTATTAGCTTACAGTGAAAAACTTTTTTATTTTTAAAGGCACGCTATAGTGAAACCAGATATGAGTTGCAAAGTGCACTTGCAGAGGTTGGCAGAGTACACGCTGAAGGCCTGACACCCGCTTTAAGGACACTGACTGCTATTAGCTAACAGTGAAAAACTTTTTTCTTTTAAAAGGCACGCTATAGTGAAACCAGATATGAGTGGCAAAGTGCACTTGCAGAGGTTGGCAGAGTACATGCTGAAGGCCTGACACCCGCTTTAAGGACACTGACTGCTATTAGCTTACAGTGAAAAACTTTTTTTCTTTTAAAAGGCACGCTATAGTGAAACCAGATATGAGTGGCAAAGTGCACTTGCCGAGGTTGGCAGAGTACATGCTGAAGGCCTGACACCCGCTTTAAGGACACTGACTGCTATTAGCTTACAGTGAAAAACTTTTTTCTTTTAAAAGGCACGCTATAGTGAAACCAGATATGAGTGGCAAAGTGCACTTGCAGAGGTTGGCAGAGTACATGCTGAAGGCCTGACACCCGCTTTAAGGACACTGACTGCTATTAGCTTACAGTGAAAAACTTTTTTTCTTTTAAAAGGCACGCTATAGTGAAACCAGATATGAGTGGCAAAGTGCACTTGCCGAGGTTGGCAGAGTACACGATGAAGGCCTGACACCCGCTTTAAGGACACTGACTGCTATTAGCTTACAGTGAAAAACTTTTTTCTTTTTAAAGGCACGCTATAGTGAAACCAGATATGAGTGGCAAAGTGCACTTGCAGAGGTTGGCATAGTACATGCTGAATGCCTGACACCCGCTTTAAGGACACTGACTGCTATTAGCTTACAGTGAAAAACTTTTTTATTTTTAAAGGCACGCTATAGTGAAACCAGATATGAGTTGCAAAGTGCACTTGCAGAGGTTGGCAGAGTACACGCTGAAGGCCTGACACCCGCTTTAAGGACACTGACTGCTATTAGCTAACAGTGAAAAACTTTTTTCTTTTAAAAGGCACGCTATAGTGAAACCAGATATGAGTGGCAAAGTGCACTTGCAGAGGTTGGCAGAGTACATGCTGAAGGCCTGACACCCGCTTTAAGGACACTGACTGCTATTAGCTTACAGTGAAAAACTTTTTTTCTTTTAAAAGGCACGCTATAGTGAAACCAGATATGAGTGGCAAAGTGCACTTGCCGAGGTTGGCAGAGTACATGCTGAAGGCCTGACACCCGCTTTAAGGACACTGACTGCTATTAGCTTACAGTGAAAAACTTTTTTCTTTTAAAAGGCACGCTATAGTGAAACCAGATATGAGTGGCAAAGTGCACTTGCAGAGGTTGGCAGAATACATGCTGAAGGCCTGACACCCGCTTTAAGGACACTGACTGCTATTAGCTTACAGTGAAAAACTTTTTTTCTTTTAAAAGGCACGCTATAGTGAAACCAGATATGAGTGGCAAAGTGCACTTGCCGAGGTTGGCAGAGTACACGATGAAGGCCTGACACCCGCTTTAAGGACACTGACTGCTATTAGCTTACAGTGAAAAACTTTTTTATTTTTAAAGGCACGCTATAGTGAAACCAGATATGAGTGGCAAAGTGCACTTGCAGAGGTTGGCATAGTACATGCTGAAGGCCTGACACCCGCTTTAAGGACACTGACTGCTATTAGCTTACAGTGAAAAACTTTTTTATTTTTAAAGGCACGCTATAGTGAAACCAGATATGAGTTGCAAAGTGCACTTGCAGAGGTTGGCAGAGTACACGCTGAAGGCCTGACACCCGCTTTAAGGACACTGACTGCTATTAGCTAACAGTGAAAAACTTTTTTCTTTTAAAAGGCACGCTATAGTGAAACCAGATATGAGTGGCAAAGTGCACTTGCAGAGGTTGGCAGAGTACATGCTGAAGGCCTGACACCCGCTTTAAGGACACTGACTGCTATTAGCTTACAGTGAAAAACTTTTTTTCTTTTAAAAGGCACGCTATAGTGAAACCAGATATGAGTGGCAAAGTGCACTTGCCGAGGTTGGCAGAGTACATGCTGAAGGCCTGACACCCGCTTTAAGGACACTGACTGCTATTAGCTTACAGTGAAAAACTTTTTTCTTTTAAAAGGCACGCTATAGTGAAACCAGATATGAGTGGCAAAGTGCACTTGCAGAGGTTGGCAGAGTACATGCTGAAGGCCTGACACCCGCTTTAAGGACACTGACTGCTATTAGCTTACAGTGAAAAACTTTTTTTCTTTTAAAAGGCACGCTATAGTGAAACCAGATATGAGTGGCAAAGTGCACTTGCCGAGGTTGGCAGAGTACACGATGAAGGCCTGACACCCGCTTTAAGGACACTGACTGCTATTAGCTTACAGTGAAAAACTTTTTTCTTTTTAAAGGCACGCTATAGTGAAACCAGATATGAGTGGCAAAGTGCACTTGCAGAGGTTGGCATAGTACATGCTGAATGCCTGACACCCGCTTTAAGGACACTGACTGCTATTAGCTTACAGTGAAAAACTTTTTTATTTTTAAAGGCACGCTATAGTGAAACCAGATATGAGTGGCAAAGTGCACTTGCAGAGGTTGGCAGAGTACACGCTGAAGGCCTGACACCCGCTTTAAGGACACTGACTGCTATTAGCTAACAGTGAAAAACTTTTTTCTTTTAAAAGGCACGCTATAGTGAAACCAGATATGAGTGGCAAAGTGCACTTGCAGAGGTTGGCAGAGTACATGCTGAAGGCCTGACACCCGCTTTAAGGACACTGACTGCTATTAGCTTACAGTGAAAAACTTTTTTTCTTTTAAAAGGCACGCTATAGTGAAACCAGATATGAGTGGCAAAGTGCACTTGCCGAGGTTGGCAGAGTACATGCTGAAGGCCTGACACCCGCTTTAAGGACACTGACTGCTATTAGCTTACAGTGAAAAACTTTTTTCTTTTAAAAGGCACGCTATAGTGAAACCAGATATGAGTGGCAAAGTGCACTTGCAGAGGTTGGCAGAATACATGCTGAAGGCCTGACACCCGCTTTAAGGACACTGACTGCTATTAGCTTACAGTGAAAAACTTTTTTTCTTTTAAAAGGCACGCTATAGTGAAACCAGATATGAGTGGCAAAGTGCACTTGCCGAGGTTGGCAGAGTACACGATGAAGGCCTGACACCCGCTTTAAGGACACTGACTGCTATTAGCTTACAGTGAAAAACTTTTTTCTTTTTAAAGGCACGCTATAGTGAAACCAGATATGAGTGGCAAAGTGCACTTGCAGAGGTTGGCAGAGTACATGCTGAAGGCCTGACACCCGCTTTAAGGACACTGACTGCTATTAGCTTACAGTGAAAAACTTTTTTCTTTTAAAAGGCACGCTATAGTGAAACCAGATATGAGTGGCAAAGTGCACTTGCAGAGGTTGGCAGAGTACATGCTGAAGGCCTGACACCCGCTTTAAGGACACTGACTGCTATTAGCTTACAGTGAAAAACTTTTTTTCTTTTTAAAGGCACGCTGTAGAGACACTAGATATGAGTGGCAAAGTGCACTTGCAGAGGTTGGCAGAGTACACGCTGAAGGCCTGACACCCGCTTTAAGGACACTGACTGCTATTAGCTTACAGTGAAAAACTTTTTTCTTTTTAAAGGCACGCTGTAGAGACACTAGATATGAGTGGCAAAGTGCACTTGCAGAGGTTGGCAGAGTACACGCTGAAGGACTGACACCCGCTTTAAGGACACTGACTGCTATTAGCTTACAGTGAAAAACGTTTTTCTTTTTAAAGGCACGCTATAGTGAAACCAGATATGAGTGGCAAAGTGCACTTGCAGAGGTTGGCAGAGTACACGCTGAAGGCCTGACACCCACTTTAAGGACACTGACTGCTATTAGCTTACAGTGAAATTTTTTTTTTCTTTTTAAAGGCACGCTCTAGAGATACTAGATATGAGTGGCAAAGTGCACTTGCAGAGGTTGGCAGAGTACACGCTGAAGGCCTGACACCCGCTTTAAGGACACTGACTGCTATTAGCTTACAGTGAAAAACTTTTTTATTTTTAAAGGCACGCTATAGTGAAACCAGATATGAGTGGCAAAGTGCACTTGCAGAGGTTGGCATAGTACATGCTGAAGGCCTGACACCCGCTTTAAGGACACTGACTGCTATTAGCTTACAGTGAAAAACTTTTTTATTTTTAAAGGCACGCTATAGTGAAACCAGATATGAGTTGCAAAGTGCACTTGCAGAGGTTGGCAGAGTACACGCTGAAGGCCTGACACCCGCTTTAAGGACACTGACTGCTATTAGCTAACAGTGAAAAACTTTTTTCTTTTAAAAGGCACGCTATAGTGAAACCAGATATGAGTGGCAAAGTGCACTTGCAGAGGTTGGCAGAGTACATGCTGAAGGCCTGACACCCGCTTTAAGGACACTGACTGCTATTAGCTTACAGTGAAAAACTTTTTTCTTTTAAAAGGCACGCTATAGTGAAACCAGATATGAGTGGCAAAGTGCACTTGCAGAGGTTGGCAGAATACATGCTGAAGGCCTGACACCCGCTTTAAGGACACTGACTGCTATTAGCTTACAGTGAAAAACTTTTTTTCTTTTAAAAGGCACGCTATAGTGAAACCAGATATGAGTGGCAAAGTGCACTTGCCGAGGTTGGCAGAGTACACGATGAAGGCCTGACACCCGCTTTAAGGACACTGACTGCTATTAGCTTACAGTGAAAAACTTTTTTCTTTTTAAAGGCACGCTATAGTGAAACCAGATATGAGTGGCAAAGTGCACTTGCAGAGGTTGGCAGAGTACATGCTGAAGGCCTGACACCCGCTTTAAGGACACTGACTGCTATTAGCTTACAGTGAAAAACTTTTTTCTTTTAAAAGGCACGCTATAGTGAAACCAGATATGAGTGGCAAAGTGCACTTGCAGAGGTTGGCAGAGTACATGCTGAAGGCCTGACACCCGCTTTAAGGACACTGACTGCTATTAGCTTACAGTGAAAAACTTTTTTTCTTTTTAAAGGCACGCTGTAGAGACACTAGATATGAGTGGCAAAGTGCACTTGCAGAGGTTGGCAGAGTACACGCTGAAGGCCTGACACCCGCTTTAAGGACACTGACTGCTATTAGCTTACAGTGAAAAACTTTTTTCTTTTTAAAGGCACGCTGTAGAGACACTAGATATGAGTGGCAAAGTGCACTTGCAGAGGTTGGCAGAGTACATGCTGAAGGCCTGACACCCACTTTAAGGACACTGACTGCTATTAGCTTACAGTGAAAAACTTTTTTTCTTTTTAAAGGCACGCTATGAGACACTAGATAGGAGTGGCAAAATGCACTTGCAGAGGTTGGCAGAGTACACGCTGAAGGCCTGACACCCGCTTTAAGGACACTGACTGCTATTAGCTTACAGTGAAAAACTTGTTTCTTTTAAAAGGCACGCTATAGTGACACCAGTTATGAGTGGCAAAGTGCACTTGCAGAGGTTGGCAGAGTACACGCTGAAGGACTGACACCCGCTTTAAGGACACTGACTGCTATTAGCTTACAGTGAAAAACGTTTTTCTTTTTAAAGGCACGCTATAGTGAAACCAGATATGAGTGGCAAAGTGCACTTGCAGAGGTTGGCAGAGTACACGCTGAAGGCCTGACACCCACTTTAAGGACACTGACTGCTATTAGCTTACAGTGAAATTTTTTTTTTCTTTTTAAAGGCACGCTCTAGAGATACTAGATATGAGTGGCAAAGTGCACTTGCAGAGGTTGGCAGAGTACACGCTGAAGGCCTGACACCCGCTTTAAGGACACTGACTGCTATTAGCTTACAGTGAAAAACTTTTTTATTTTTAAAGGCACGCTATAGTGAAACCAGATATGAGTGGCAAAGTGCACTTGCAGAGGTTGGCATAGTACATGCTGAAGGCCTGACACCCGCTTTAAGGACACTGACTGCTATTAGCTTACAGTGAAAAACTTTTTTATTTTTAAAGGCACGCTATAGTGAAACCAGATATGAGTTGCAAAGTGCACTTGCAGAGGTTGGCAGAGTACACGCTGAAGGCCTGACACCCGCTTTAAGGACACTGACTGCTATTAGCTAACAGTGAAAAACTTTTTTCTTTTAAAAGGCACGCTATAGTGAAACCAGATATGAGTGGCAAAGTGCACTTGCAGAGGTTGGCAGAGTACATGCTGAAGGCCTGACACCCGCTTTAAGGACACTGACTGCTATTAGCTTACAGTGAAAAACTTTTTTTCTTTTAAAAGGCACGCTATAGTGAAACCAGATATGAGTGGCAAAGTGCACTTGCCGAGGTTGGCAGAGTACACGATGAAGGCCTGACACCCGCTTTAAGGACACTGACTGCTATTAGCTTACAGTGAAAAACGTTTTTCTTTTTAAAGGCACGCTATAGTGAAACCAGATATGAGTGGCAAAGTGCACTTGCAGAGGTTGGCAGAGTACACGCTGAAGGCCTGACACCCACTTTAAGGACACTGACTGCTATTAGCTTACAGTGAAATTTTTTTTTTCTTTTTAAAGGCACGCTCTAGAGATACTAGATATGAGTGGCAAAGTGCACTTGCAGAGGTTGGCAGAGTACACGCTGAAGGCCTGACACCCGCTTTAAGGACACTGACTGCTATTAGCTTACAGTGAAAAACTTTTTTATTTTTAAAGGCACGCTATAGTGAAACCAGATATGAGTGGCAAAGTGCACTTGCAGAGGTTGGCATAGTACATGCTGAAGGCCTGACACCCGCTTTAAGGACACTGACTGCTATTAGCTTACAGTGAAAAACTTTTTTATTTTTAAAGGCACGCTATAGTGAAACCAGATATGAGTTGCAAAGTGCACTTGCAGAGGTTGGCAGAGTACACGCTGAAGGCCTGACACCCGCTTTAAGGACACTGACTGCTATTAGCTAACAGTGAAAAACTTTTTTCTTTTAAAAGGCACGCTATAGTGAAACCAGATATGAGTGGCAAAGTGCACTTGCAGAGGTTGGCAGAGTACATGCTGAAGGCCTGACACCCGCTTTAAGGACACTGACTGCTATTAGCTTACAGTGAAAAACTTTTTTTCTTTTAAAAGGCACGCTATAGTGAAACCAGATATGAGTGGCAAAGTGCACTTGCCGAGGTTGGCAGAGTACACGATGAAGGCCGGACACCCGCTTTAAGGACACTGACTGCTATTAGCTTACAGTGAAAAACTTTTTTCTTTTAAAAGGCACGCTATAGTGAAACCAGATATGAGTGGCAAAGTGCACTTGCAGAGGTTGGCAGAGTACATGCTGAAGGCCTGACACCCGCTTTAAGGACACTGACTGCTATTAGCTTACAGTGAAAAACTTTTTTCTTTTAAAAGGCACGCTATAGTGAAACCAGATATGAGTGGCAAAGTGCACTTGCAGAGGTTGGCAGAGTACATGCTGAAGGCCTGACACCCGCTTTAAGGACACTGACTGCTTTTAGCTTACAGTGAAAAACTTTTTTTCTTTTTAAAGGCACGCTGTAGAGACACTAGATATGAGTGGCAAAGTGCACTTGCAAAGGTTGGCAGAGTAGACGCTGAAGGCCTGACACCCGCTTTAAGGACACTGACTGCTATTAGCTTACAGTGAAAAACTTTTTTCTTTTTAAAGGCACGCTGTAGAGACACTAGAAATAAGTGGCAAAGTGCACTTGCAGAGGTTGGCAGAGTACATGCTGAAGGCCTGACACCCGCTTTAAGGACACTGACTGCTATTAGCTTACAGTGAAAAACTTTTATTCTTCTTAAAGGCACGCTATGAGACACTAGATAGGAGTGGCAAAATGCACTTGCAGAGGTTGGCAGAGTACACGCTGAAGGCCTGACACCCGCTTTAAGGACACTGACTGCTATTAGCTTACAGTGAAAAACTTTTTTCTTTTAAAAGGCACGCTATAGTGACACCAGATATGAGTGACAAAGTGCACTTGCAGAGGTTGGCAGAGTACACGCTGAAGGACTGACACCCGCTTTAAGGACACTGACTGCTATTAGCTTACAGTGAAAAACGTTTTTCTTTTTAAAGGCACGCTATAGTGAAACCAGATATGAGTGGCAAAGTGCACTTGCAGAGGTTGGCAGAGTACACGCTGAAGGCCTGACTCCCGCTTTAAGGACACTGACTGCTATTAGCTTACAGTGAAAAACTTTTTTTCTTTTAAAAGGCACGCTATAGTGAAACCAGATATGAGTGGCAAAGTGCACTTGCAGAGGTTGGCAGAGTACATGCTGAAGGCCTGACACCCGCTTTAAGGACACTGACTGCTATTAGCTTACAGTGAAAAACTTTTTTTCTTTTAAAAGGCACGCTATAGTGAAACCAGATATGAGTGGCAAAGTGCACTTGCAGAGGTTGGCAGAGTACACGCTGAAGGCCTGACACCCGCTTTAAGGACACTGACTGCTATTAGCTTACAGTGAAAAACTTTTTTCTTTTTAAAGGCACGCTATAGTGAAACCAGATATGAGTGGCAAAGTGCACTTGCAGAGGTTGGCAGAGTACATGCTGAAGGCCTGACACCCGCTTTAAGGACACTGACTGCTATTAGCTTACAGTGAAAAACTTTTATTCTTCTTAAAGGCACGCTATAGAGACACTAGATAGCAGTGGCAAAATGAACTTGCAGAGGTTGGCAGAGTACACGCTGAAGGCCTGACACCCGCTTTAAGGACACTGACTGCTATTAGCTTACAGTGAAAAACTTTTTTTCTTTTAAAAGGCACGCTATAGTGAAACCAGATATGAGTGGCAAAGTGCACTTGCAGAGGTTGGCAGAGTACACGCTGAAGGCCTGACACCCGCTTTAAGGACACTGACTGCTATTAGCTTACAGTGAAAAACTTTTTTCTTTTTAAAGGCACGCTATAGTGAAACCAGATATGAGTGGCAAAGTGCACTTGCAGAGGTTGGCAGAGTACATGCTGAAGGCCTGACACCCGCTTTAAGGACACTGACTGCTATTAGCTTACAGTGAAAAACTTTTATTCTTCTTAAAGGCACGCTATAGAGACACTAGATAGCAGTGGCAAAATGAACTTGCAGAGGTTGGCAGAGTACACGCTGAAGGCCTGACACCCGCTTTAAGGACACTGACTGCTATTAGCTTACAGTGAAAAACTTTTTTCTTTTTAAAGGCACGCTATAGTGAAACCAGATATGAGTGGCAAAGTGCACTTGCAGAGGTTGGCAGAGTACATGCTGAAGGCCTGACACCCGCTTTAAGGACACTGACTGCTATTAGCTTACAGTGAAAAACTTTTTTTCTTTTAAAAGGCACGCTATAGTGAAACCAGATATGAGTGGCAAAGTGCACTTGCAGAGGTTGGCATAGTACATGCTGAAGGCCTGACACCCGCTTTAAGGACACTGACTACTATTAGCTTACAGTGAAAAACTTTTTTTCTTTTAAAAGGCACGCTATAGTGAAACCAGATATGAGTGGCAAAGTGCACTTGCAGAGGTTGGCAGAGTACACGCTGAAGGCCTGACACCCGCTTTAAGGACACTGACTGCTATTAGCTTACAGTGAAAAACTTTTTTATTTTTAAAGGCACGCTATAGTGAAACCAGATATGAGTTGCAAAGTGCACTTGCAGAGGTTGGCAGAGTACACGCTGAAGGCCTGACACCCGCTTTAAGGACACTGACTGCTATTAGCTAACAGTGAAAAACTTTTTTCTTTTAAAAGGCACGCTATAGTGAAACCAGATATGAGTGGCAAAGTGCACTTGCAGAGGTTGGCAGAGTACATGCTGAAGGCCTGACACCCGCTTTAAGGACACTTACTGCTATTAGCTTACAGTGAAAAACTTTTTTTCTTTTAAAAGGCACGCTATAGTGAAACCAGATATGAGTGGCAAAGTGCACTTGCCGAGGTTGGCAGAGTACACGATGAAGGCCTGACACCCGCTTTAACCCCTTAAGGACCAAACTTCTGGAATAAAAGGGAATCATGACATGTCACACATGTCATGTGTCCTTAAGGGGTTAAGGACACTGACTGCTATTAGCTTACAGTGAAAAACTTTTTTCTTTTTAAAGGCACGCTATAGTGAAACCAGATATGAGTGGCAAAGTGCACTTGCAGAGGTTGGCAGAGTACATGCTGAAGGCCTGACACCCGCTTTAAGGACACTGACTGCTATTAGCTTACAGTGAAAAAATTTTTCTTTTAAAAGGCACGCTATAGTGAAACCAGATATGAGTGGCAAAGTGCACTTGCAGAGGTTGGCAGAGTACATGCTGAAGGCCTGACACCCGCTTTAAGGACACTGACTGCTATTAGCTTACAGTGAAAAACTTTTTTTCTTTTTAAAGGCACGCTGTAGAGACACTAGATATGAGTGGCAAAGTGCACTTGCAGAGGTTGGCAGAGTACACGCTGAAGGCCTGACACCCGCTTTAAGGACACTGACTGCTATTAGCTTACAGTGAAAAACTTTTTTCTTTTTAAAGGCACGCTGTAGAGACAATAGATATGAGTGGCAAAGTGCACTTGCAGAGGTTGGCAGAGTACATGCTGAAGGCCTGACACCCGCTTTAAGGACACTGACTGCTATTAGCTTACAGTGAAAAACTTTTATTCTTCTTAAAGGCACGCTATGAGACACTAGATAGGAGTGGCAAAATGCACTTGCAGAGGTTGGCAGAGTACACGCTGAAGGCCTGACACCCGCTTTAAGGACACTGACTGCTATTAGCTTACAGTGAAAAACTTTTTTCTTTTAAAAGGCACGCTATAGTGACACCAGATATGAGTGGCAAAGTGCACTTGCAGAGGTTGGCAGAGTACACGCTGAAGGCCTGACACCCGCTTTAAGGACACTGACTGCTATTAGCTAACAGTGAAAAACTTTTTTCTTTTAAAAGGCACGCTATAGTGAAACCAGATATGAGTGGCAAAGTGCACTTGCAGAGGTTGGCAGAGTACATGCTGAAGGCCTGACACCCGCTTTAAGGACACTGACTGCTATTAGCTTACAGTGAAAAACTTTTTTTCTTTTAAAAGGCACGCTATAGTGAAACCAGATATGAGTGGCAAAGTGCACTTGCCGAGGTTGGCAGAGTACATGCTGAAGGCCTGACACCCGCTTTAAGGACACTGACTGCTATTAGCTTACAGTGAAAAACTTTTTTCTTTTAAAAGGCACGCTATAGTGAAACCAGATATGAGTGGCAAAGTGCACTTGCAGAGGTTGGCAGAGTACATGCTGAAGGCCTGACACCCGCTTTAAGGACACTGACTGCTATTAGCTTACAGTGAAAAACTTTTTTTCTTTTAAAAGGCACGCTATAGTGAAACCAGATATGAGTGGCAAAGTGCACTTGCCGAGGTTGGCAGAGTACACGATGAAGGCCTGACACCCGCTTTAAGGACACTGACTGCTATTAGCTTACAGTGAAAAACTTTTTTCTTTTTAAAGGCACGCTATAGTGAAACCAGATATGAGTGGCAAAGTGCACTTGCAGAGGTTGGCATAGTACATGCTGAATGCCTGACACCCGCTTTAAGGACACTGACTGCTATTAGCTTACAGTGAAAAACTTTTTTATTTTTAAAGGCACGCTATAGTGAAACCAGATATGAGTTGCAAAGTGCACTTGCAGAGGTTGGCAGAGTACACGCTGAAGGCCTGACACCCGCTTTAAGGACACTGACTGCTATTAGCTAACAGTGAAAAACTTTTTTTCTTTTAAAAGGCACGCTATAGTGAAACCAGATATGAGTGGCAAAGTGCACTTGCAGAGGTTGGCAGAGTACATGCTGAAGGCCTGACACCCGCTTTAAGGACACTGACTGCTATTAGCTTACAGTGAAAAACTTTTTTTCTTTTAAAAGGCACGCTATAGTGAAACCAGATATGAGTGGCAAAGTGCACTTGCCGAGGTTGGCAGAGTACATGCTGAAGGCCTGACACCCGCTTTAAGGACACTGACTGCTATTAGCTTACAGTGAAAAACTTTTTTCTTTTAAAAGGCACGCTATAGTGAAACCAGATATGAGTGGCAAAGTGCACTTGCAGAGGTTGGCAGAATACATGCTGAAGGCCTGACACCCGCTTTAAGGACACTGACTGCTATTAGCTTACAGTGAAAAACTTTTTTTCTTTTAAAAGGCACGCTATAGTGAAACCAGATATGAGTGGCAAAGTGCACTTGCCGAGGTTGGCAGAGTACACGATGAAGGCCTGACACCCGCTTTAAGGACACTGACTGCTATTAGCTTACAGTGAAAAACTTTTTTATTTTTAAAGGCACGCTATAGTGAAACCAGATATGAGTGGCAAAGTGCACTTGCAGAGGTTGGCATAGTACATGCTGAAGGCCTGACACCCGCTTTAAGGACACTGACTGCTATTAGCTTACAGTGAAAAACTTTTTTATTTTTAAAGGCACGCTATAGTGAAACCAGATATGAGTTGCAAAGTGCACTTGCAGAGGTTGGCAGAGTACACGCTGAAGGCCTGACACCCGCTTTAAGGACACTGACTGCTATTAGCTAACAGTGAAAAACTTTTTTCTTTTAAAAGGCACGCTATAGTGAAACCAGATATGAGTGGCAAAGTGCACTTGCAGAGGTTGGCAGAGTACATGCTGAAGGCCTGACACCCGCTTTAAGGACACTGACTGCTATTAGCTTACAGTGAAAAACTTTTTTTCTTTTAAAAGGCACGCTATAGTGAAACCAGATATGAGTGGCAAAGTGCACTTGCCGAGGTTGGCAGAGTACATGCTGAAGGCCTGACACCCGCTTTAAGGACACTGACTGCTATTAGCTTACAGTGAAAAACTTTTTTCTTTTAAAAGGCACGCTATAGTGAAACCAGATATGAGTGGCAAAGTGCACTTGCAGAGGTTGGCAGAGTACATGCTGAAGGCCTGACACCCGCTTTAAGGACACTGACTGCTATTAGCTTACAGTGAAAAACTTTTTTTCTTTTAAAAGGCACGCTATAGTGAAACCAGATATGAGTGGCAAAGTGCACTTGCCGAGGTTGGCAGAGTACACGATGAAGGCCTGACACCCGCTTTAAGGACACTGACTGCTATTAGCTTACAGTGAAAAACTTTTTTCTTTTTAAAGGCACGCTATAGTGAAACCAGATATGAGTGGCAAAGTGCACTTGCAGAGGTTGGCATAGTACATGCTGAATGCCTGACACCCGCTTTAAGGACACTGACTGCTATTAGCTTACAGTGAAAAACTTTTTTATTTTTAAAGGCACGCTATAGTGAAACCAGATATGAGTTGCAAAGTGCACTTGCAGAGGTTGGCAGAGTACACGCTGAAGGCCTGACACCCGCTTTAAGGACACTGACTGCTATTAGCTAACAGTGAAAAACTTTTTTCTTTTAAAAGGCACGCTATAGTGAAACCAGATATGAGTGGCAAAGTGCACTTGCAGAGGTTGGCAGAGTACATGCTGAAGGCCTGACACCCGCTTTAAGGACACTGACTGCTATTAGCTTACAGTGAAAAACTTTTTTTCTTTTAAAAGGCACGCTATAGTGAAACCAGATATGAGTGGCAAAGTGCACTTGCCGAGGTTGGCAGAGTACATGCTGAAGGCCTGACACCCGCTTTAAGGACACTGACTGCTATTAGCTTACAGTGAAAAACTTTTTTCTTTTAAAAGGCACGCTATAGTGAAACCAGATATGAGTGGCAAAGTGCACTTGCAGAGGTTGGCAGAATACATGCTGAAGGCCTGACACCCGCTTTAAGGACACTGACTGCTATTAGCTTACAGTGAAAAACTTTTTTTCTTTTAAAAGGCACGCTATAGTGAAACCAGATATGAGTGGCAAAGTGCACTTGCCGAGGTTGGCAGAGTACACGATGAAGGCCTGACACCCGCTTTAAGGACACTGACTGCTATTAGCTTACAGTGAAAAACTTTTTTCTTTTTAAAGGCACGCTATAGTGAAACCAGATATGAGTGGCAAAGTGCACTTGCAGAGGTTGGCAGAGTACATGCTGAAGGCCTGACACCCGCTTTAAGGACACTGACTGCTATTAGCTTACAGTGAAAAACTTTTTTCTTTTAAAAGGCACGCTATAGTGAAACCAGATATGAGTGGCAAAGTGCACTTGCAGAGGTTGGCAGAGTACATGCTGAAGGCCTGACACCCGCTTTAAGGACACTGACTGCTATTAGCTTACAGTGAAAAACTTTTTTTCTTTTTAAAGGCACGCTGTAGAGACACTAGATATGAGTGGCAAAGTGCACTTGCAGAGGTTGGCAGAGTACACGCTGAAGGCCTGACACCCGCTTTAAGGACACTGACTGCTATTAGCTTACAGTGAAAAACTTTTTTCTTTTTAAAGGCACGCTGTAGAGACACTAGATATGAGTGGCAAAGTGCACTTGCAGAGGTTGGCAGAGTACATGCTGAAGGCCTGACACCCACTTTAAGGACACTGACTGCTATTAGCTTACAGTGAAAAACTTTTTTTCTTTTTAAAGGCACGCTATGAGACACTAGATAGGAGTGGCAAAATGCACTTGCAGAGGTTGGCAGAGTACACGCTGAAGGCCTGACACCCGCTTTAAGGACACTGACTGCTATTAGCTTACAGTGAAAAACTTTTTTCTTTTAAAAGGCACGCTATAGTGACACCAGTTATGAGTGGCAAAGTGCACTTGCAGAGGTTGGCAGAGTACACGCTGAAGGACTGACACCCGCTTTAAGGACACTGACTGCTATTAGCTTACAGTGAAAAACGTTTTTCTTTTTAAAGGCACGCTATAGTGAAACCAGATATGAGTGGCAAAGTGCACTTGCAGAGGTTGGCAGAGTACACGCTGAAGGCCTGACACCCACTTTAAGGACACTGACTGCTATTAGCTTACAGTGAAATTTTTTTTTTCTTTTTAAAGGCACGCTCTAGAGATACTAGATATGAGTGGCAAAGTGCACTTGCAGAGGTTGGCAGAGTACACGCTGAAGGCCTGACACCCGCTTTAAGGACACTGACTGCTATTAGCTTACAGTGAAAAACTTTTTTATTTTTAAAGGCACGCTATAGTGAAACCAGATATGAGTGGCAAAGTGCACTTGCAGAGGTTGGCATAGTACATGCTGAAGGCCTGACACCCGCTTTAAGGACACTGACTGCTATTAGCTTACAGTGAAAAACTTTTTTATTTTTAAAGGCACGCTATAGTGAAACCAGATATGAGTTGCAAAGTGCACTTGCAGAGGTTGGCAGAGTACACGCTGAAGGCCTGACACCCGCTTTAAGGACACTGACTGCTATTAGCTAACAGTGAAAAACTTTTTTCTTTTAAAAGGCACGCTATAGTGAAACCAGATATGAGTGGCAAAGTGCACTTGCAGAGGTTGGCAGAGTACATGCTGAAGGCCTGACACCCGCTTTAAGGACACTGACTGCTATTAGCTTACAGTGAAAAACTTTTTTCTTTTAAAAGGCACGCTATAGTGAAACCAGATATGAGTGGCAAAGTGCACTTGCAGAGGTTGGCAGAATACATGCTGAAGGCCTGACACCCGCTTTAAGGACACTGACTGCTATTAGCTTACAGTGAAAAACTTTTTTCTTTTAAAAGGCACGCTATAGTGAAACCAGATATGAGTGGCAAAGTGCACTTGCCGAGGTTGGCAGAGTACACGATGAAGGCCTGACACCCGCTTTAAGGACACTGACTGCTATTAGCTTACAGTGAAAAACTTTTTTCTTTTTAAAGGCACGCTATAGTGAAACCAGATATGAGTGGCAAAGTGCACTTGCAGAGGTTGGCAGAGTACATGCTGAAGGCCTGACACCCGCTTTAAGGACACTGACTGCTATTAGCTTACAGTGAAAAACTTTTTTCTTTTAAAAGGCACGCTATAGTGAAACCAGATATGAGTGGCAAAGTGCACTTGCAGAGGTTGGCAGAGTACATGCTGAAGGCCTGACACCCGCTTTAAGGACACTGACTGCTATTAGCTTACAGTGAAAAACTTTTTTTCTTTTTAAAGGCACGCTGTAGAGACACTAGATATGAGTGGCAAAGTGCACTTGCAGAGGTTGGCAGAGTACACGCTGAAGGCCTGACACCCGCTTTAAGGACACTGACTGCTATTAGCTTACAGTGAAAAACTTTTTTCTTTTTAAAGGCACGCTGTAGAGACACTAGATATGAGTGGCAAAGTGCACTTGCAGAGGTTGGCAGAGTACATGCTGAAGGCCTGACACCCACTTTAAGGACACTGACTGCTATTAGCTTACAGTGAAAAACTTTTTTTCTTTTTAAAGGCACGCTATGAGACACTAGATAGGAGTGGCAAAATGCACTTGCAGAGGTTGGCAGAGTACACGCTGAAGGCCTGACACCCGCTTTAAGGACACTGACTGCTATTAGCTTACAGTGAAAAACTTTTTTCTTTTAAAAGGCACGCTATAGTGACACCAGTTATGAGTGGCAAAGTGCACTTGCAGAGGTTGGCAGAGTACACGCTGAAGGACTGACACCCGCTTTAAGGACACTGACTGCTATTAGCTTACAGTGAAAAACGTTTTTCTTTTTAAAGGCACGCTATAGTGAAACCAGATATGAGTGGCAAAGTGCACTTGCAGAGGTTGGCAGAGTACACGCTGAAGGCCTGACACCCACTTTAAGGACACTGACTGCTATTAGCTTACAGTGAAATTTTTTTTTTCTTTTTAAAGGCACGCTCTAGAGATACTAGATATGAGTGGCAAAGTGCACTTGCAGAGGTTGGCAGAGTACACGCTGAAGGCCTGACACCCGCTTTAAGGACACTGACTGCTATTAGCTTACAGTGAAAAACTTTTTTATTTTTAAAGGCACGCTATAGTGAAACCAGATATGAGTGGCAAAGTGCACTTGCAGAGGTTGGCATAGTACATGCTGAAGGCCTGACACCCGCTTTAAGGACACTGACTGCTATTAGCTTACAGTGAAAAACTTTTTTATTTTTAAAGGCACGCTATAGTGAAACCAGATATGAGTTGCAAAGTGCACTTGCAGAGGTTGGCAGAGTACACGCTGAAGGCCTGACACCCGCTTTAAGGACACTGACTGCTATTAGCTAACAGTGAAAAACTTTTTTCTTTTAAAAGGCACGCTATAGTGAAACCAGATATGAGTGGCAAAGTGCACTTGCAGAGGTTGGCAGAGTACATGCTGAAGGCCTGACACCCGCTTTAAGGACACTGACTGCTATTAGCTTACAGTGAAAAACTTTTTTTCTTTTAAAAGGCACGCTATAGTGAAACCAGATATGAGTGGCAAAGTGCACTTGCCGAGGTTGGCAGAGTACACGATGAAGGCCTGACACCCGCTTTAAGGACACTGACTGCTATTAGCTTACAGTGAAAAACGTTTTTCTTTTTAAAGGCACGCTATAGTGAAACCAGATATGAGTGGCAAAGTGCACTTGCAGAGGTTGGCAGAGTACACGCTGAAGGCCTGACACCCACTTTAAGGACACTGACTGCTATTAGCTTACAGTGAAATTTTTTTTTTCTTTTTAAAGGCACGCTCTAGAGATACTAGATATGAGTGGCAAAGTGCACTTGCAGAGGTTGGCAGAGTACACGCTGAAGGCCTGACACCCGCTTTAAGGACACTGACTGCTATTAGCTTACAGTGAAAAACTTTTTTATTTTTAAAGGCACGCTATAGTGAAACCAGATATGAGTGGCAAAGTGCACTTGCAGAGGTTGGCATAGTACATGCTGAAGGCCTGACACCCGCTTTAAGGACACTGACTGCTATTAGCTTACAGTGAAAAACTTTTTTATTTTTAAAGGCACGCTATAGTGAAACCAGATATGAGTTGCAAAGTGCACTTGCAGAGGTTGGCAGAGTACACGCTGAAGGCCTGACACCCGCTTTAATGACACTGACTGCTATTAGCTAACAGTGAAAAACTTTTTTCTTTTAAAAGGCACGCTATAGTGAAACCAGATATGAGTGGCAAAGTGCACTTGCAGAGGTTGGCAGAGTACATGCTGAAGGCCTGACACCCGCTTTAAGGACACTGACTGCTATTAGCTTACAGTGAAAAACTTTTTTTCTTTTAAAAGGCACGCTATAGTGAAACCAGATATGAGTGGCAAAGTGCACTTGCCGAGGTTGGCAGAGTACACGATGAAGGCCTGACACCCGCTTTAAGGACACTGACTGCTATTAGCTTACAGTGAAAAACTTTTTTCTTTTAAAAGGCACGCTATAGTGAAACCAGATATGAGTGGCAAAGTGCACTTGCAGAGGTTGGAAGAGTACACGCTGAAGGACTGACACCCGCTTTAAGGACACTGACTGCTATTAGCTTACAGTGAAAAACGTTTTTCTTTTTAAAGGCACGCTATAGTGAAACCAGATATGAGTGGCAAAGTGCACTTGCAGAGGTTGGCAGAGTACACGCTGAAGGCCTGACACCCGCTTTAAGGACACTGACTGCTATTAGCTTACAGTGAAAAACTTTTTTCTTTTAAAAGGCACGCTATAGTGAAACCAGATATGAGTGGCAAAGTGCACTTGCAGAGGTTGGCAGAATACATGCTGAAGGCCTGACACCCGCTTTAAGGACACTGACTGCTATTAGCTTACAGTGAAAAACTTTTTTCTTTTAAAAGGCACGCTATAGTGAAACCAGATATGAGTGGCAAAGTGCACTTGCCGAGGTTGGCAGAGTACACGATGAAGGCCTGACACCCGCTTTAAGGACACTGACTGCTATTAGCTTACAGTGAAAAACTTTTTTCTTTTTAAAGGCACGCTATAGTGAAACCAGATATGAGTGGCAAAGTGCACTTGCAGAGGTTGGCAGAGTACATGCTGAAGGCCTGACACCCGCTTTAAGGACACTGACTGCTATTAGCTTACAGTGAAAAACTTTTTTCTTTTAAAAGGCACGCTATAGTGAAACCAGATATGAGTGGCAAAGTGCACTTGCAGAGGTTGGCAGAGTACATGCTGAAGGCCTGACACCCGCTTTAAGGACACTGACTGCTATTAGCTTACAGTGAAAAACTTTTTTTCTTTTTAAAGGCACGCTGTAGAGACACTAGATATGAGTGGCAAAGTGCACTTGCAGAGGTTGGCAGAGTACACGCTGAAGGCCTGACACCCGCTTTAAGGACACTGACTGCTATTAGCTTACAGTGAAAAACTTTTTTCTTTTTAAAGGCACGCTGTAGAGACACTAGATATGAGTGGCAAAGTGCACTTGCAGAGGTTGGCAGAGTACATGCTGAAGGCCTGACACCCACTTTAAGGACACTGACTGCTATTAGCTTACAGTGAAAAACTTTTTTTCTTTTTAAAGGCACGCTATGAGACACTAGATAGGAGTGGCAAAATGCACTTGCAGAGGTTGGCAGAGTACACGCTGAAGGCCTGACACCCGCTTTAAGGACACTGACTGCTATTAGCTTACAGTGAAAAACTTTTTTCTTTTAAAAGGCACGCTATAGTGACACCAGTTATGAGTGGCAAAGTGCACTTGCAGAGGTTGGCAGAGTACACGCTGAAGGACTGACACCCGCTTTAAGGACACTGACTGCTATTAGCTTACAGTGAAAAACGTTTTTCTTTTTAAAGGCACGCTATAGTGAAACCAGATATGAGTGGCAAAGTGCACTTGCAGAGGTTGGCAGAGTACACGCTGAAGGCCTGACACCCACTTTAAGGACACTGACTGCTATTAGCTTACAGTGAAATTTTTTTTTTCTTTTTAAAGGCACGCTCTAGAGATACTAGATATGAGTGGCAAAGTGCACTTGCAGAGGTTGGCAGAGTACACGCTGAAGGCCTGACACCCGCTTTAAGGACACTGACTGCTATTAGCTTACAGTGAAAAACTTTTTTATTTTTAAAGGCACGCTATAGTGAAACCAGATATGAGTGGCAAAGTGCACTTGCAGAGGTTGGCATAGTACATGCTGAAGGCCTGACACCCGCTTTAAGGACACTGACTGCTATTAGCTTACAGTGAAAAACTTTTTTATTTTTAAAGGCACGCTATAGTGAAACCAGATATGAGTTGCAAAGTGCACTTGCAGAGGTTGGCAGAGTACACGCTGAAGGCCTGACACCCGCTTTAAGGACACTGACTGCTATTAGCTAACAGTGAAAAACTTTTTTCTTTTAAAAGGCACGCTATAGTGAAACCAGATATGAGTGGCAAAGTGCACTTGCAGAGGTTGGCAGAGTACATGCTGAAGGCCTGACACCCGCTTTAAGGACACTGACTGCTATTAGCTTACAGTGAAAAACTTTTTTTCTTTTAAAAGGCACGCTATAGTGAAACCAGATATGAGTGGCAAAGTGCACTTGCCGAGGTTGGCAGAGTACACGATGAAGGCCTGACACCCGCTTTAAGGACACTGACTGCTATTAGCTTACAGTGAAAAACGTTTTTCTTTTTAAAGGCACGCTATAGTGAAACCAGATATGAGTGGCAAAGTGCACTTGCAGAGGTTGGCAGAGTACACGCTGAAGGCCTGACACCCACTTTAAGGACACTGACTGCTATTAGCTTACAGTGAAATTTTTTTTTTCTTTTTAAAGGCACGCTCTAGAGATACTAGATATGAGTGGCAAAGTGCACTTGCAGAGGTTGGCAGAGTACACGCTGAAGGCCTGACACCCGCTTTAAGGACACTGACTGCTATTAGCTTACAGTGAAAAACTTTTTTATTTTTAAAGGCACGCTATAGTGAAACCAGATATGAGTGGCAAAGTGCACTTGCAGAGGTTGGCATAGTACATGCTGAAGGCCTGACACCCGCTTTAAGGACACTGACTGCTATTAGCTTACAGTGAAAAACTTTTTTATTTTTAAAGGCACGCTATAGTGAAACCAGATATGAGTTGCAAAGTGCACTTGCAGAGGTTGGCAGAGTACACGCTGAAGGCCTGACACCCGCTTTAAGGACACTGACTGCTATTAGCTAACAGTGAAAAACTTTTTTCTTTTAAAAGGCACGCTATAGTGAAACCAGATATGAGTGGCAAAGTGCACTTGCAGAGGTTGGCAGAGTACATGCTGAAGGCCTGACACCCGCTTTAAGGACACTGACTGCTATTAGCTTACAGTGAAAAACTTTTTTTCTTTTAAAAGGCACGCTATAGTGAAACCAGATATGAGTGGCAAAGTGCACTTGCCGAGGTTGGCAGAGTACACGATGAAGGCCTGACACCCGCTTTAAGGACACTGACTGCTATTAGCTTACAGTGAAAAACTTTTTTCTTTTAAAAGGCACGCTATAGTGAAACCAGATATGAGTGGCAAAGTGCACTTGCAGAGGTTGGCAGAGTACATGCTGAAGGCCTGAAACCCGCTTTAAGGACACTGACTGCTATTAGCTTACAGTGAAAAACTTTTTTCTTTTAAAAGGCACGCTATAGTGAAACCAGATATGAGTGGCAAAGTGCACTTGCAGAGGTTGGCAGAGTACATGCTGAAGGCCTGACACCCGCTTTAAGGACACTGACTGCTTTTAGCTTACAGTGAAAAACTTTTTTTCTTTTTAAAGGCACGCTGTAGAGACACTAGATATGAGTGGCAAAGTGCACTTGCAAAGGTTGGCAGAGTAGACGCTGAAGGCCTGACACCCGCTTTAAGGACACTGACTGCTATTAGCTTACAGTGAAAAACTTTTTTCTTTTTAAAGGCACGCTGTAGAGACACTAGAAATGAGTGGCAAAGTGCACTTGCAGAGGTTGGCAGAGTACATGCTGAAGGCCTGACACCCGCTTTAAGGACACTGACTGCTATTAGCTTACAGTGAAAAACTTTTATTCTTCTTAAAGGCACGCTATGAGACACTAGATAGGAGTGGCAAAATGCACTTGCAGAGGTTGGCAGAGTACACGCTGAAGGCCTGACACCCGCTTTAAGGACACTGACTGCTATTAGCTTACAGTGAAAAACTTTTTTCTTTTAAAAGGCACGCTATAGTGACACCAGATATGAGTGGCAAAGTGCACTTGCAGAGGTTGGCAGAGTACACGCTGAAGGACTGACACCCGCTTTAAGGACACTGACTGCTATTAGCTTACAGTGAAAAACGTTTTTCTTTTTAAAGGCACGCTATAGTGAAACCAGATATGAGTGGCAAAGTGCACTTGCAGAGGTTGGCAGAGTACACGCTGAAGGCCTGACTCCCGCTTTAAGGACACTGACTGCTATTAGCTTACAGTGAAAAACTTTTTTTCTTTTAAAAGGCACGCTATAGTGAAACCAGATATGAGTGGCAAAGTGCAGTTGCAGAGGTTGGCAGAGTACATGCTGAAGGCCTGACACCCGCTTTAAGGACACTGACTGCTATTAGCTTACAGTGAAAAACTTTTTTTCTTTTAAAAGGCACGCTATAGTGAAACCAGATATGAGTGGCAAAGTGCACTTGCAGAGGTTGGCAGAGTACACGCTGAAGGCCTGACACCCGCTTTAAGGACACTGACTGCTATTAGCTTACAGTGAAAAACTTTTTTATTTTTAAAGGCACGCTATAGTGAAACCAGATATGAGTTGAAAGTGCACTTGCAGAGGTTGGCAGAGTACACGCTGAAGGCCTGACACCCGCTTTAAGGACACTGACTGCTATTAGCTTACAGTGAAAAACTTTTTTTCTTTTAAAAGGCACGCTATAGTGAAACCAGATATGAGTGGCAAAGTGCACTTGCAGAGGTTGGCAGAGTACACGCTGAAGGCCTGACACCCGCTTTAAGGACACTGACTGCTATTAGCTAACAGTGAAAAACTTTTTTCTTTTAAAAGGCACGCTATAGTGAAACCAGATATGAGTGGCAAAGTGCACTTGCAGAGGTTGGAAGAGTACACGCTGAAGGCCTGACACCCACTTTAAGGACACTGACTGCTATTAGCTTACAGTGAAAAACTTTTTTTCATTTAAAGTCACGCTGTAGAGACACTAGATATGAGTGGCAAAGTGCACTTGCAGAGGTTGGCAGAGTACACGCTGAAGGCCTGACACCCGCTTTAAGGACACTGACTGCTATTAGCTTACAGTGAAAAACTTTTATTCTTCTTAAAGGCACGCTATAGAGACACTAGATAGGAGTGGCAAAATGCACTTGCAGAGGTTGGCAGAGTACACGCTGAAGGCCTGACACCCGCTTTAAGGACACTGACTGCTATTAGCTTACAGTGAAAAACTTTTTTTCTTTTAAAAGGCACGCTATAGTGAAACCAGATATGAGTGGCAAAGTGCACTTGCAGAGGTTGGCAGAGTACACGCTGAAGGCCTGACACCCGCTTTAAGGACACTGACTGCTATTAGCTTACAGTGAAAAACTTTTTTATTTTTAAAGGCACGCTATAGTGAAACCAGATATGAGTGGCAAAGTGCACTTGCAGAGGTTGGCAGAGTACATGCTGAAGGCCTGACACCCGCTTTAAGGACACTGACTGCTATTAGCTTACAGTGAAAAACTTTTTTTCTTTTAAAAGGCACGCTATAGTGAAACCAGATATGAGTGGCAAAGTGCACTTGCAGAGGTTGGCAGAGTACATGCTGAAGGCCTGACACCCGCTTTAAGGACACTGACTGCTATTAGCTTACAGTGAAAAACTTTTTTTCTTTTAAAAGGCACGCTATAGTGAAACCAGATATGAGTGGCAAAGTGCACTTGCAGAGGTTGGCAGAGTACACGCTGAAGGCCTGACACCCGCTTTAAGGACACTGACTGCTATTAGCTTACAGTGAAAAACTTTTTTATTTTTAAAGGCACGCTATAGTGAAACCAGATATGAGTTGCAAAGTGCACTTGCAGAGGTTGGCAGAGTACACGCTGAAGGCCTGACACCCGCTTTAAGGACACTGACTGCTATTAGCTTACAGTGAAAAACTTTTTTCTTTTAAAAGGCACGCTATAGTGACACCAGATATGAGTGGCAAAGTGCACTTGCAGAGGTTGGCAGAGTACACGCTGAAGGACTGACACCCGCTTTAAGGACACTGACTGCTATTAGCTTACAGTGAAAAACGTTTTTCTTTTTAAAGGCACGCTATAGTGAAACCAGATATGAGTGGCAAAGTGCACTTGCAGAGGTTGGCAGAGTACACGCTGAAGGCCTGACACCCGCTTTAAGGACACTGACTGCTATTAGCTTACAGTGAAAAACTTTTTTTCTTTTAAAAGGCACGCTATAGTGAAATCAGATATGAGTGGCAAAGTGCACTTGCAGAGGTTGGCAGAGTACATGCTGAAGGCCTGACACCCGCTTTAAGGACACTGACTGCTATTAGCTTACAGTGAAAAACTTTTTTTCTTTTTAAAGGCACGCTGTAGAGACACTAGATATGAGTGGCAAAGTGCACTTGCAAAGGTTGGCAGAGTACACGCTGAAGGCCTGACACCCGCTTTAAGGACACTGACTGCTATTAGCTTACAGTGAAAAACTTTTTTCTTTTTAAAGGCACGCTGTAGAGACACTAGAAATGAGTGGCAAAGTGCACTTGCAGAGGTTGGCAGAGTACATGCTGAAGGCCTGACACCCGCTTTAAGGACACTGACTGCTATTAGCTTACAGTGAAAAACTTTTATTCTTCTTAAAGGCACGCTATGAGACACTAGATAGGAGTGGCAAAATGCACTTGCAGAGGTTGGCAGAGTACACGCTGAAGGCCTGACACCCGCTTTAAGGACACTGACTGCTATTAGCTTACAGTGAAAAACTTTTTTCTTTTAAAAGGCACGCTATAGTGACACCAGATATGAGTGGCAAAGTGCACTTGCAGAGGTTGGCAGAGTACACGCTGAAGGACTGACACCCGCTTTAAGGACACTGACTGCTATTAGCTTACAGTGAAAAACGTTTTTCTTTTTAAAGGCACGCTATTGTGAAACCAGATATGAGTGGCAAAGTGCACTTGCAGAGGTTGGCAGAGTACACGCTGAAGGCCTGACTCCCGCTTTAAGGACACTGACTGCTATTAGCTTACAGTGAAAAACTTTTTTTCTTTTAAAAGGCACGCTATAGTGAAACCAGATATGAGTGGCAAAGTGCACTTGCAGAGGTTGGCAGAGTACATGCTGAAGGCCTGACACCCGCTTTAAGGACACTGACTGCTATTAGCTTACAGTGAAAAACTTTTTTTCTTTTAAAAGGCACGCTATAGTGAAACCAGATATGAGTGGCAAAGTGCACTTGCAGAGGTTGGCAGAGTACATGCTGAAGGCCTGACACCCGCTTTAAGGACACTGACTGCTATTAGCTTACAGTGAAAAACTTTTTTTCTTTTAAAAGGCACGCTATAGTGAAACCAGATATGAGTGGCAAAGTGCACTTGCAGAGGTTGGCAGAGTACACGCTGAAGGCCTGACACCCGCTTTAAGGACACTGACTGCTATTAGCTTACAGTGAAAAACTTTTTTATTTTTAAAGGCACGCTATAGTGAAACCAGATATGAGTTGCAAAGTGCACTTGCAGAGGTTGGCAGAGTACACGCTGAAGGCCTGACACCCGCTTTAAGGACACTGACTGCTATTAGCTTACAGTGAAAAACTTTTTTCTTTTAAAAGGCACGCTATAGTGACACCAGATATGAGTGGCAAAGTGCACTTGCAGAGGTTGGCAGAGTACACGCTGAAGGACTGACACCCGCTTTAAGGACACTGACTGCTATTAGCTTACAGTGAAAAACGTTTTTCTTTTTAAAGGCACGCTATAGTGAAACCAGATATGAGTGGCAAAGTGCACTTGCAGAGGTTGGCAGAGTACACGCTGAAGGCCTGACACCCGCTTTAAGGACACTGACTGCTATTAGCTTACAGTGAAAAACTTTTTTTCTTTTAAAAGGCACGCTATAGTGAAATCAGATATGAGTGGCAAAGTGCACTTGCAGAGGTTGGCAGAGTACATGCTGAAGGCCTGACACCCGCTTTAAGGACACTGACTGCTATTAGCTTACAGTGAAAAACTTTTTTTCTTTTTAAAGGCACGCTGTAGAGACACTAGATATGAGTGGCAAAGTGCACTTGCAAAGGTTGGCAGAGTACACGCTGAAGGCCTGACACCCGCTTTAAGGACACTGACTGCTATTAGCTTACAGTGAAAAACTTTTTTCTTTTTAAAGGCACGCTGTAGAGACACTAGAAATGAGTGGCAAAGTGCACTTGCAGAGGTTGGCAGAGTACATGCTGAAGGCCTGACACCCGCTTTAAGGACACTGACTGCTATTAGCTTACAGTGAAAAACTTTTATTCTTCTTAAAGGCACGCTATGAGACACTAGATAGGAGTGGCAAAATGCACTTGCAGAGGTTGGCAGAGTACACGCTGAAGGCCTGACACCCGCTTTAAGGACACTGACTGCTATTAGCTTACAGTGAAAAACTTTTTTCTTTTAAAAGGCACGCTATAGTGACACCAGATATGAGTGGCAAAGTGCACTTGCAGAGGTTGGCAGAGTACACGCTGAAGGACTGACACCCGCTTTAAGGACACTGACTGCTATTAGCTTACAGTGAAAAACGTTTTTCTTTTTAAAGGCACGCTATTGTGAAACCAGATATGAGTGGCAAAGTGCACTTGCAGAGGTTGGCAGAGTACACGCTGAAGGCCTGACTCCCGCTTTAAGGACACTGACTGCTATTAGCTTACAGTGAAAAACTTTTTTTCTTTTAAAAGGCACGCTATAGTGAAACCAGATATGAGTGGCAAAGTGCACTTGCAGAGGTTGGCAGAGTACATGCTGAAGGCCTGACACCCGCTTTAAGGACACTGACTGCTATTAGCTTACAGTGAAAAACTTTTTTTCTTTTAAAAGGCACGCTATAGTGAAACCAGATATGAGTGGCAAAGTGCACTTGCAGAGGTTGGCAGAGTACACGCTGAAGGCCTGACACCCGCTTTAAGGACACTGACTGCTATTAGCTTACAGTGAAAAACTTTTTTTCTTTTAAAAGGCACGCTATAGTGAAACCAGATATGAGTGGCAAAGTGCACTTGCAGAGGTTGGCAGAGTACACGCTGAAGGCCTGACACCCGCTTTAAGGACACTGACTGCTATTAGCTAACAGTGAAAAACTTTTTTCTTTTTAAAGGCACGCTGTAGAGACACTAGATATGAGTGACAAAGTGCACTTGCAGAGGTTGGCAGAGTACACGCTGAAGGCCTGACACCCGCTTTAAGGACACTGACTGCTATTAGCTTACAGTGAAAAACTTTTATTCTTCTTAAAGGCACGCTATAGAGACACTAGATAGGAGTGGCAAAATGCACTTGCAGAGGTTGGCAGAGTACACGCTGAAGGCCTGACACCCGCTTTAAGGACACTGACTGCTATTAGCTTACAGTGAAAAACTTTTTTCTTTTTAAAGGCACGCTATAGTGAAACCAGATATGAGTGGCAAAGTGCACTTGCAGAGGTTGGCAGAGTACACGCTGAAGGCCTGACTCCCGCTTTAAGGACACTGACTGCTATTAGCTTACAGTGAAAAACTTTTTTTCTTTTAAAAGGCACGCTATAGTGAAACCAGATATGAGTGGCAAAGTGCACTTGCAGAGGTTGGCATAGTACATGCTGAAGGCCTGACACCCGCTTTAAGGACACTGACTGCTATTAGCTTACAGTGAAAAACTTTTTTTCTTTTAAAAGGCACGCTATAGTGAAACCAGATATGAGTGGCAAAGTGCACTTGCAGAGGTTGGCAGAGTACATGCTGAAGGCCTGACACCCGCTTTAAGGACACTGACTGCTATTAGCTTACAGTGAAAAACTTTTTTTCTTTTAAAAGGCACGCTATAGTGAAACCAGATATGAGTGGCAAAGTGCACTTGCAGAGGTTGGCAGAGTACACGCTGAAGGCCTGACACCCGCTTTAAGGACACTGACTGCTATTAGCTTACAGTGAAAAACTTTTTTATTTTTAAAGGCACGCTATAGTGAAACCAGATATGAGTTGCAAAGTGCACTTGCAGAGGTTGGCAGAGTACACGCTGAAGGCCTGACACCCGCTTTAAGGACACTGACTGCTATTAGCTAACAGTGAAAAACTTTTTTCTTTTAAAAGGCACGCTATAGTGAAACCAGATATGAGTGGCAAAGTGCACTTGCAGAGGTTGGCAGAGTACATGCTGAAGGCCTGATACCCGCTTTAAGGACACTGACTGCTATTAGCTTACAGTGAAAAACTTTTTTTCTTTTAAAAGGCACGCTATAGTGAAACCAGATAAAAGTGGCAAAGTGCACTTGCCGAGGTTGGCAGAGTACACGATGAAGGCCTGACACCCGCTTTAAGGACACTGACTGCTATTAGCTTACAGTGAAAAACTTTTTTCTTTTTAAAGGCACGCTATAGTGAAACCAGATATGAGTGGCAAAGTGCACTTGCAGAGGTTGGCAGAGTACATGCTGAAGGCCTGACACCCGCTTTAAGGACACTGACTTCTATTAGCTTACAGTGAAAAACTTTTTTTCTTTTTAAAGGCACGCTGTAGAGACACTAGATATGAGTGGCAAAGTGCACTTGCAGAGGTTGGCAGAGTACATGCTGAAGGCCTGACACCCGCTTTAAGGACACTGACTGCTATTAGCTTACAGTGAAAAACTTTTTTCTTTTAAAAGGCACGCTATAGTGAAACCAGATATGAGTGGCAAAGTGCACTTGCAGAGGTTGGCAGAGTACATGCTGAAGGCCTGACACCCGCTTTAAGGACACTGACTGCTATTAGCTTACAGTAAAAAACTTTTTTTCTTTTTAAAGGCACGCTGTAGAGACACTAGATATGAGTGGCAAAGTGCACTTGCAGAGGTTGGCAGAGTACACGCTGAAGGCCTGACACCCGCTTTAAGGACACTGACTGCTATTAGCTTACAGTGAAAAACTTTTTTCTTTTTAAAGGCACGCTGTAGAGACACTAGATATGAGTGGCAAAGTGCACTTGCAGAGGTTGGCAGAGTACATGCTGAAGGCCTGACACCCGCTTTAAGGACACTGACTGCTATTAGCTTACAGTGAAAAACTTTTATTCTTCTTAAAGGCACGCTATGAGACACTAGATAGGAGTGGCAAAATGTACTTGCAGAGGTTGGCAGAGTACACGCTGAAGGCCTGACACCCGCTTTAAGGACACTGACTGCTATTAGCTTACAGTGAAAAACTTTTTTCTTTTAAAAGGCACGCTATAGTGACACCAGATATGAGTGGCAAAGTGCACTTGCAGAGGTTGGCAGAGTACACGCTGAAGGACTGACACCCGCTTTAAGGACACTGACTGCTATTAGCTTACAGTGAAAAACGTTTTTCTTTTTAAAGGCACGCTATAGTGAAACCAGATATGAGTGGCAAAGTGCACTTGCAGAGGTTGGCAGAGTACACGCTGAAGGCCTGACTCCCGCTTTAAGGACACTGACTGCTATTAGCTTACAGTGAAAAACTTTTTTTCTTTTAAAAGGCACGCTATAGTGAAACCAGATATGAGTGGCAAAGTGCACTTGCAGAGGTTGGCAGAGTACATGCTGAAGGCCTGACACCCGCTTTAAGGACACTGACTGCTATTAGCTTACAGTGAGAAACTTTTTTTCTTTTAAAAGGCACGCTATAGTGAAACCAGATATGAGTGGCAAAGTGCACTTGCAGAGGTTGGCAGAGTCCACGCTGAAGGCCTGACACCCGCTTTAAGGACACTGACTGCTATTAGCTTACAGTGAAAAACTTTTTTATTTTTAAAGGCACGCTATAGTGAAACCAGATATGAGTTGAAAGTGCACTTGCAGAGGTTGGCAGAGTACACGCTGAAGGCCTGACACCCGCTTTAAGGACACTGACTGCTATTAGCTTACAGTGAAAAACTTTTTTTCTTTTAAAAGGCACGCTATAGTGAAACCAGATATGAGTGGCAAAGTGCACTTGCAGAGGTTGGCAGAGTACACGCTGAAGGCCTGACACCCGCTTTAAGGACACTGACTGCTATTAGCTAACAGTGAAAAACTTTTTTCTTTTAAAAGGCACGCTATAGTGAAACCAGATATGAGTGGCAAAGTGCACTTGCAGAGGTTGGCAGAGTACACGCTGAAGGCCTGACACCCACTTTAAGGACACTGACTGCTATTAGCTTACAGTGAAAAACTTTTTTTCTTTTTAAAGGCACGCTGTAGAGACACTAGATATGAGTGGCAAAGTGCACTTGCAGAGGTTGGCAGAGTACACGCTGAAGGCCTGACACCCGCTTTAAGGACACTGACTGCTATTAGCTTACAGTGAAAAACTTTTATTCTTCTTAAAGGCACGCTATAGAGACACTAGATAGGAGTGGCAAAATGCACTTGCAGAGGTTGGCAGAGTACACGCTGAAGGCCTGACACCCGCTTTAAGGACACTGACTGCTATTAGCTTACAGTGAAAAACTTTTTTCTTTTTAAAGGCACGCTATAGTGAAACCAGATATGAGTGGCAAAGTGCACTTGCAGAGGTTGGCAGAGTACACGCTGAAGGCCTGACTCCCGCTTTAAGGACACTGACTGCTATTAGCTTACAGTGAAAAACTTTTTTCTTTTTAAAGGCACGCTATAGTGAAACCAGATATGAGTGGCAAAGTGCACTTGCAGAGGTTGGCATAGTACATGCTGAAGGCCTGACACCCGCTTTAAGGACACTGACTGCTATTAGCTTACAGTGAAAAACTTTTTTTCTTTTAAAAGGCACGCTATAGTGAAACCAGATATGAGTGGCAAAGTGCACTTGCAGAGGTTGGCAGAGTACATGCTGAAGGCCTGACACCCGCTTTAAGGACACTGACTGCTATTAGCTTACAGTGAAAAACTTTTTTTCTTTTAAAAGGCACGCTATAGTGAAACCAGATATGAGTGTCAAAGTGCACTTGCAGAGGTTGGCAGAGTACACGCTGAAGGCCTGACACCCGCTTTAAGGACACTGACTGCTATTAGCTTACAGTGAAAAACTTTTTTATTTTTAAAGGCACGCTATAGTGAAACCAGATATGAGTTGCAAAGTGCACTTGCAGAGGTTGGCAGAGTACACGCTGAAGGCCTGACACCCGCTTTAAGGACACTGACTGCTATTAGCTAACAGTGAAAAACTTTTTTCTTTTAAAAGGCACGCTATAGTGAAACCAGATATGAGTGGCAAAGTGCACTTGCAGAGGTTGGCAGAGTACATGCTGAAGGCCTGATACCCGCTTTAAGGACACTGACTGCTATTAGCTTACAGTGAAAAACTTTTTTTCTTTTAAAAGGCACGCTATAGTGAAACCAGATATGAGTGGCAAAGTGCACTTGCCGAGGTTGGCAGAGTACACGATGAAGGCCTGACACCCGCTTTAAGGACACTGACTGCTATTAGCTTACAGTGAAAAACTTTTTTCTTTTTAAAGGCACGCTATAGTGAAACCAGATATGAGTGGCAAAGTGCACTTGCAGAGGTTGGCAGAGTACATGCTGAAGGCCTGACACCCGCTTTAAGGACACTGACTGCTATTAGCTTACAGTGAAAAACTTTTTTCTTTTAAAAGGCACGCTATAGTGAAACCAGATATGAGTGGCAAAGTGCACTTGCAGAGGTTGGCAGAGTACATGCAGAAGGCCTGACACCCGCTTTAAGGACACTGACTGCTATTAGCTTACAGTAAAAAACTTTTTTTCTTTTTAAAGGCACGCTGTAGAGACACTAGATATGAGTGGCAAAGGGCACTTGCAGAGGTTGGCAGAGTACACGCTGAAGGCCTGACACCCGCTTTAAGGACACTGACTGCTATTAGCTTACAGTGAAAAACTTTTTTCTTTTTAAAGGCACGCTGTAGAGACACTAGATATGAGTGGCAAAGTGCACTTGCAGAGGTTGGCAGAGTACATGCTGAAGGCCTGACACCCGCTTTAAGGACACTGACTGCTATTAGCTTACAGTGAAAAACTTTTATTCTTCTTAAAGGCACGCTATGAGACACTAGATAGGAGTGGCAAAATGCACTTGCAGAGGTTGGCAGAGTACACGCTGAAGGCCTGACACCCGCTTTAAGGACACTGACTGCTATTAGCTTACAGTGAAAAACTTTTTTCTTTTAAAAGGCACGCTATAGTGAAACCAGATATGAGTGGCAAAGTGCACTTGCAGAGGTTGGCAGAGTACACGCTGAAGGCCTGACTCCCGCTTTAAGGACACTGACTGCTATTAGCTTACAGTGAAAAACTTTTTTTCTTTTAAAAGGCACGCTATAGTGACACCAGATATGAGTGGCAAAGTGCACTTGCAGAGGTTGGCAGAGTACACGCTGAAGGACTGACACCCGCTTTAAGGACACTGACTGCTATTAGCTTACAGTGAAAAACGTTTTTCTTTTTAAAGGCACGCTATAGTGAAACCAGATATGAGTGGCAAAGTGCACTTGCAGAGGTTGGCAGAGTACACGCTGAAGGCCTGACTCCCGCTTTAAGGACACTGACTGCTATTAGCTTACAGTGAAAAACTTTTTTTCTTTTAAAAGGCACGCTATAGTGAAACCAGATATGAGTGGCAAAGTGCACTTGCAGAGGTTGGCAGAGTACATGCTGAAGGCCTGACACCCGCTTTAAGGACACTGACTGCTATTAGCTTACAGTGAGAAACTTTTTTTCTTTTAAAAGGCACGCTATAGTGAAACCAGATATGAGTGGCAAAGTGCACTTGCAGAGGTTGGCAGAGTACACGCTGAAGGCCTGACACCCGCTTTAAGGACACTGACTGCTATTAGCTTACAGTGAAAAACTTTTTTATTTTTAAAGGCACGCTATAGTGAAACCAGATATGAGTTGAAAGTGCACTTGCAGAGGTTGGCAGAGTACACGCTGAAGGCCTGACACCCGCTTTAAGGACACTGACTGCTATTAGCTTACAGTGAAAATCTTTTTTTCTTTTAAAAGGCACGCTATAGTGAAACCAGATATGAGTGGCAAAGTGCACTTGCAGAGGTTGGCAGAGTACACGCTGAAGGCCTGACACCCGCTTTAAGGACACTGACTGCTATTAGCTAACAGTGAAAAACTTTTTTCTTTTAAAAGGCACGCTATAGTGAAACCAGATATGAGTGGCAAAGTGCACTTGCAGAGGTTGGCAGAGTACACGCTGAAGGCCTGACACCCACTTTAAGGACACTGACTGCTATTAGCTTACAGTGAAAAACTTTTTTTCTTTTTAAAGGCACGCTGTAGAGACACTAGATATGAGTGGCAAAGTGCACTTGCAGAGGTTGGCAGAGTACACGCTGAAGGCCTGACACCCGCTTTAAGGACACTGACTGCTATTAGCTTACAGTGAAAAACTTTTATTCTTCTTAAAGGCACGCTATAGTGAAACCAGATATGAGTGGCAAAGTGCACTTGCAGAGGTTGGCAGAGTACATGCTGAAGGTCTGACACCCGCTTTAAGGACACTGACTGCTATTAGCTTACAGTGAAAAACTTTTTTTTCTTTTACAAGGCACGCTATAGTGAAACCAGATATGAGTGGCAAAGTGCACTTGCCGAGGTTGGCAGAGTACACGATGAAGGCCTGACACCCGCTTTAAGGACACTGACTGCTATTAGCTTACAGTGAAAAACTTTTTTCTTTTTAAAGGCACGCTATAGTGAAACCAGATATGAGTGGCAAAGTGCACTTGCAGAGGTTGGCAGAGTACATGCTGAAGGCCTGACACCCGCTTTAAGGACACTGACTGCTATTAGCTTACAGTGAAAAACTTTTTTCTTTTAAAAGGCACGCTATAGTGAAACCAGATATGAGTGGCAAAGTGCACTTGCAGAGGTTGGCAGAGTACATGCTGAAGGCCTGACACCCGCTTTAAGGACACTGACTGCTATTAGCTTACAGTGAAAAACTTTTTTTCTTTTTAAAGGCACGCTGTAGAGACACTAGATATGAGTGGCAAAGTGCACTTGCAGAGGTTGGCAGAGTACACGCTGAAGGACTGACACCCGCTTTAAGGACACTGACTGCTATTAGCTTACAGTGAAAAACTTTTTTTCTTTTAAAAGGCACGCTATAGTGAAACCAGATATGAGTGGCAAAGTGCACTTGCAGAGGTTGGCAGAGTACATGCTGAAGGCCTGACACCCGCTTTAAGGACACTGACTGCTATTAGCTTACAGTGAAAAACTTTTTTTCTTTTAAAAGGCACGCTATAGTGAAACCAGATATGAGTGGCAAAGTGCACTTGCAGAGGTTGGCAGAGTACACGCTGAAGGCCTGACACCCACTTTAAGGACACTGACTGCTATTAGCTTACAGTGAAAAACTTTTTTTCTTTTTAAAGGCACGCTGTAGAGACACTAGATATGAGTGGCAAAGTGCACTTGCAGAGGTTGGCAGAGTACACGCTGAAGGCCTGACACCCGCTTTAAGGACACTGACTGCTATTAGCTTACAGTGAAAAACTTTTATTCTTCTTAAAGGCACGCTATAGAGACACTAGATAGGAGTGGCAAAATGCACTTGCAGAGGTTGGCAGAGTACACGCTGAAGGCCTGACACCCGCTTTAAGGACACTGACTGCTATTAGCTTACAGTGAAAAACTTTTTTCTTTTTAAAGGCACGCTATAGTGAAACCAGATATGAGTGGCAAAGTGCACTTGCAGAGGTTGGCAGAGTACACGCTGAAGGCCTGACTCCCGCTTTAAGGACACTGACTGCTATTAGCTTACAGTGAAAAACTTTTATTCTTTTAAAAGGCACGCTATAGTGAAACCAGATATGAGTGGCAAAGTGCACTTGCAGAGGTTGGCATAGTACATGCTGAAGGCCTGACACCCGCTTTAAGGACACTGACTGCTATTAGCTTACAGTGAAAAACTTTTTTTCTTTTAAAAGGCACGCTATAGTGAAACCAGATATGAGTGGCAAAGTGCACTTGCAGAGGTTGGCAGAGTACATGCTGAAGGCCTGACACCCGCTTTAAGGACACTGACTGCTATTAGCTTACAGTGAAAAACTTTTTTTCTTTTAAAAGGCACGCTATAGTGAAACCAGATATGAGTGTCAAAGTGCACTTGCAGAGGTTGGCAGAGTACACGCTGAAGGCCTGACACCCGCTTTAAGGACACTGACTGCTATTAGCTTACAGTGAAAAACTTTTTTATTTTTAAAGGCACGCTATAGTGAAACCAGATATGAGTGGCAAAGTGCACTTGCAGAGGTTGGCAGAGTACACGCTGAAGGCCTGACACCCGCTTTAAGGACACTGACTGCTATTAGCTAACAGTGAAAAACTTTTTTCTTTTAAAAGGCACGCTATAGTGAAACCAGATATGAGTGGCAAAGTGCACTTGCAGAGGTTGGCAGAGTACACGCTGAAGGCCTGACACCCGCTTTAAGGACACTGACTGCTATTAGCTTACAGTGAAAAACTTTTTTCTTTTAAAAGGCACGCTATAGTGAAACCAGATATGAGTGGCAAAGTGCACTTGCAGAGGTTGGCAGAGTACACGCTGAAGGCCTGACACCCGCTTTAAGGACACTGACTGCTATTAGCTAACAGTGAAAAACTTTTTTCTTTTAAAAGGCACGCTATAGTGAAACCAGATATGAGTGGCAAAGTGCACTTGCAGAGGTTGGCAGAGTACACGCTGAAGGCCTGACACCCACTTTAAGGACACTGACTGCTATTAGCTTACAGTGAAAAACTTTTTTTCTTTTTAAAGGCACGCTGTAGAGACACTAGATATGAGTGGCAAAGTGCACTTGCAGAGGTTGGCAGAGTACACGCTGAAGGCCTGACACCCGCTTTAAGGACACTGACTGCTATTAGCTTACAGTGAAAAACTTTTATTCTTCTTAAAGGCACGCTATAGAGACACTAGATAGGAGTGGCAAAATGCACTTGCAGAGGTTGGCAGAGTACACGCTGAAGGCCTGACACCCGCTTTAAGGACACTGACTGCTATTAGCTTACAGTGAAAAACTTTTTTCTTTTTAAAGGCACGCTATAGTGAAACCAGATATGAGTGGCAAAGTGCACTTGCAGAGGTTGGCAGAGTACACGCTGAAGGCCTGACTCCCGCTTTAAGGACACTGACTGCTATTAGCTTACAGTGAAAAACTTTTATTCTTTTAAAAGGCACGCTATAGTGAAACCAGATATGAGTGGCAAAGTGCACTTGCAGAGGTTGGCATAGTACATGCTGAAGGCCTGACACCCGCTTTAAGGACACTGACTGCTATTAGCTTACAGTGAAAAACTTTTTTTCTTTTAAAAGGCACGCTATAGTGAAACCAGATATGAGTGGCAAAGTGCACTTGCAGAGGTTGGCAGAGTACATGCTGAAGGCCTGACACCCGCTTTAAGGACACTGACTGCTATTAGCTTACAGTGAAAAACTTTTTTTCTTTTAAAAGGCACGCTATAGTGAAACCAGATATGAGTGGCAAAGTGCACTTGCAGAGGTTGGCAGAGTACACGCTGAAGGCCTGACACCCGCTTTAAGGACACTGACTGCTATTAGCTTACAGTGAAAAACTTTTTTTCTTTTAAAAGGCACGCTATAGTGAAACCAGATATGAGTGGCAAAGTGCACTTGCAGAGGTTGGCAGAGTACATGCTGAAGGCCTGACACCCGCTTTAAGGACACTGACTGCTATTAGCTTACAGTGAAAAACTTTTTTTCTTTTTAAAGGCACGCTGTAGAGACACTAGATATGAGTGGCAAAGTGCACTTGCAGAGGTTGGCAGAGTACACGCTGAAGGCCTGACACCCGCTTTAAGGACACTGACTGCTATTAGCTTACAGTGAAAAACTTTTTTCTTTTAAAAGGCACGCTATAGTGAAACCAGATATGAGTGGCAAAGTGCACTTGCAGAGGTTGGCAGAGTACATGCTGAAGGCCTGACACCCGCTTTAAGGACACTGACTGCTATTAGCTTACAGTGAAAAACTTTTTTTCTTTTTAAAGGCACGCTGTAGAGACACTAGATATGAGTGGCAAAGTGCACTTGCAGAGGTTGGCAGAGTACACGCTGAAGGACTGACACCCGCTTTAAGGACACTGACTGCTATTAGCTTACAGTGAAAAACTTTTTTTCTTTTAAAAGGCACGCTATAGTGAAACCAGATATGAGTGGCAAAGTGCACTTGCAGAGGTTGGCAGAGTACATGCTGAAGGCCTGACACCCGCTTTAAGGACACTGACTGCTATTAGCTTACAGTGAAAAACTTTTTTTCTTTTAAAAGGCACGCTATAGTGAAACCAGATATGAGTGGCAAAGTGCACTTGCAGAGGTTGGCAGAGTACACGCTGAAGGCCTGACACCCACTTTAAGGACACTGACTGCTATTAGCTTACAGTGAAAAACTTTTTTTCTTTTTAAAGGCACGCTGTAGAGACACTAGATATGAGTGGCAAAGTGCACTTGCAGAGGTTGGCAGAGTACACGCTGAAGGCCTGACACCCGCTTTAAGGACACTGACTGCTATTAGCTTACAGTGAAAAACTTTTATTCTTCTTAAAGGCACGCTATAGAGACACTAGATAGGAGTGGCAAAATGCACTTGCAGAGGTTGGCAGAGTACACGCTGAAGGCCTGACACCCGCTTTAAGGACACTGACTGCTATTAGCTTACAGTGAAAAACTTTTTTCTTTTTAAAGGCACGCTATAGTGAAACCAGATATGAGTGGCAAAGTGCACTTGCAGAGGTTGGCAGAGTACACGCTGAAGGCCTGACTCCCGCTTTAAGGACACTGACTGCTATTAGCTTACAGTGAAAAACTTTTATTCTTTTAAAAGGCACGCTATAGTGAAACCAGATATGAGTGGCAAAGTGCACTTGCAGAGGTTGGCATAGTACATGCTGAAGGCCTGACACCCGCTTTAAGGACACTGACTGCTATTAGCTTACAGTGAAAAACTTTTTTTCTTTTAAAAGGCACGCTATAGTGAAACCAGATATGAGTGGCAAAGTGCACTTGCAGAGGTTGGCAGAGTACATGCTGAAGGCCTGACACCCGCTTTAAGGACACTGACTGCTATTAGCTTACAGTGAAAAACTTTTTTTCTTTTAAAAGGCACGCTATAGTGAAACCAGATATGAGTGTCAAAGTGCACTTGCAGAGGTTGGCAGAGTACACGCTGAAGGCCTGACACCCGCTTTAAGGACACTGACTGCTATTAGCTTACAGTGAAAAACTTTTTTATTTTTAAAGGCACGCTATAGTGAAACCAGATATGAGTGGCAAAGTGCACTTGCAGAGGTTGGCAGAGTACACGCTGAAGGCCTGACACCCGCTTTAAGGACACTGACTGCTATTAGCTAACAGTGAAAAACTTTTTTCTTTTAAAAGGCACGCTATAGTGAAACCAGATATGAGTGGCAAAGTGCACTTGCAGAGGTTGGCAGAGTACACGCTGAAGGCCTGACACCCGCTTTAAGGACACTGACTGCTATTAGCTTACAGTGAAAAACTTTTTTCTTTTAAAAGGCACGCTATAGTGAAACCAGATATGAGTGGCAAAGTGCACTTGCAGAGGTTGGCAGAGTACACGCTGAAGGCCTGACACCCGCTTTAAGGACACTGACTGCTATTAGCTAACAGTGAAAAACTTTTTTCTTTTAAAAGGCACGCTATAGTGAAACCAGATATGAGTGGCAAAGTGCACTTGCAGAGGTTGGCAGAGTACACGCTGAAGGCCTGACACCCACTTTAAGGACACTGACTGCTATTAGCTTACAGTGAAAAACTTTTTTTCTTTTTAAAGGCACGCTGTAGAGACACTAGATATGAGTGGCAAAGTGCACTTGCAGAGGTTGGCAGAGTACACGCTGAAGGCCTGACACCCGCTTTAAGGACACTGACTGCTATTAGCTTACAGTGAAAAACTTTTATTCTTCTTAAAGGCACGCTATAGAGACACTAGATAGGAGTGGCAAAATGCACTTGCAGAGGTTGGCAGAGTACACGCTGAAGGCCTGACACCCGCTTTAAGGACACTGACTGCTATTAGCTTACAGTGAAAAACTTTTTTCTTTTTAAAGGCACGCTATAGTGAAACCAGATATGAGTGGCAAAGTGCACTTGCAGAGGTTGGCAGAGTACACGCTGAAGGCCTGACTCCCGCTTTAAGGACACTGACTGCTATTAGCTTACAGTGAAAAACTTTTATTCTTTTAAAAGGCACGCTATAGTGAAACCAGATATGAGTGGCAAAGTGCACTTGCAGAGGTTGGCATAGTACATGCTGAAGGCCTGACACCCGCTTTAAGGACACTGACTGCTATTAGCTTACAGTGAAAAACTTTTTTTCTTTTAAAAGGCACGCTATAGTGAAACCAGATATGAGTGGCAAAGTGCACTTGCAGAGGTTGGCAGAGTACATGCTGAAGGCCTGACACCCGCTTTAAGGACACTGACTGCTATTAGCTTACAGTGAAAAACTTTTTTTCTTTTAAAAGGCACGCTATAGTGAAACCAGATATGAGTGGCAAAGTGCACTTGCAGAGGTTGGCAGAGTACACGCTGAAGGCCTGACACCCGCTTTAAGGACACTGACTGCTATTAGCTTACAGTGAAAAACTTTTTTTCTTTTAAAAGGCACGCTATAGTGAAACCAGATATGAGTGGCAAAGTGCACTTGCAGAGGTTGGCAGAGTACATGCTGAAGGCCTGACACCCGCTTTAAGGACACTGACTGCTATTAGCTTACAGTGAAAAACTTTTTTTCTTTTAAAAGGCACGCTATAGTGAAACCAGATATGAGTGGCAAAGTGCACTTGCAGAGGTTGGCAGAGTACACGCTGAAGGCCTGACACCCACTTTAAGGACACTGACTGCTATTAGCTTACAGTGAAAAACTTTTTTTCTTTTTAAAGGCACGCTGTAGAGACACTAGATATGAGTGGCAAAGTGCACTTGCAGAGGTTGGCAGAGTACACGCTGAAGGCCTGACACCCGCTTTAAGGACACTGACTGCTATTAGCTTACAGTGAAAAACTTTTATTCTTCTTAAAGGCACGCTATAGAGACACTAGATAGGAGTGGCAAAATGCACTTGCAGAGGTTGGCAGAGTACACGCTGAAGGCCTGACACCCGCTTTAAGGACACTGACTGCTATTAGCTTACAGTGAAAAACTTTTTTCTTTTTAAAGGCACGCTATAGTGAAACCAGATGTGAGTGGCAAAGTGCACTTGCAGAGGTTGGCAGAGTACACGCTGAAGGCCTGACTCCCGCTTTAAGGACACTGACTGCTATTAGCTTACAGTGAAAAACTTTTATTCTTTTAAAAGGCACGCTATAGTGAAACCAGATATGAGTGGCAAAGTGCACTTGCAGAGGTTGGCATAGTACATGCTGAAGGCCTGACACCCGCTTTAAGGACACTGACTGCTATTAGCTTACAGTGAAAAACTTTTTTTCTTTTAAAAGGCACGCTATAGTGAAACCAGATATGAGTGGCAAAGTGCACTTGCAGAGGTTGGCAGAGTACATGCTGAAGGCCTGACACCCGCTTTAAGGACACTGACTGCTATTAGCTTACAGTGAAAAACTTTTTTTCTTTTAAAAGGCACGCTATAGTGAAACCAGATATGAGTGTCAAAGTGCACTTGCAGAGGTTGGCAGAGTACACGCTGAAGGCCTGACACCCGCTTTAAGGACACTGACTGCTATTAGCTTACAGTGAAAAACTTTTTTATTTTTAAAGGCACGCTATAGTGAAACCAGATATGAGTGGCAAAGTGCACTTGCAGAGGTTGGCAGAGTACACGCTGAAGGCCTGACACCCGCTTTAAGGACACTGACTGCTATTAGCTAACAGTGAAAAACTTTTTTCTTTTAAAAGGCACGCTATAGTGAAACCAGATATGAGTGGCAAAGTGCACTTGCAGAGGTTGGCAGAGTACACGCTGAAGGCCTGACACCCGCTTTAAGGACACTGACTGCTATTAGCTTACAGTGAAAAACTTTTTTCTTTTAAAAGGCACGCTATAGTGAAACCAGATATGAGTGGCAAAGTGCACTTGCAGAGGTTGGCAGAGTACACGCTGAAGGCCTGACACCCGCTTTAAGGACACTGACTGCTATTAGCTAACAGTGAAAAACTTTTTTCTTTTAAAAGGCACGCTATAGTGAAACCAGATATGAGTGGCAAAGTGCACTTGCAGAGGTTGGCAGAGTACACGCTGAAGGCCTGACACCCACTTTAAGGACACTGACTGCTATTAGCTTACAGTGAAAAACTTTTTTTCTTTTTAAAGGCACGCTGTAGAGACACTAGATATGAGTGGCAAAGTGCACTTGCAGAGGTTGGCAGAGTACACGCTGAAGGCCTGACACCCGCTTTAAGGACACTGACTGCTATTAGCTTACAGTGAAAAACTTTTATTCTTCTTAAAGGCACGCTATAGAGACACTAGATAGGAGTGGCAAAATGCACTTGCAGAGGTTGGCAGAGTACACGCTGAAGGCCTGACACCCGCTTTAAGGACACTGACTGCTATTAGCTTACAGTGAAAAACTTTTTTCTTTTTAAAGGCACGCTATAGTGAAACCAGATATGAGTGGCAAAGTGCACTTGCAGAGGTTGGCAGAGTACACGCTGAAGGCCTGACTCCCGCTTTAAGGACACTGACTGCTATTAGCTTACAGTGAAAAACTTTTATTCTTTTAAAAGGCACGCTATAGTGAAACCAGATATGAGTGGCAAAGTGCACTTGCAGAGGTTGGCATAGTACATGCTGAAGGCCTGACACCCGCTTTAAGGACACTGACTGCTATTAGCTTACAGTGAAAAACTTTTTTTCTTTTAAAAGGCACGCTATAGTGAAACCAGATATGAGTGGCAAAGTGCACTTGCAGAGGTTGGCAGAGTACATGCTGAAGGCCTGACACCCGCTTTAAGGACACTGACTGCTATTAGCTTACAGTGAAAAACTTTTTTTCTTTTAAAAGGCACGCTATAGTGAAACCAGATATGAGTGTCAAAGTGCACTTGCAGAGGTTGGCAGAGTACACGCTGAAGGCCTGACACCCGCTTTAAGGACACTGACTGCTATTAGCTTACAGTGAAAAACTTTTTTATTTTTAAAGGCACGCTATAGTGAAACCAGATATGAGTTGCAAAGTGCACTTGCAGAGGTTGGCAGAGTACACGCTGAAGGCCTGACACCCGCTTTAAGGACACTGACTGCTATTAGCTAACAGTGAAAAACTTTTTTCTTTTAAAAGGCACGCTATAGTGAAACCAGATATGAGTTGAAAGTGCACTTGCAGAGGTTGGCAGAGTACACGCTGAAGGCCTGACACCCGCTTTAAGGACACTGACTGCTATTAGCTTACAGTGAAAAACTTTTTTTCTTTTAAAAGGCACGCTATAGTGAAACCAGATATGAGTGGCAAAGTGCACTTGCAGAGGTTGGCAGAGTACACGCTGAAGGCCTGACACCCGCTTTAAGGACACTGACTGCTATTAGCTAACAGTGAAAAACTTTTTTCTTTTAAAAGGCACGCTATAGTGAAACCAGATATGAGTGGCAAAGTGCACTTGCAGAGGTTGGCAGAGTACACGCTGAAGGCCTGACACCCGCTTTAAGGACACTGACTGCTATTAGCTTACAGTGAAAAACTTTTTTTCTTTTTAAAGGCACGCTGTAGAGACACTAGATATGAGTGGCAAAGTGCACTTGCAGAGGTTGGCAGAGTACACGCTGAAGGCCTGACACCCACTTTAAGGACACTGACTGCTATTAGCTTACAGTGAAAAACTTTTTTTCTTTTTAAAGGCACGCTGTAGAGACACTAGATATGAGTGGCAAAGTGCACTTGCAGAGGTTGGCAGAGTACACGCTGAAGGCCTGACACCCGCTTTAAGGACACTGACTGCTATTAGCTTACAGTGAAAAACTTTTTTCTTTTAAAAGGCACGCTATAGTGAAACCAGATATGAGTGGCAAAGTGCACTTGCAGAGGTTGGCAGAGTACACGCTGAAGGCCTGACACCCACTTTAAGGACACTGACTGCTATTAGCTTACAGTGAAAAACTTTTTTTCTTTTTAAAGGCACGCTGTAGAGACACTAGATATGAGTGGCAAAGTGCACTTGCAGAGGTTGGCAGAGTACACGCTGAAGGCCTGACACCCGCTTTAAGGACACTGACTGCTATTAGCTTACAGTGAAAAACTTTTATTCTTCTTAAAGGCACGCTATAGAGACACTAGATAGGAGTGGCAAAATGCACTTGCAGAGGTTGGCAGAGTACACGCTGAAGGCCTGACACCCGCTTTAAGGACACTGACTGCTATTAGCTTACAGTGAAAAACTTTTTTCTTTTTAAAGGCACGCTATAGTGAAACCAGATATGAGTGGCAAAGTGCACTTGCAGAGGTTGGCAGAGTACACGCTGAAGGCCTGACTCCCGCTTTAAGGACACTGACTGCTATTAGCTTACAGTGAAAAACTTTTATTCTTTTAAAAGGCACGCTATAGTGAAACCAGATATGAGTGGCAAAGTGCACTTGCAGAGGTTGGCATAGTACACGCTGAAGGCCTGACACCCGCTTTAAGGACACTGACTGCTATTAGCTTACAGTGAAAAACTTTTTTTCTTTTCAAAGGCACGCTATAGTGAAACCAGATATGAGTGGCAAAGTGCACTTGCAGAGGTTGGCAGAGAACATGCTGAAGGCCTGACACCCGCTTTAAGGACACTGACTGCTATTAGCTTACAGTGAAAAACTTTTTTTCTTTTAAAAGGCACGCTATAGTGAAACCAGATATGAGTGTCAAAGTGCACTTGCAGAGGTTGGCAGAGTACACGCTGAAGGCCTGACACCCGCTTTAAGGACACTGACTGCTATTAGCTTACAGTGAAAAACTTTTTTATTTTTAAAGGCACGCTATAGTGAAACCAGATATGAGTTGCAAAGTGCACTTGCAGAGGTTGGCAGAGTACACGCTGAAGGCCTGACACCCGCTTTAAGGACACTGACTGCTATTAGCTAACAGTGAAAAACTTTTTTCTTTTAAAAGGCACGCTATAGTGAAACCAGATATGAGTGGCAAAGTGCACTTGCAGAGGTTGGCAGAGTACATGCTGAAGGCCTGATACCCGCTCTAAGGACACTGACTGCTATTAGCTTACAGTGAAGAACGTTTTTTCTTTTAAAAGGCACGCTATAGTGAAACCAGATATGAGTGGCAAAGTGCACTTGCCGAGGTTGGCAGAGTACACGATGAAGGCCTGACACCCGCTTTAAGGACACTGACTGCTATTAGCTTACAGTGAAAAACTTTTTTCTTTTTAAAGGCACGCTATAGTGAAACCAGATATGAGTGGCAAAGTGCACTTGCAGAGGTTGGCAGAGTACATGCTGAAGGCCTGACACCCGCTTTAAGGACACTGACTGCTATTAGCTTACAGTGAAAAACTTTTTTCTTTTAAAAGGCACGCTATAGTGAAACCAGATATGAGTGGCAAAGTGCACTTGCAGAGGTTGGCAGAGTACACGCTGAAGGCCTGACACCCGCTTTAAGGACACTGACTGCTATTAGCTTACAGTGAAAAACTTTTTTCTTTTTAAAGGCACGCTGTAGAGACACTAGATATGAGTGGCAAAGTGCACTTGCAGAGGTTGGCAGAGTACATGCTGAAGGCCTGACACCCGCTTTAAGGACACTGACTGCTATTAGCTTACAGTGAAAAACTTTTATTCTTCTTAAAGGCACGCTATGAGACACTAGATAGGAGTGGCAAAATGCACTTGCAGAGGTTGGCATAGTACACGCTGAAGGCCTGACACCCGCTTTAAGGACACTGACTGCTATTAGCTTACAGTGAAAAACTTTTTTCTTTTAAAAGGCACGCTATAGTGACACCAGATATGAGTGGCAAAGTGCACTTGCAGAGGTTGGCAGAGTACACGCTGAAGGACTGACACCCGCTTTAAGGACACTGACTGCTATTAGCTTACAGTGAAAAACGTTTTTCTTTTTAAAGGCACGCTATAGTGACACCAGATATGAGTGGCAAAGTGCACTTGCAGAGGTTGGCAGAGTACACGCTGAAGGACTGACACCCGCTTTAAGGACACTGACTGCTATTAGCTTACAGTGAAAAACGTTTTTCTTTTTAAAGGCACGCTATAGTGAAACCAGATATGAGTGGCAAAGTGCACTTGCAGAGGTTGGCAGAGTACACGCTGAAGGCCTGACTCCCGCTTTAAGGACACTGACTGCTATTAGCTTACAGTGAAAAACTTTTTTTCTTTTAAAAGGCACGCTATAGTGAAACCAGATATGAGTGGCAAAGTGCACTTGCAGAGGTTGGCAGAGTACATGCTGAAGGCCTGACACCCGCTTTAAGGACACTGACTGCTATTAGCTTACAGTGAGAAACTTTTTTTCTTTTAAAAGGCACGCTATAGTGAAAGCAGATATGAGTGGCAAAGTGCACTTGCAGAGGTTGGCAGAGTACACGCTGAAGGCCTGACACCCGCTTTAAGGACACTGACTGCTATTAGCTTACAGTGAAAAACTTTTTTATTTTTAAAGGCACGCTATAGTGAAACCAGATATGAGTTGAAAGTGCACTTGCAGAGGTTGGCAGAGTACATGCTGAAGGCCTGACACCCGCTTTAAGGACACTGACTGCTATTAGCTTACAGTGAAAAACTTTTTTTCTTTTAAAAGGCACGCTATAGTGAAACCAGATATGAGTGGCAAAGTGCACTTGCAGAGGTTGGCAGAGTACACGCTGAAGGCCTGACACCCGCTTTAAGGACACTGACTGCTATTAGCTAACAGTGAAAAACTTTTTTCTTTTAAAAGGCACGCTATAGTGAAACCAGATATGAGTGGCAAAGTGCACTTGCAGAGGTTGGCAGAGTACACGCTGAAGGCCTGACACCCACTTTAAGGACACTGACTGCTATTAGCTTACAGTGAAAAACTTTTTTTCTTTTTAAAGGCACGCTGTAGAGACACTAGATATGAGTGGCAAAGTGCACTTGCAGAGGTTGGCAGAGTACACGCTGAAGGCCTGACACCCGCTTTAAGGACACTGACTGCTATTAGCTTACAGTGAAAAACTTTTATTCTTCTTAAAGGCACGCTATAGTGAAACCAGATATGAGTGGCAAAGTGCACTTGCAGAGGTTGGCAGAGTACATGCTGAAGGTCTGACACCCGCTTTAAGGACACTGACTGCTATTAGCTTACAGTGAAAAACTTTTTTCTTTTTAAAGGCACGCTATAGTGAAACCAGATATGAGTGGCAAAGTGCACTTGCAGAGGTTGGCAGAGTACATGCTGAAGGTCTGACACCCGCTTTAAGGACACTGACTGCTATTAGCTTACAGTGAAAAACTTTTTTTTCTTTTACAAGGCACGCTATAGTGAAACCAGATATGAGTGGCAAAGTGCACTTGCCGAGGTTGGCAGAGTACACGATGAAGGCCTGACACCCGCTTTAAGGACACTGACTGCTATTAGCTTACAGTGAAAAACTTTTTTCTTTTTAAAGGCACGCTATAGTGAAACCAGATATGAGTGGCAAAGTGCACTTGCAGAGGTTGGCAGAGTACATGCTGAAGGCCTGACACCCGCTTTAAGGACACTGACTGCTATTAGCTTACAGTGAAAAACTTTTTTCTTTTAAAAGGCACGCTATAGTGAAACCAGATATGAGTGGCAAAGTGCACTTGCAGAGGTTGGCAGAGTACATGCTGAAGGCCTGACACCCGCTTTAAGGACACTGACTGCTATTAGCTTACAGTGAAAAACTTTTATTCTTCTTCAAGGCACGCTATAGAGACACTAGATAGGAGTGGCAAAATGCACTTGCAGAGGTTGGCAGAGTACACGCTGAAGGCCTGACACCCGCTTTAAGGACACTGACTGCTATTAGCTTACAGTGAAAAACTTTTTTCTTTTTAAAGGCACGCTATAGTGAAACCAGATATGAGTGGCAAAGTGCACTTGCAGAGGTTGGCAGAGTACACGCTGAAGGCCTGACTCCCGCTTTAAGGACACTGACTGCTATTAGCTTACAGTGAAAAACTTTTTTTCTTTTAAAAGGCACGCTATAGTGAAACCAGATATGAGTGGCAAAGTGCACTTGCAGAGGTTGGCATAGTACATGCTGAAGGCCTGACACCCGCTTTAAGGACACTGACTGCTATTAGCTTACAGTGAAAAACTTTTTTTCTTTTAAAAGGCACGCTATAGTGAAACCAGATATGAGTGGCAAAGTGCACTTGCAGAGGTTGGCAGAGTACACGCTGAAGGCCTGACAGCCGCTTTAAGGACACTGACTGCTATTAGCTAACAGTGAAAAACTTTTTTCTTTTAAAAGGCACGCTATAGTGAAACCAGATATGAGTGGCAAAGTGCACTTGCAGAGGTTGGCAGAGTACACGCTGAAGGCCTGACACCCACTTTAAGGACACTGACTGCTATTAGCTTACAGTGAAAAACTTTTTTTCTTTTTAAAGGCACGCTGTAGAGACACTAGATATGAGTGGCAAAGTGCACTTGCAGAGGTTGGCAGAGTACACGCTGAAGGCCTGACACCCGCTTTAAGGACACTGACTGCTATTAGCTTACAGTGAAAAACGTTTAATCTTCTTAAAGGCACGCTATAGAGACACTAGATAGGAGTGGCAAAATGCACTTGCAGAGGTTGGCAGAGTACACGCTGAAGGCCTGACACCCGCTTTAAGGACACTGACTGCTATTAGCTTACAGTGAAAAACTTTTTTCTTTTTAAAGGCACGCTATAGTGAAACCAGATATGAGTGGCAAAGTGCACTTGCAGAGGTTGGCAGAGTACACGCTGAAGGCCTGACTCCCGCTTTAAGGACACTGACTGCTATTAGCTTACAGTGAAAAACTTTTTTTCTTTTAAAAGGCACGCTATAGTGAAACCAGATATGAGTGGCAAAGTGCACTTGCAGAGGTTGGCATAGTACATGCTGAAGGCCTGACACCCGCTTTAGGGACACTGACTGCTATTAGCTTACAGTGAAAAACTTTTTTTCTTTTAAAAGGCACGCTATAGTGAAACCAGATATGAGTGGCAAAGTGCACTTGCAGAGGTTGGCAGAGTACACGCTGAAGGCCTGACACCCGCTTTAAGGACACTGACTGCTATTAGCTTACAGTGAAAAACTTTTTTATTTTTAAAGGCACGCTATAGTGAAACCAGATATGAGTGGAAAAGTGCACTTGCAGAGGTTGGCAGAGTACATGCTGAAGGCCTGACACCCGCTTTAAGGACACTGACTGCTATTAGCTTACAGTGAAAAAAGTTTTTCTTTTAAAAGGCACGCTATAGTGAAACCAGATATGAGTGGCAAAGTGCACTTGCAGAGGTTGGCAGAGTACATGCTGAAGGCCTGACACCCGCTTTAAGGACACTGACTGCTATTAGCTTACAGTGAAAAACTTTTTTTCTTTTAAAAGGCACGCTATAGTGAAACCAGATATGAGTGGCAAAGTGCACTTGCAGAGGTTGGCATAGTACATGCTGAAGGCCTGACACCCGCTTTAAGGACACTGACTGCTATTAGCTTACAGTGAAAAACTTTTTTTCTTTTAAAAGGCACGCTATAGTGAAACCAGATATGAGTGGCAAAGTGCACTTGCAGAGGTTGGCAGAGTACACGCTGAAGGCCTGACAGCCGCTTTAAGGACACTGACTGCTATTAGCTAACAGTGAAAAACTTTTTTCTTTTAAAAGGCACGCTATAGTGAAACCAGATATGAGTGGCAAAGTGCACTTGCAGAGGTTGGCAGAGTACACGCTGAAGGCCTGACACCCACTTTAAGGACACTGACTGCTATTAGCTTACAGTGAAAAACTTTTTTTCTTTTTAAAGGCACGCTGTAGAGACACTAGATATGAGTGGCAAAGTGCACTTGCAGAGGTTGGCAGAGTACACGCTGAAGGCCTGACACCCGCTTTAAGGACACTGACTGCTATTAGCTTACAGTGAAAAACGTTTAATCTTCTTAAAGGCACGCTATAGAGACACTAGATAGGAGTGGCAAAATGCACTTGCAGAGGTTGGCAGAGTACACGCTGAAGGCCTGACACCCGCTTTAAGGACACTGACTGCTATTAGCTTACAGTGAAAAACTTTTTTCTTTTTAAAGGCACGCTATAGTGAAACCAGATATGAGTGGCAAAGTGCACTTGCAGAGGTTGGCAGAGTACACGCTGAAGGCCTGACTCCCGCTTTAAGGACACTGACTGCTATTAGCTTACAGTGAAAAACTTTTTTTCTTTTAAAAGGCACGCTATAGTGAAACCAGATATGAGTGGCAAAGTGCACTTGCAGAGGTTGGCATAGTACATGCTGAAGGCCTGACACCCGCTTTAGGGACACTGACTGCTATTAGCTTACAGTGAAAAACTTTTTTTCTTTTAAAAGGCACGCTATAGTGAAACCAGATATGAGTGGCAAAGTGCACTTGCAGAGGTTGGCAGAGTACACGCTGAAGGCCTGACACCCGCTTTAAGGACACTGACTGCTATTAGCTTACAGTGAAAAACTTTTTTATTTTTAAAGGCACGCTATAGTGAAACCAGATATGAGTGGAAAAGTGCACTTGCAGAGGTTGGCAGAGTACATGCTGAAGGCCTGACACCCGCTTTAAGGACACTGACTGCTATTAGCTTACAGTGAAAAACGTTTTTCTTTTAAAAGGCACGCTATAGTGAAACCAGATATGAGTGGCAAAGTGCACTTGCAGAGGTTGGCAGAGTACATGCTGAAGGCCTGACACCCGCTTTAAGGACACTGACTGCTATTAGCTTACAGTGAAAAACTTTTTTTCTTTTTAAAGGCACGCTGTAGAGACACTAGATATGAGTGGCAAAGTGCACTTGCAGAGGTTGGCAGAGTACACGCTGAAGGCCTGACACCCGCTTTAAGGACACTGACTGCTATTAGCTTACAGTGAAAAACTTTTATTCTTCTTAAAGGCACGCTATAGAGACACTAGATAGGAGTGGCAAAATGCACTTGTAGAGGTTGGCAGAGTACACGCTGAAGGCCTGACACCCGCTTTAAGGACACTGACTGCTATTAGCTTACAGTGAAAAACTTTTTTCTTTTTAAAGGCACGCTATAGTGAAACCAGATATGAGTGGCAAAGTGCACTTGCAGAGGTTGGCAGAGTACACGCTGAAGGCCTGACTCCCGCTTTAAGGACACTGACTGCTATTAGCTTACAGTGAAAAACTTTTTTTCTTTTAAAAGGCACGCTATAGTGAAACCAGATATGAGTGGCAAAGTGCACTTGCAGAGGTTGGCATAGTACATGCTGAAGGCCTGACACCCGCTTTAGGGACACTGACTGCTATTAGCTTAAAGTGAAAAACTTTTTTTCTTTTAAAAGGCACGCTATAGTGAAACCAGATATGAGTGGCAAAGTGCACTTGCAGAGGTTGGCAGAGTACACGCTGAAGGCCTGACACCCGCTTTAAGGACACTGACTGCTATTAGCTTACAGTGAAAAACTTTTTTATTTTTAAAGGCACGCTATAGTGAAACCAGATATGAGTGGCAAAGTGCACTTGCAGAGGTTGGCAGAGTACATGCTGAAGGCCTGACACCCGCTTTAAGGACACTGACTGCTATTAGCTTACAGTGAAAAACGTTTTTCTTTTAAAAGGCACGCTATAGTGAAACCAGATATGAGTGGCAAAGTGCACTTGCAGAGGTTGGCAGAGTACATGCTGAAGGCCTGACACCCACTTTAAGGACACTGACTGCTATTAGCTTACAGTGAAAAACTTTTTTTCTTTTTAAAGGCACGCTGTAGAGACACTAGATATGAGTGGCAAAGTGCACTTGCAGAGGTTGGCAGAGTACACGCTGAAGGCCTGACACCCGCTTTAAGGACACTGACTGCTATTAACTTACAGTGAAAAACTTTTTTCTTTTTAAAGGCACGCTATAGTGAAACCAGATATGAGTGGCAAAGTGCACTTGCAGAGGTTGGCAGAGTACATGCTGAAGGTCTGACAACCGCTTTAAGGACACTGACTGCTATTAGCTTACAGTGAAAAACTTTTTTTTCTTTTACAAGGCACGCTATAGTGAAACCAGATATGAGTGGCAAAGTGCACTTGCAGAGGTTGGCAGAGTACATGCTGAAGGTCTGACACCCGCTTTAAGGACACTGACTGCTATTAGCTTACAGTGAAAAACTTTTATTCTTCTTAAAGGCACGCTATAGAGACACTAGATAGGAGTGGCAAAATGCACTTGCAGAGGTTGGCAGAGTACACGCTGAAGGCCTGACTCCCGCTTTAAGGACACTGACTGCTATTAGCTTACAGTGAAAAACTTTTATTCTTCTTCAAGGCACGCTATAGAGACACTAGATAGGAGTGGCAAAATGCACTTGCAGAGGTTGGCAGAGTACACGCTGAAGGCCTGACACCCGCTTTAAGGACACTGACTGCTATTAGCTTACAGTGAAAAACTTTTTTCTTTTTAAAGGCACGCTATAGTGAAACCAGATATGAGTGGCAAAGTGCACTTGCAGAGGTTGGCAGAGTACACGCTGAAGGCCTGACACCCACTTTAAGGACACTGACTGCTATTAGCTTACAGTGAAAAACTTTTTTTCTTTTTAAAGGCACGCTGTAGAGACACTAGATATGAGTGGCAAAGTGCACTTGCAGAGGTTGGCAGAGTACACGCTGAAGGCCTGACACCCGCTTTAAGGACACTGACTGCTATTAGCTTACAGTGAAAAACGTTTAATCTTCTTAAAGGCACGCTATAGAGACACTAGATAGGAGTGGCAAAATGCACTTGCAGAGGTTGGCAGAGTACACGCTGAAGGCCTGACTCCCGCTTTAAGGACACTGACTGCTATTAGCTTACAGTGAAAAACTTTTTTTCTTTTAAAAGGCACGCTATAGTGAAACCAGATATGAGTGGCAAAGTGCACTTGCAGAGGTTGGCATAGTACATGCTGAAGGCCTGACACCCGCTTTAGGGACACTGACTGCTATTAGCTTACAGTGAAAAACTTTTTTTCTTTTAAAAGGCACGCTATAGTGAAACCAGATATGAGTGGCAAAGTGCACTTGCAGAGGTTGGCAGAGTACACGCTGAAGGCCTGACACCCGCTTTAAGGACACTGACTGCTATTAGCTTACAGTGAAAAACTTTTTTATTTTTAAAGGCACGCTATAGTGAAACCAGATATGAGTGGAAAAGTGCACTTGCAGAGGTTGGCAGAGTACATGCTGAAGGCCTGACACCCGCTTTAAGGACACTGACTGCTATTAGCTTACAGTGAAAAACGTTTTTCTTTTAAAAGGCACGCTATAGTGAAACCAGATATGAGTGGCAAAGTGCACTTGCAGAGGTTGGCAGAGTACATGCTGAAGGCCTGACACCCGCTTTAAGGACACTGACTGCTATTAGCTTACAGTGAAAAACTTTTTTTCTTTTAAAAGGCACGCTATAGTGAAACCAGATATGAGTGGCAAAGTGCACTTGCAGAGGTTGGCATAGTACATGCTGAAGGCCTGACACCCGCTTTAAGGACACTGACTGCTATTAGCTTACAGTGAAAAACTTTTTTTCTTTTAAAAGGCACGCTATAGTGAAACCAGATATGAGTGGCAAAGTGCACTTGCAGAGGTTGGCAGAGTACACGCTGAAGGCCTGACAGCCGCTTTAAGGACACTGACTGCTATTAGCTAACAGTGAAAAACTTTTTTCTTTTAAAAGGCACGCTATAGTGAAACCAGATATGAGTGGCAAAGTGCACTTGCAGAGGTTGGCAGAGTACACGCTGAAGGCCTGACACCCACTTTAAGGACACTGACTGCTATTAGCTTACAGTGAAAAACTTTTTTTCTTTTTAAAGGCACGCTGTAGAGACACTAGATATGAGTGGCAAAGTGCACTTGCAGAGGTTGGCAGAGTAAACGCTGAAGGCCTGACACCCGCTTTAAGGACACTGACTGCTATTAGCTTACAGTGAAAAACGTTTAATCTTCTTAAAGGCACGCTATAGAGACACTAGATAGGAGTGGCAAAATGCACTTGCAGAGGTTGGCAGAGTACACGCTGAAGGCCTGACACCCGCTTTAAGGACACTGACTGCTATTAGCTTACAGTGAAAAACTTTTTTCTTTTTAAAGGCACGCTATAGTGAAACCAGATATGAGTGGCAAAGTGCACTTGCAGAGGTTGGCAGAGTACACGCTGAAGGCCTGACTCCCGCTTTAAGGACACTGACTGCTATTAGCTTACAGTGAAAAACTTTTATTCTTTTAAAAGGCACGCTATAGTGAAACCAGATATGAGTGGCAAAGTGCACTTGCAGAGGTTGGCATAGTACACGCTGAAGGCCTGACACCCGCTTTAAGGACACTGACTGCTATTAGCTTACAGTGAAAAACTTTTTTTCTTTTCAAAGGCACGCTATAGTGAAACCAGATATGAGTGGCAAAGTGCACTTGCAGAGGTTGGCAGAGAACATGCTGAAGGCCTGACACCCGCTTTAAGGACACTGACTGCTATTAGCTTACAGTGAAAAACTTTTTTTCTTTTAAAAGGCACGCTATAGTGAAACCAGATATGAGTGTCAAAGTGCACTTGCAGAGGTTGGCAGAGTACACGCTGAAGGCCTGACACCCGCTTTAAGGACACTGACTGCTATTAGCTTACAGTGAAAAACTTTTTTATTTTTAAAGGCACGCTATAGTGAAACCAGATATGAGTTGCAAAGTGCACTTGCAGAGGTTGGCAGAGTACACGCTGAAGGCCTGACACCCGCTTTAAGGACACTGACTGCTATTAGCTAACAGTGAAAAACTTTTTTCTTTTAAAAGGCACGCTATAGTGAAACCAGATATGAGTGGCAAAGTGCACTTGCAGAGGTTGGCAGAGTACATGCTGAAGGCCTGATACCCGCTCTAAGGACACTGACTGCTATTAGCTTACAGTGAAGAACGTTTTTTCTTTTAAAAGGCACGCTATAGTGAAACCAGATATGAGTGGCAAAGTGCACTTGCCGAGGTTGGCAGAGTACACGATGAAGGCCTGACACCCGCTTTAAGGACACTGACTGCTATTAGCTTACAGTGAAAAACTTTTTTCTTTTTAAAGGCACGCTATAGTGAAACCAGATATGAGTGGCAAAGTGCACTTGCAGAGGTTGGCAGAGTACATGCTGAAGGCCTGACACCCGCTTTAAGGACACTGACTGCTATTAGCTTACAGTGAAAAACTTTTTTCTTTTAAAAGGCACGCTATAGTGAAACCAGATATGAGTGGCAAAGTGCACTTGCAGAGGTTGGCAGAGTACACGCTGAAGGCCTGACACCCGCTTTAAGGACACTGACTGCTATTAGCTTACAGTGAAAAACTTTTTTCTTTTTAAAGGCACGCTGTAGAGACACTAGATATGAGTGGCAAAGTGCACTTGCAGAGGTTGGCAGAGTACATGCTGAAGGCCTGACACCCGCTTTAAGGACACTGACTGCTATTAGCTTACAGTGAAAAACTTTTATTCTTCTTAAAGGCACGCTATGAGACACTAGATAGGAGTGGCAAAATGCACTTGCAGAGGTTGGCATAGTACACGCTGAAGGCCTGACACCCGCTTTAAGGACACTGACTGCTATTAGCTTACAGTGAAAAACTTTTTTCTTTTAAAAGGCACGCTATAGTGACACCAGATATGAGTGGCAAAGTGCACTTGCAGAGGTTGGCAGAGTACACGCTGAAGGACTGACACCCGCTTTAAGGACACTGACTGCTATTAGCTTACAGTGAAAAACGTTTTTCTTTTTAAAGGCACGCTATAGTGACACCAGATATGAGTGGCAAAGTGCACTTGCAGAGGTTGGCAGAGTACACGCTGAAGGACTGACACCCGCTTTAAGGACACTGACTGCTATTAGCTTACAGTGAAAAACGTTTTTCTTTTTAAAGGCACGCTATAGTGAAACCAGATATGAGTGGCAAAGTGCACTTGCAGAGGTTGGCAGAGTACACGCTGAAGGCCTGACTCCCGCTTTAAGGACACTGACTGCTATTAGCTTACAGTGAAAAACTTTTTTTCTTTTAAAAGGCACGCTATAGTGAAACCAGATATGAGTGGCAAAGTGCACTTGCAGAGGTTGGCAGAGTACATGCTGAAGGCCTGACACCCGCTTTAAGGACACTGACTGCTATTAGCTTACAGTGAGAAACTTTTTTTCTTTTAAAAGGCACGCTATAGTGAAAGCAGATATGAGTGGCAAAGTGCACTTGCAGAGGTTGGCAGAGTACACGCTGAAGGCCTGACACCCGCTTTAAGGACACTGACTGCTATTAGCTTACAGTGAAAAACTTTTTTATTTTTAAAGGCACGCTATAGTGAAACCAGATATGAGTTGAAAGTGCACTTGCAGAGGTTGGCAGAGTACATGCTGAAGGCCTGACACCCGCTTTAAGGACACTGACTGCTATTAGCTTACAGTGAAAAACTTTTTTTCTTTTAAAAGGCACGCTATAGTGAAACCAGATATGAGTGGCAAAGTGCACTTGCAGAGGTTGGCAGAGTACACGCTGAAGGCCTGACACCCGCTTTAAGGACACTGACTGCTATTAGCTAACAGTGAAAAACTTTTTTCTTTTAAAAGGCACGCTATAGTGAAACCAGATATGAGTGGCAAAGTGCACTTGCAGAGGTTGGCAGAGTACACGCTGAAGGCCTGACACCCACTTTAAGGACACTGACTGCTATTAGCTTACAGTGAAAAACTTTTTTTCTTTTTAAAGGCACGCTGTAGAGACACTAGATATGAGTGGCAAAGTGCACTTGCAGAGGTTGGCAGAGTACACGCTGAAGGCCTGACACCCGCTTTAAGGACACTGACTGCTATTAGCTTACAGTGAAAAACTTTTATTCTTCTTAAAGGCACGCTATAGTGAAACCAGATATGAGTGGCAAAGTGCACTTGCAGAGGTTGGCAGAGTACATGCTGAAGGTCTGACACCCGCTTTAAGGACACTGACTGCTATTAGCTTACAGTGAAAAACTTTTTTCTTTTTAAAGGCACGCTATAGTGAAACCAGATATGAGTGGCAAAGTGCACTTGCAGAGGTTGGCAGAGTACATGCTGAAGGTCTGACACCCGCTTTAAGGACACTGACTGCTATTAGCTTACAGTGAAAAACTTTTTTTTCTTTTACAAGGCACGCTATAGTGAAACCAGATATGAGTGGCAAAGTGCACTTGCCGAGGTTGGCAGAGTACACGATGAAGGCCTGACACCCGCTTTAAGGACACTGACTGCTATTAGCTTACAGTGAAAAACTTTTTTCTTTTTAAAGGCACGCTATAGTGAAACCAGATATGAGTGGCAAAGTGCACTTGCAGAGGTTGGCAGAGTACATGCTGAAGGCCTGACACCCGCTTTAAGGACACTGACTGCTATTAGCTTACAGTGAAAAACTTTTTTCTTTTAAAAGGCACGCTATAGTGAAACCAGATATGAGTGGCAAAGTGCACTTGCAGAGGTTGGCAGAGTACATGCTGAAGGCCTGACACCCGCTTTAAGGACACTGACTGCTATTAGCTTACAGTGAAAAACTTTTATTCTTCTTCAAGGCACGCTATAGAGACACTAGATAGGAGTGGCAAAATGCACTTGCAGAGGTTGGCAGAGTACACGCTGAAGGCCTGACACCCGCTTTAAGGACACTGACTGCTATTAGCTTACAGTGAAAAACTTTTTTCTTTTTAAAGGCACGCTATAGTGAAACCAGATATGAGTGGCAAAGTGCACTTGCAGAGGTTGGCAGAGTACACGCTGAAGGCCTGACTCCCGCTTTAAGGACACTGACTGCTATTAGCTTACAGTGAAAAACTTTTTTTCTTTTAAAAGGCACGCTATAGTGAAACCAGATATGAGTGGCAAAGTGCACTTGCAGAGGTTGGCATAGTACATGCTGAAGGCCTGACACCCGCTTTAAGGACACTGACTGCTATTAGCTTACAGTGAAAAACTTTTTTTCTTTTAAAAGGCACGCTATAGTGAAACCAGATATGAGTGGCAAAGTGCACTTGCAGAGGTTGGCAGAGTACACGCTGAAGGCCTGACAGCCGCTTTAAGGACACTGACTGCTATTAGCTAACAGTGAAAAACTTTTTTCTTTTAAAAGGCACGCTATAGTGAAACCAGATATGAGTGGCAAAGTGCACTTGCAGAGGTTGGCAGAGTACACGCTGAAGGCCTGACACCCACTTTAAGGACACTGACTGCTATTAGCTTACAGTGAAAAACTTTTTTTCTTTTTAAAGGCACGCTGTAGAGACACTAGATATGAGTGGCAAAGTGCACTTGCAGAGGTTGGCAGAGTACACGCTGAAGGCCTGACACCCGCTTTAAGGACACTGACTGCTATTAGCTTACAGTGAAAAACGTTTAATCTTCTTAAAGGCACGCTATAGAGACACTAGATAGGAGTGGCAAAATGCACTTGCAGAGGTTGGCAGAGTACACGCTGAAGGCCTGACACCCGCTTTAAGGACACTGACTGCTATTAGCTTACAGTGAAAAACTTTTTTCTTTTTAAAGGCACGCTATAGTGAAACCAGATATGAGTGGCAAAGTGCACTTGCAGAGGTTGGCAGAGTACACGCTGAAGGCCTGACTCCCGCTTTAAGGACACTGACTGCTATTAGCTTACAGTGAAAAACTTTTTTTCTTTTAAAAGGCACGCTATAGTGAAACCAGATATGAGTGGCAAAGTGCACTTGCAGAGGTTGGCATAGTACATGCTGAAGGCCTGACACCCGCTTTAGGGACACTGACTGCTATTAGCTTACAGTGAAAAACTTTTTTTCTTTTAAAAGGCACGCTATAGTGAAACCAGATATGAGTGGCAAAGTGCACTTGCAGAGGTTGGCAGAGTACACGCTGAAGGCCTGACACCCGCTTTAAGGACACTGACTGCTATTAGCTTACAGTGAAAAACTTTTTTATTTTTAAAGGCACGCTATAGTGAAACCAGATATGAGTGGAAAAGTGCACTTGCAGAGGTTGGCAGAGTACATGCTGAAGGCCTGACACCCGCTTTAAGGACACTGACTGCTATTAGCTTACAGTGAAAAAAGTTTTTCTTTTAAAAGGCACGCTATAGTGAAACCAGATATGAGTGGCAAAGTGCACTTGCAGAGGTTGGCAGAGTACATGCTGAAGGCCTGACACCCGCTTTAAGGACACTGACTGCTATTAGCTTACAGTGAAAAACTTTTTTTCTTTTAAAAGGCACGCTATAGTGAAACCAGATATGAGTGGCAAAGTGCACTTGCAGAGGTTGGCATAGTACATGCTGAAGGCCTGACACCCGCTTTAAGGACACTGACTGCTATTAGCTTACAGTGAAAAACTTTTTTTCTTTTAAAAGGCACGCTATAGTGAAACCAGATATGAGTGGCAAAGTGCACTTGCAGAGGTTGGCAGAGTACACGCTGAAGGCCTGACAGCCGCTTTAAGGACACTGACTGCTATTAGCTAACAGTGAAAAACTTTTTTCTTTTAAAAGGCACGCTATAGTGAAACCAGATATGAGTGGCAAAGTGCACTTGCAGAGGTTGGCAGAGTACACGCTGAAGGCCTGACACCCACTTTAAGGACACTGACTGCTATTAGCTTACAGTGAAAAACTTTTTTTCTTTTTAAAGGCACGCTGTAGAGACACTAGATATGAGTGGCAAAGTGCACTTGCAGAGGTTGGCAGAGTACACGCTGAAGGCCTGACACCCGCTTTAAGGACACTGACTGCTATTAGCTTACAGTGAAAAACGTTTAATCTTCTTAAAGGCACGCTATAGAGACACTAGATAGGAGTGGCAAAATGCACTTGCAGAGGTTGGCAGAGTACACGCTGAAGGCCTGACACCCGCTTTAAGGACACTGACTGCTATTAGCTTACAGTGAAAAACTTTTTTCTTTTTAAAGGCACGCTATAGTGAAACCAGATATGAGTGGCAAAGTGCACTTGCAGAGGTTGGCAGAGTACACGCTGAAGGCCTGACTCCCGCTTTAAGGACACTGACTGCTATTAGCTTACAGTGAAAAACTTTTTTTCTTTTAAAAGGCACGCTATAGTGAAACCAGATATGAGTGGCAAAGTGCACTTGCAGAGGTTGGCATAGTACATGCTGAAGGCCTGACACCCGCTTTAGGGACACTGACTGCTATTAGCTTACAGTGAAAAACTTTTTTTCTTTTAAAAGGCACGCTATAGTGAAACCAGATATGAGTGGCAAAGTGCACTTGCAGAGGTTGGCAGAGTACACGCTGAAGGCCTGACACCCGCTTTAAGGACACTGACTGCTATTAGCTTACAGTGAAAAACTTTTTTATTTTTAAAGGCACGCTATAGTGAAACCAGATATGAGTGGAAAAGTGCACTTGCAGAGGTTGGCAGAGTACATGCTGAAGGCCTGACACCCGCTTTAAGGACACTGACTGCTATTAGCTTACAGTGAAAAACGTTTTTCTTTTAAAAGGCACGCTATAGTGAAACCAGATATGAGTGGCAAAGTGCACTTGCAGAGGTTGGCAGAGTACATGCTGAAGGCCTGACACCCGCTTTAAGGACACTGACTGCTATTAGCTTACAGTGAAAAACTTTTTTTCTTTTTAAAGGCACGCTGTAGAGACACTAGATATGAGTGGCAAAGTGCACTTGCAGAGGTTGGCAGAGTACACGCTGAAGGCCTGACACCCGCTTTAAGGACACTGACTGCTATTAGCTTACAGTGAAAAACTTTTATTCTTCTTAAAGGCACGCTATAGAGACACTAGATAGGAGTGGCAAAATGCACTTGTAGAGGTTGGCAGAGTACACGCTGAAGGCCTGACACCCGCTTTAAGGACACTGACTGCTATTAGCTTACAGTGAAAAACTTTTTTCTTTTTAAAGGCACGCTATAGTGAAACCAGATATGAGTGGCAAAGTGCACTTGCAGAGGTTGGCAGAGTACACGCTGAAGGCCTGACTCCCGCTTTAAGGACACTGACTGCTATTAGCTTACAGTGAAAAACTTTTTTTCTTTTAAAAGGCACGCTATAGTGAAACCAGATATGAGTGGCAAAGTGCACTTGCAGAGGTTGGCATAGTACATGCTGAAGGCCTGACACCCGCTTTAGGGACACTGACTGCTATTAGCTTAAAGTGAAAAACTTTTTTTCTTTTAAAAGGCACGCTATAGTGAAACCAGATATGAGTGGCAAAGTGCACTTGCAGAGGTTGGCAGAGTACACGCTGAAGGCCTGACACCCGCTTTAAGGACACTGACTGCTATTAGCTTACAGTGAAAAACTTTTTTATTTTTAAAGGCACGCTATAGTGAAACCAGATATGAGTGGCAAAGTGCACTTGCAGAGGTTGGCAGAGTACATGCTGAAGGCCTGACACCCGCTTTAAGGACACTGACTGCTATTAGCTTACAGTGAAAAACGTTTTTCTTTTAAAAGGCACGCTATAGTGAAACCAGATATGAGTGGCAAAGTGCACTTGCAGAGGTTGGCAGAGTACATGCTGAAGGCCTGACACCCACTTTAAGGACACTGACTGCTATTAGCTTACAGTGAAAAACTTTTTTTCTTTTTAAAGGCACGCTGTAGAGACACTAGATATGAGTGGCAAAGTGCACTTGCAGAGGTTGGCAGAGTACACGCTGAAGGCCTGACACCCGCTTTAAGGACACTGACTGCTATTAACTTACAGTGAAAAACTTTTTTCTTTTTAAAGGCACGCTATAGTGAAACCAGATATGAGTGGCAAAGTGCACTTGCAGAGGTTGGCAGAGTACATGCTGAAGGTCTGACAACCGCTTTAAGGACACTGACTGCTATTAGCTTACAGTGAAAAACTTTTTTTTCTTTTACAAGGCACGCTATAGTGAAACCAGATATGAGTGGCAAAGTGCACTTGCAGAGGTTGGCAGAGTACATGCTGAAGGTCTGACACCCGCTTTAAGGACACTGACTGCTATTAGCTTACAGTGAAAAACTTTTATTCTTCTTAAAGGCACGCTATAGAGACACTAGATAGGAGTGGCAAAATGCACTTGCAGAGGTTGGCAGAGTACACGCTGAAGGCCTGACTCCCGCTTTAAGGACACTGACTGCTATTAGCTTACAGTGAAAAACTTTTATTCTTCTTCAAGGCACGCTATAGAGACACTAGATAGGAGTGGCAAAATGCACTTGCAGAGGTTGGCAGAGTACACGCTGAAGGCCTGACACCCGCTTTAAGGACACTGACTGCTATTAGCTTACAGTGAAAAACTTTTTTCTTTTTAAAGGCACGCTATAGTGAAACCAGATATGAGTGGCAAAGTGCACTTGCAGAGGTTGGCAGAGTACACGCTGAAGGCCTGACACCCACTTTAAGGACACTGACTGCTATTAGCTTACAGTGAAAAACTTTTTTTCTTTTTAAAGGCACGCTGTAGAGACACTAGATATGAGTGGCAAAGTGCACTTGCAGAGGTTGGCAGAGTACACGCTGAAGGCCTGACACCCGCTTTAAGGACACTGACTGCTATTAGCTTACAGTGAAAAACGTTTAATCTTCTTAAAGGCACGCTATAGAGACACTAGATAGGAGTGGCAAAATGCACTTGCAGAGGTTGGCAGAGTACACGCTGAAGGCCTGACTCCCGCTTTAAGGACACTGACTGCTATTAGCTTACAGTGAAAAACTTTTTTTCTTTTAAAAGGCACGCTATAGTGAAACCAGATATGAGTGGCAAAGTGCACTTGCAGAGGTTGGCATAGTACATGCTGAAGGCCTGACACCCGCTTTAGGGACACTGACTGCTATTAGCTTACAGTGAAAAACTTTTTTTCTTTTAAAAGGCACGCTATAGTGAAACCAGATATGAGTGGCAAAGTGCACTTGCAGAGGTTGGCAGAGTACACGCTGAAGGCCTGACACCCGCTTTAAGGACACTGACTGCTATTAGCTTACAGTGAAAAACTTTTTTATTTTTAAAGGCACGCTATAGTGAAACCAGATATGAGTGGAAAAGTGCACTTGCAGAGGTTGGCAGAGTACATGCTGAAGGCCTGACACCCGCTTTAAGGACACTGACTGCTATTAGCTTACAGTGAAAAACGTTTTTCTTTTAAAAGGCACGCTATAGTGAAACCAGATATGAGTGGCAAAGTGCACTTGCAGAGGTTGGCAGAGTACATGCTGAAGGCCTGACACCCGCTTTAAGGACACTGACTGCTATTAGCTTACAGTGAAAAACTTTTTTTCTTTTAAAAGGCACGCTATAGTGAAACCAGATATGAGTGGCAAAGTGCACTTGCAGAGGTTGGCATAGTACATGCTGAAGGCCTGACACCCGCTTTAAGGACACTGACTGCTATTAGCTTACAGTGAAAAACTTTTTTTCTTTTAAAAGGCACGCTATAGTGAAACCAGATATGAGTGGCAAAGTGCACTTGCAGAGGTTGGCAGAGTACACGCTGAAGGCCTGACAGCCGCTTTAAGGACACTGACTGCTATTAGCTAACAGTGAAAAACTTTTTTCTTTTAAAAGGCACGCTATAGTGAAACCAGATATGAGTGGCAAAGTGCACTTGCAGAGGTTGGCAGAGTACACGCTGAAGGCCTGACACCCACTTTAAGGACACTGACTGCTATTAGCTTACAGTGAAAAACTTTTTTTCTTTTTAAAGGCACGCTGTAGAGACACTAGATATGAGTGGCAAAGTGCACTTGCAGAGGTTGGCAGAGTAAACGCTGAAGGCCTGACACCCGCTTTAAGGACACTGACTGCTATTAGCTTACAGTGAAAAACGTTTAATCTTCTTAAAGGCACGCTATAGAGACACTAGATAGGAGTGGCAAAATGCACTTGCAGAGGTTGGCAGAGTACACGCTGAAGGCCTGACACCCGCTTTAAGGACACTGACTGCTATTAGCTTACAGTGAAAAACTTTTTTCTTTTTAAAGGCACGCTATAGTGAAACCAGATATGAGTGGCAAAGTGCACTTGCAGAGGTTGGCAGAGTACACGCTGAAGGCCTGACTCCCGCTTTAAGGACACTGACTGCTATTAGCTTACAGTGAAAAACTTTTTTTCTTTTAAAAGGCACGCTATAGTGAAACCAGATATGAGTGGCAAAGTGCACTTGCAGAGGTTGGCATAGTACATGCTGAAGGCCTGACACCCGCTTTAGGGACACTGACTGCTATTAGCTTACAGTGAAAAACTTTTTTTCTTTTAAAAGGCACGCTATAGTGAAACCAGATATGAGTGGCAAAGTGCACTTGCAGAGGTTGGCAGAGTACACGCTGAAGGCCTGACACCCGCTTTAAGGACACTGACTGCTATTAGCTTACAGTGAAAAACTTTTTTATTTTTAAAGGCACGCTATAGTGAAACCAGATATGAGTGGAAAAGTGCACTTGCAGAGGTTGGCAGAGTACATGCTGAAGGCCTGACACCCGCTTTAAGGACACTGACTGCTATTAGCTTACAGTGAAAAACGTTTTTCTTTTAAAAGGCACGCTATAGTGAAACCAGATATGAGTGGCAAAGTGCACTTGCAGAGGTTGGCAGAGTACATGCTGAAGGCCTGACACCCGCTTTAAGGACACTGACTGCTATTAGCTTACAGTGAAAAACTTTTTTTCTTTTTAAAGGCACGCTGTAGAGACACTAGATATGAGTGGCAAAGTGCACTTGCAGAGGTTGGCAGAGTACACGCTGAAGGCCTGACACCCGCTTTAAGGACACTGACTGCTATTAGCTTACAGTGAAAAACTTTTATTCTTCTTAAAGGCACGCTATAGAGACACTAGATAGGAGTGGCAAAATGCACTTGTAGAGGTTGGCAGAGTACACGCTGAAGGCCTGACACCCGCTTTAAGGACACTGACTGCTATTAGCTTACAGTGAAAAACTTTTTTCTTTTTAAAGGCACGCTATAGTGAAACCAGATATGAGTGGCAAAGTGCACTTGCAGAGGTTGGCAGAGTACACGCTGAAGGCCTGACTCCCGCTTTAAGGACACTGACTGCTATTAGCTTACAGTGAAAAACTTTTTTTCTTTTAAAAGGCACGCTATAGTGAAACCAGATATGAGTGGCAAAGTGCACTTGCAGAGGTTGGCATAGTACATGCTGAAGGCCTGACACCCGCTTTAGGGACACTGACTGCTATTAGCTTAAAGTGAAAAACTTTTTTTCTTTTAAAAGGCACGCTATAGTGAAACCAGATATGAGTGGCAAAGTGCACTTGCAGAGGTTGGCAGAGTACACGCTGAAGGCCTGACACCCGCTTTAAGGACACTGACTGCTATTAGCTTACAGTGAAAAACTTTTTTATTTTTAAAGGCACGCTATAGTGAAACCAGATATGAGTGGCAAAGTGCACTTGCAGAGGTTGGCAGAGTACATGCTGAAGGCCTGACACCCGCTTTAAGGACACTGACTGCTATTAGCTTACAGTGAAAAACGTTTTTCTTTTAAAAGGCACGCTATAGTGAAACCAGATATGAGTGGCAAAGTGCACTTGCAGAGGTTGGCAGAGTACATGCTGAAGGCCTGACACCCACTTTAAGGACACTGACTGCTATTAGCTTACAGTGAAAAACTTTTTTTCTTTTTAAAGGCACGCTGTAGAGACACTAGATATGAGTGGCAAAGTGCACTTGCAGAGGTTGGCAGAGTACACGCTGAAGGCCTGACACCCGCTTTAAGGACACTGACTGCTATTAACTTACAGTGAAAAACTTTTTTCTTTTTAAAGGCACGCTATAGTGAAACCAGATATGAGTGGCAAAGTGCACTTGCAGAGGTTGGCAGAGTACATGCTGAAGGTCTGACAACCGCTTTAAGGACACTGACTGCTATTAGCTTACAGTGAAAAACTTTTTTTTCTTTTACAAGGCACGCTATAGTGAAACCAGATATGAGTGGCAAAGTGCACTTGCAGAGGTTGGCAGAGTACATGCTGAAGGTCTGACACCCGCTTTAAGGACACTGACTGCTATTAGCTTACAGTGAAAAACTTTTATTCTTCTTAAAGGCACGCTATAGAGACACTAGATAGGAGTGGCAAAATGCACTTGCAGAGGTTGGCAGAGTACACGCTGAAGGCCTGACTCCCGCTTTAAGGACACTGACTGCTATTAGCTTACAGTGAAAAACTTTTATTCTTCTTCAAGGCACGCTATAGAGACACTAGATAGGAGTGGCAAAATGCACTTGCAGAGGTTGGCAGAGTACACGCTGAAGGCCTGACACCCGCTTTAAGGACACTGACTGCTATTAGCTTACAGTGAAAAACTTTTTTCTTTTTAAAGGCACGCTATAGTGAAACCAGATATGAGTGGCAAAGTGCACTTGCAGAGGTTGGCAGAGTACACGCTGAAGGCCTGACTCCCGCTTTAAGGACACTGACTGCTATTAGCTTACAGTGAAAAACTTTTTTTCTTTTAAAAGGCACGCTATAGTGAAACCAGATATGAGTGGCAAAGTGCACTTGCAGAGGTTGGCATAGTACATGCTGAAGGCCTGACACCCGCTTTAAGGACACTGACTGCTATTAGCTTACAGTGAAAAACTTTTTTATTTTTAAAGGCACGCTATAGTGAAACCAGATATGAGTGGCAAAGTGCACTTGCAGAGGTTGGCAGAGTACATGCTGAAGGCCTGACACCCGCTTTAAGGACACTGACTGCTATTAGCTTACAGTGAAAAACGTTTTTCTTTTAAAAGGCACGCTATAGTGAAACCAGATATGAGTGGCAAAGTGCACTTGCAGAGGTTGGCAGAGTACATGCTGAAGGCCTGACACCCGCTTTAAGGACACTGACTGCTATTAGCTTACAGTGAAAAACTTTTTTTCTTTTTAAAGGCACGCTGTAGAGACACTAGATATGAGTGGCAAAGTGCACTTGCAGAGGTTGGCAGAGTACACGCTGAAGGCCTGACACCCGCTTTAAGGACACTGACTGCTATTAGCTTACAGTGAAAAACTTTTATTCTTCTTAAAGGCACGCTATAGAGACACTAGATAGGAGTGGCAAAATGCACTTGTAGAGGTTGGCAGAGTACACGCTGAAGGCCTGACACCCGCTTTAAGGACACTGACTGCTATTAGCTTACAGTGAAAAACTTTTTTCTTTTTAAAGGCACGCTATAGTGAAACCAGATATGAGTGGCAAAGTGCACTTGCAGAGGTTGGCAGAGTACACGCTGAAGGCCTGACTCCCGCTTTAAGGACACTGACTGCTATTAGCTTACAGTGAAAAACTTTTTTTCTTTTAAAAGGCACGCTATAGTGAAACCAGATATGAGTGGCAAAGTGCACTTGCAGAGGTTGGCATAGTACATGCTGAAGGCCTGACACCCGCTTTAGGGACACTGACTGCTATTAGCTTAAAGTGAAAAACTTTTTTTCTTTTAAAAGGCACGCTATAGTGAAACCAGATATGAGTGGCAAAGTGCACTTGCAGAGGTTGGCAGAGTACACGCTGAAGGCCTGACACCCGCTTTAAGGACACTGACTGCTATTAGCTTACAGTGAAAAACTTTTTTATTTTTAAAGGCACGCTATAGTGAAACCAGATATGAGTGGCAAAGTGCACTTGCAGAGGTTGGCAGAGTACATGCTGAAGGCCTGACACCCGCTTTAAGGACACTGACTGCTATTAGCTTACAGTGAAAAACGTTTTTCTTTTAAAAGGCACGCTATAGTGAAACCAGATATGAGTGGCAAAGTGCACTTGCAGAGGTTGGCAGAGTACATGCTGAAGGCCTGACACCCGCTTTAAGGACACTGACTGCTATTAGCTTACAGTGAAAAACTTTTTTTCTTTTTAAAGGCACGCTGTAGAGACACTAGATATGAGTGGCAAAGTGCACTTGCAGAGGTTGGCAGAGTACACGCTGAAGGCCTGACACCCGCTTTAAGGACACTGACTGCTATTAACTTACAGTGAAAAACTTTTTTCTTTTTAAAGGCACGCTATAGTGAAACCAGATATGAGTGGCAAAGTGCACTTGCAGAGGTTGGCAGAGTACATGCTGAAGGTCTGACACCCGCTTTAAGGACACTGACTGCTATTAGCTTACAGTGAAAAACTTTTTTTTCTTTTACAAGGCACGCTATAGTGAAACCAGATATGAGTGGCAAAGTGCACTTGCAGAGGTTGGCAGAGTACATGCTGAAGGTCTGACACCCGCTTTAAGGACACTGACTGCTATTAGCTTACAGTGAAAAACTTTTATTCTTCTTAAAGGCACGCTATAGAGACACTAGATAGGAGTGGCAAAATGCACTTGCAGAGGTTGGCAGAGTACACGCTGAAGGCCTGACACCCGCTTTAAGGACACTGACTGCTATTAACTTACAGTGAAAAACTTTTTTCTTTTTAAAGGCACGCTATAGTGAAACCAGATATGAGTGGCAAAGTGCACTTGCAGAGGTTGGCAGAGTACACGCTGAAGGCCTGACTCCCGCTTTAAGGACACTGACTGCTATTAGCTTACAGTGAAAAACTTTTTTTCTTTTAAAAGGCACGCTATAGTGAAACCAGATATGAGTGGCAAAGTGCACTTGCAGAGGTTGGCATAGTACATGCTGAAGGCCTGACACCCGCTTTAAGGACACTGACTGCTATTAGCTAACAGTGAAAAACTTTTTTCTTTTAAAAGGCACGCTATAGTGAAACCAGATATGAGTGGCAAAGTGCACTTGCAGAGGTTGGCAGAGTACATGCTGAAGGTCTGACACCCGCTTTAAGGACACTGACTGCTATTAGCTTACAGTGAAAAACTTTTTTTTCTTTTACAAGGCACGCTATAGTGAAACCAGATATGAGTGGCAAAGTGCACTTGCCGAGGTTGGCAGAGTACACGATGAAGGCCTGACACCCGCTTTAAGGACACTGACTGCTATTAGCTTACAGTGAAAAACTTTTTTCTTTTTAAAGGCACGCTATAGTGAAACCAGATATGAGTGGCAAAGTGCACTTGCAGAGGTTGGCAGAGTACATGCTGAAGGCCTGACACCCGCTTTAAGGACACTGACTGCTATTAGCTTACAGTGAAAAACGTTTTTCTTTTAAAAGGCACGCTATAGTGAAACCAGATATGAGTGGCAAAGTGCACTTGCAGAGGTTGGCAGAGTACATGCTGAAGGCCTGACACCCGCTTTAAGGACACTGACTGCTATTAGCTTACAGTGAAAAACTTTTTTTCTTTTTAAAGGCACGCTGTAGAGACACTAGATATGAGTGGCAAAGTGCACTTGCAGAGGTTGGCAGAGTACAAGCTGAAGGCCTGACACCCGCTTTAAGGACACTGACTGCTATTAGCTTACAGTGAAAAACTTTTATTCTTCTTAAAGGCACGCTATAGTGAAACCAGATATGAGTGGCAAAGTGCACTTGCAGAGGTTGGCAGAGTACACGCTGAAGGCCTGACTCCCGCTTTAAGGACACTGACTGCTATTAGCTTACAGTGAAAAACTTTTTTTCTTTTAAAAGGCACGCTATAGTGAAACCAGATATGAGTGGCAAAGTGCACTTGCAGAGGTTGGCAGAGTACATGCTGAAGGCCTGACACCCGCTTTAAGGACACTGACTGCTATTAGCTTACAGTGAAAAACTTTTTTTCTTTTAAAAGGCACGCTATAGTGAAACCAGATATGAGTGGCAAAGTGCACTTGCAGAGGTTGGCAGAGTACACGCTAAAGGCCTGACTCCCGCTTTAAGGACACTGACTGCTATTAGCTTACAGTGAAAAACTTTTTTTCTTTTAAAAGGCACGCTATAGTGAAACCAGATATGAGTGGCAAAGTGCACTTGCAGAGGTTGGCAGAGTACACGCTGAAGGCCTGACACCCGCTTTAAGGAAACTGACTGCTATTAGCTTACAGTGAAAAACTTTTTTCTTTTAAAAGGCACGCTATAGTGACACCAGATATGAGTGGCAAAGTGCACTTGCAGAGGTTGGCAGAGTACACGCTGAAGGACTGACACCCGCTTTAAGGACACTGACTGCTATTAGCTTACAGTGAAAAACGTTTTTCTTTTTAAAGGCACGCTATAGTGAAACCAGATATGAGTGGCAAAGTGCTCTTGCAGAGGTTGGCAGAGTACACGCTGAAGGCCTGACTCCCGCTTTAAGGACACTGACTGCTATTAGCTTACAGTGAAAAACTTTTTTTCTTTTAAAAGGCACGCTATAGTGAAACCAGATATGAGTGGCAAAGTGCACTTGCAGAGGTTGGCAGAGTACATGCTGAAGGCCTGACACCCGCTTTAAGGACACTGACTGCTATTAGCTTACAGTGAAAAACTTTTTTTCTTTTAAAAGGCACGCTATAGTGAAACCAGATATGAGTGGCAAAGTGCACTTGCAGAGGTTGGCAGAGTACACGCTGAAGGCCTGACTCCCGCTTTAAGGACACTGACTGCTATTAGCTTACAGTGAAAAAAATTTTTTCTTTTAAAAGGCACGCTATAGTGAAACCAGATATGAGTGGCAAAGTGCACTTGCAGAGGTTGGCATAGTACATGCTGAAGGCCTGACACCCGCTTTAAGGACACTGACTGCTATTAGCTTACAGTGAAAAACTTTTTTTTCTTTTAAAAGGCACGCTATAGTGAAACCAGATATGAGTGGCAAAGTGCACTTGCAGAGGTTGGCATAGTACATGCTGAAGGCCTGACACCCGCTTTAAGGACACTGACTGCTATTAGCTAACAGTGAAAAACTTTTTTCTTTTAAAAGGCACGCTATAGTGAAACCAGATATGAGTGGCAAAGTGCACTTGCAGAGGTTGGCAGAGTACATGCTGAAGGTCTGACACCCGCTTTAAGGACACTGACTGCTATTAGCTTACAGTGAAAAACTTTTTTTTCTTTTACAAGGCACGCTATAGTGAAACCAGATATGAGTGGCAAAGTGCACTTGCCGAGGTTGGCAGAGTACACGATGAAGGCCTGACACCCGCTTTAAGGACACTGACTGCTATTAGCTTACAGTGAAAAACTTTTTTCTTTTTAAAGGCACGCTATAGTGAAACCAGATATGAGTGGCAAAGTGCACTTGCAGAGGTTGGCAGAGTACATGCTGAAGGCCTGACACCCGCTTTAAGGACACTGACTGCTATTAGCTTACAGTGAAAAACGTTTTTCTTTTAAAAGGCACGCTATAGTGAAACCAGATATGAGTGGCAAAGTGCACTTGCAGAGGTTGGCAGAGTACATGCTGAAGGCCTGACACCCGCTTTAAGGACACTGACTGCTATTAGCTTACAGTGAAAAACTTTTTTTCTTTTAAAAGGCACGCTATAGTGAAACCAGATATGAGTGGCAAAGTGCACTTGCAGAGGTTGGCAGAGTACATGCTGAAGGCCTGACACCCGCTTTAAGGACACTGACTGCTATTAGCTTACAGTGAAAAACTTTTTTTCTTTTTAAAGGCACGCTGTAGAGACACTAGATATGAGTGGCAAAGTGCACTTGCAGAGGTTGGCAGAGTACAAGCTGAAGGCCTGACACCCGCTTTAAGGACACTGACTGCTATTAGCTTACAGTGAAAAACTTTTATTCTTCTTAAAGGCACGCTATAGTGAAACCAGATATGAGTGGCAAAGTGCACTTGCAGAGGTTGGCAGAGTACACGCTGAAGGCCTGACTCCCGCTTTAAGGACACTGACTGCTATTAGCTTACAGTGAAAAACTTTTTTTCTTTTAAAAGGCACGCTATAGTGAAACCAGATATGAGTGGCAAAGTGCACTTGCAGAGGTTGGCAGAGTACATGCTGAAGGCCTGACACCCGCTTTAAGGACACTGACTGCTATTAGCTTACAGTGAAAAACTTTTTTTCTTTTAAAAGGCACGCTATAGTGAAACCAGATATGAGTGGCAAAGTGCACTTGCAGAGGTTGGCAGAGTACACGCTAAAGGCCTGACTCCCGCTTTAAGGACACTGACTGCTATTAGCTTACAGTGAAAAACTTTTTTTCTTTTAAAAGGCACGCTATAGTGAAACCAGATATGAGTGGCAAAGTGCACTTGCAGAGGTTGGCAGAGTACACGCTGAAGGCCTGACACCCGCTTTAAGGAAACTGACTGCTATTAGCTTACAGTGAAAAACTTTTTTCTTTTAAAAGGCACGCTATAGTGACACCAGATATGAGTGGCAAAGTGCACTTGCAGAGGTTGGCAGAGTACACGCTGAAGGACTGACACCCGCTTTAAGGACACTGACTGCTATTAGCTTACAGTGAAAAACGTTTTTCTTTTTAAAGGCACGCTATAGTGAAACCAGATATGAGTGGCAAAGTGCTCTTGCAGAGGTTGGCAGAGTACACGCTGAAGGCCTGACTCCCGCTTTAAGGACACTGACTGCTATTAGCTTACAGTGAAAAACTTTTTTTCTTTTAAAAGGCACGCTATAGTGAAACCAGATATGAGTGGCAAAGTGCACTTGCAGAGGTTGGCAGAGTACATGCTGAAGGCCTGACACCCGCTTTAAGGACACTGACTGCTATTAGCTTACAGTGAAAAACTTTTTTTCTTTTAAAAGGCACGCTATAGTGAAACCAGATATGAGTGGCAAAGTGCACTTGCAGAGGTTGGCAGAGTACACGCTGAAGGCCTGACTCCCGCTTTAAGGACACTGACTGCTATTAGCTTACAGTGAAAAACTTTTTTTCTTTTAAAAGGCACGCTATAGTGAAACCAGATATGAGTGGCAAAGTGCACTTGCAGAGGTTGGCATAGTACATGCTGAAGGCCTGACACCCGCTTTAAGGACACTGACTGCTATTAGCTTACAGTGAAAAACTTTTTTTTCTTTTAAAAGGCACGCTATAGTGAAACCAGATATGAGTGGCAAAGTGCACTTGCAGAGGTTGGCATAGTACATGCTGAAGGCCTGACACCCGCTTTAAGGACACTGACTGCTATTAGCTAACAGTGAAAAACTTTTTTCTTTTAAAAGGCACGCTATAGTGAAACCAGATATGAGTGGCAAAGTGCACTTGCCGAGGTTGGCAGAGTACACGATGAAGGCCTGACACCCGCTTTAAGGACACTGACTGCTATTAGCTTACAGTGAAAAACTTTTTTCTTTTTAAAGGCACGCTATAGTGAAACCAGATATGAGTGGCAAAGTGCACTTGCAGAGGTTGGCAGAGTACATGCTGAAGGCCTGACACCCGCTTTAAGGACACTGACTGCTATTAGCTTACAGTGAAAAACGTTTTTCTTTTAAAAGGCACGCTATAGTGAAACCAGATATGAGTGGCAAAGTGCACTTGCAGAGGTTGGCAGAGTACATGCTGAAGGCCTGACACCCGCTTTAAGGACACTGACTGCTATTAGCTTACAGTGAAAAACTTTTTTTCTTTTTAAAGGCACGCTGTAGAGACACTAGATATGAGTGGCAAAGTGCACTTGCAGAGGTTGGCAGAGTACAAGCTGAAGGCCTGACACCCGCTTTAAGGACACTGACTGCTATTAGCTTACAGTGAAAAACTTTTATTCTTCTTAAAGGCACGCTATAGTGAAACCAGATATGAGTGGCAAAGTGCACTTGCAGAGGTTGGCAGAGTACACGCTGAAGGCCTGACTCCCGCTTTAAGGACACTGACTGCTATTAGCTTACAGTGAAAAACTTTTTTTCTTTTAAAAGGCACGCTATAGTGAAACCAGATATGAGTGGCAAAGTGCACTTGCAGAGGTTGGCAGAGTACATGCTGAAGGCCTGACACCCGCTTTAAGGACACTGACTGCTATTAGCTTACAGTGAAAAACTTTTTTTCTTTTAAAAGGCACGCTATAGTGAAACCAGATATGAGTGGCAAAGTGCACTTGCAGAGGTTGGCAGAGTACACGCTAAAGGCCTGACTCCCGCTTTAAGGACACTGACTGCTATTAGCTTACAGTGAAAAACTTTTTTTCTTTTAAAAGGCACGCTATAGTGAAACCAGATATGAGTGGCAAAGTGCACTTGCAGAGGTTGGCAGAGTACACGCTGAAGGCCTGACACCCGCTTTAAGGAAACTGACTGCTATTAGCTTACAGTGAAAAACTTTTTTCTTTTAAAAGGCACGCTATAGTGACACCAGATATGAGTGGCAAAGTGCACTTGCAGAGGTTGGCAGAGTACACGCTGAAGGACTGACACCCGCTTTAAGGACACTGACTGCTATTAGCTTACAGTGAAAAACGTTTTTCTTTTTAAAGGCACGCTATAGTGAAACCAGATATGAGTGGCAAAGTGCTCTTGCAGAGGTTGGCAGAGTACACGCTGAAGGCCTGACTCCCGCTTTAAGGACACTGACTGCTATTAGCTTACAGTGAAAAACTTTTTTTCTTTTAAAAGGCACGCTATAGTGAAACCAGATATGAGTGGCAAAGTGCACTTGCAGAGGTTGGCAGAGTACATGCTGAAGGCCTGACACCCGCTTTAAGGACACTGACTGCTATTAGCTTACAGTGAAAAACTTTTTTTCTTTTAAAAGGCACGCTATAGTGAAACCAGATATGAGTGGCAAAGTGCACTTGCAGAGGTTGGCAGAGTACACGCTGAAGGCCTGACTCCCGCTTTAAGGACACTGACTGCTATTAGCTTACAGTGAAAAACTTTTTTTCTTTTAAAAGGCACGCTATAGTGAAACCAGATATGAGTGGCAAAGTGCACTTGCAGAGGTTGGCAGAGTACACGCTGAAGGCCTGACTCCCGCTTTAAGGACACTGACTGCTATTAGCTTACAGTGAAAAACTTTTTTTCTTTTAAAAGGCACGCTATAGTGAAACCAGATATGAGTGGCAAAGTGCACTTGCAGAGGTTGGCATAGTACATGCTGAAGGCCTGACACCCGCTTTAAGGACACTGACTGCTATTAGCTTACAGTGAAAAACTTTTTTTTCTTTTAAAAGGCACGCTATAGTGAAACCAGATATGAGTGGCAAAGTGCACTTGCAGAGGTTGGCAGAGTACATGCTGAAGGCCTGACACCCGCTTTAAGGACACTGACTGCTATTAGCTTACAGTGAAAAACTTTTTTTCTTTTAAAAGGCACGCTATAGTGAAACCAGATATGAGTGGCAAAGTGCACTTGCCGAGGTTGGCAGAGTACACGATGAAGGCCTGACACCCGCTTTAAAGACACTGACTGCTATTAGCTTACAGTGAAAAACTTTTTTCTTTTTAAAGGCACGCTATAGTGAAACCAGATATGAGTGGCAAAGTGCACTTGCAGAGGTTGGCAGAGTACATGCTGAAGGCCTGACACCCGCTTTAAGGACACTGACTGCTATTAGCTTACAGTGAAAAACTTTTTTCTTTTAAAAGGCACGCTATAGTGAAACCAGATATGAGTGGCAAAGTGCACTTGCAGAGGTTGGCAGAGTACATGCTGAAGGCCTGACACCCGCTTTAAGGACAATGACTGCTATTAGCTTACAGTGAAAAACTTTTTTTCTTTTTAAAGGCACGCTGTAGAGACACTAGATATGAGTGGCAAAGTGCACTTGCAGAGGTTGGCAGAGTACACGCTGAAGGCCTGACACCCGCTTTAAGGACACTGACTGCTATTAGCTTACAGTGAAAAACTTTTTTCTTTTTAAAGGCACGCTGTAGAGACACTAGATATGAGTGGCAAAGTGCACTTGCAGAGGTTGGCAGAGTACATGCTGAAGGCCTGACACCCGCTTTAAGGACACTGACTGCTATTAGCTTACAGTGAAAAACTTTTATTCTTCTTAAAGGCACGCTATGAGACACTAGATAGGAGTGGCAAAATGCACTTGCAGAGGTTGGCAGAGTACACGCTGAAGGCCTGACACCCGCTTTAAGGACACTGACTGCTATTAGCTTACAGTGAAAAACTTTTTTTCTTTTAAAAGGCACGCTATAGTGAAACCAGATATGAGTGGCAAAGTGCACTTGCAGAGGTTGGCAGAGTACATGCTGAAGGCCTGACACCCGCTTTAAGGACACTGACTGCTATTAGCTTACAGTGAAAAACTTTTTTTCTTTTAAAAGGCACGCTATAGTGAAACCAGATATGAGTGGCAAAGTGCACTTGCAGAGGTTGGCAGAGTACACGCTGAAGGCCTGACTCCCGCTTTAAGGACACTGACTGCTATTAGCTTACAGTGAAAAACTTTTTTTCTTTTAAAAGGCACGCTATAGTGAAACCAGATATGAGTGGCAAAGTGCACTTGCAGAGGTTGGCATAGTACATGCTGAAGGCCTGACACCCGCTTTAAGGACACTGACTGCTATTAGCTTACAGTGAAAAACTTTTTTTTCTTTTAAAAGGCACGCTATAGTGAAACCAGATATGAGTGGCAAAGTGCACTTGCAGAGGTTGGCATAGTACATGCTGAAGGCCTGACACCCGCTTTAAGGACACTGACTGCTATTAGCTAACAGTGAAAAACTTTTTTCTTTTAAAAGGCACGCTATAGTGAAACCAGATATGAGTGGCAAAGTGCACTTGCAGAGGTTGGCAGAGTACATGCTGAAGGTCTGACACCCGCTTTAAGGACACTGACTGCTATTAGCTTACAGTGAAAAACTTTTTTTTCTTTTACAAGGCACGCTATAGTGAAACCAGATATGAGTGGCAAAGTGCACTTGCCGAGGTTGGCAGAGTACACGATGAAGGCCTGACACCCGCTTTAAGGACACTGACTGCTATTAGCTTACAGTGAAAAACTTTTTTCTTTTTAAAGGCACGCTATAGTGAAACCAGATATGAGTGGCAAAGTGCACTTGCAGAGGTTGGCAGAGTACATGCTGAAGGCCTGACACCCGCTTTAAGGACACTGACTGCTATTAGCTTACAGTGAAAAACGTTTTTCTTTTAAAAGGCACGCTATAGTGAAACCAGATATGAGTGGCAAAGTGCACTTGCAGAGGTTGGCAGAGTACATGCTGAAGGCCTGACACCCGCTTTAAGGACACTGACTGCTATTAGCTTACAGTGAAAAACTTTTTTTCTTTTAAAAGGCACGCTATAGTGAAACCAGATATGAGTGGCAAAGTGCACTTGCAGAGGTTGGCAGAGTACATGCTGAAGGCCTGACACCCGCTTTAAGGACACTGACTGCTATTAGCTTACAGTGAAAAACTTTTTTTCTTTTTAAAGGCACGCTGTAGAGACACTAGATATGAGTGGCAAAGTGCACTTGCAGAGGTTGGCAGAGTACAAGCTGAAGGCCTGACACCCGCTTTAAGGACACTGACTGCTATTAGCTTACAGTGAAAAACTTTTATTCTTCTTAAAGGCACGCTATAGTGAAACCAGATATGAGTGGCAAAGTGCACTTGCAGAGGTTGGCAGAGTACACGCTGAAGGCCTGACTCCCGCTTTAAGGACACTGACTGCTATTAGCTTACAGTGAAAAACTTTTTTTCTTTTAAAAGGCACGCTATAGTGAAACCAGATATGAGTGGCAAAGTGCACTTGCAGAGGTTGGCAGAGTACATGCTGAAGGCCTGACACCCGCTTTAAGGACACTGACTGCTATTAGCTTACAGTGAAAAACTTTTTTTCTTTTAAAAGGCACGCTATAGTGAAACCAGATATGAGTGGCAAAGTGCACTTGCAGAGGTTGGCAGAGTACACGCTAAAGGCCTGACTCCCGCTTTAAGGACACTGACTGCTATTAGCTTACAGTGAAAAACTTTTTTTCTTTTAAAAGGCACGCTATAGTGAAACCAGATATGAGTGGCAAAGTGCACTTGCAGAGGTTGGCAGAGTACACGCTGAAGGCCTGACACCCGCTTTAAGGAAACTGACTGCTATTAGCTTACAGTGAAAAACTTTTTTCTTTTAAAAGGCACGCTATAGTGACACCAGATATGAGTGGCAAAGTGCACTTGCAGAGGTTGGCAGAGTACACGCTGAAGGACTGACACCCGCTTTAAGGACACTGACTGCTATTAGCTTACAGTGAAAAACGTTTTTCTTTTTAAAGGCACGCTATAGTGAAACCAGATATGAGTGGCAAAGTGCTCTTGCAGAGGTTGGCAGAGTACACGCTGAAGGCCTGACTCCCGCTTTAAGGACACTGACTGCTATTAGCTTACAGTGAAAAACTTTTTTTCTTTTAAAAGGCACGCTATAGTGAAACCAGATATGAGTGGCAAAGTGCACTTGCAGAGGTTGGCAGAGTACATGCTGAAGGCCTGACACCCGCTTTAAGGACACTGACTGCTATTAGCTTACAGTGAAAAACTTTTTTTCTTTTAAAAGGCACGCTATAGTGAAACCAGATATGAGTGGCAAAGTGCACTTGCAGAGGTTGGCAGAGTACACGCTGAAGGCCTGACTCCCGCTTTAAGGACACTGACTGCTATTAGCTTACAGTGAAAAACTTTTTTTCTTTTAAAAGGCACGCTATAGTGAAACCAGATATGAGTGGCAAAGTGCACTTGCAGAGGTTGGCATAGTACATGCTGAAGGCCTGACACCCGCTTTAAGGACACTGACTGCTATTAGCTTACAGTGAAAAACTTTTTTTTCTTTTAAAAGGCACGCTATAGTGAAACCAGATATGAGTGGCAAAGTGCACTTGCAGAGGTTGGCATAGTACATGCTGAAGGCCTGACACCCGCTTTAAGGACACTGACTGCTATTAGCTAACAGTGAAAAACTTTTTTCTTTTAAAAGGCACGCTATAGTGAAACCAGATATGAGTGGCAAAGTGCACTTGCAGAGGTTGGCAGAGTACATGCTGAAGGTCTGACACCCGCTTTAAGGACACTGACTGCTATTAGCTTACAGTGAAAAACTTTTTTTTCTTTTACAAGGCACGCTATAGTGAAACCAGATATGAGTGGCAAAGTGCACTTGCCGAGGTTGGCAGAGTACACGATGAAGGCCTGACACCCGCTTTAAGGACACTGACTGCTATTAGCTTACAGTGAAAAACTTTTTTCTTTTTAAAGGCACGCTATAGTGAAACCAGATATGAGTGGCAAAGTGCACTTGCAGAGGTTGGCAGAGTACATGCTGAAGGCCTGACACCCGCTTTAAGGACACTGACTGCTATTAGCTTACAGTGAAAAACGTTTTTCTTTTAAAAGGCACGCTATAGTGAAACCAGATATGAGTGGCAAAGTGCACTTGCAGAGGTTGGCAGAGTACATGCTGAAGGCCTGACACCCGCTTTAAGGACACTGACTGCTATTAGCTTACAGTGAAAAACTTTTTTTCTTTTTAAAGGCACGCTGTAGAGACACTAGATATGAGTGGCAAAGTGCACTTGCAGAGGTTGGCAGAGTACAAGCTGAAGGCCTGACACCCGCTTTAAGGACACTGACTGCTATTAGCTTACAGTGAAAAACTTTTATTCTTCTTAAAGGCACGCTATAGTGAAACCAGATATGAGTGGCAAAGTGCACTTGCAGAGGTTGGCAGAGTACACGCTGAAGGCCTGACTCCCGCTTTAAGGACACTGACTGCTATTAGCTTACAGTGAAAAACTTTTTTTCTTTTAAAAGGCACGCTATAGTGAAACCAGATATGAGTGGCAAAGTGCACTTGCAGAGGTTGGCAGAGTACATGCTGAAGGCCTGACACCCGCTTTAAGGACACTGACTGCTATTAGCTTACAGTGAAAAACTTTTTTTCTTTTAAAAGGCACGCTATAGTGAAACCAGATATGAGTGGCAAAGTGCACTTGCAGAGGTTGGCAGAGTACACGCTAAAGGCCTGACTCCCGCTTTAAGGACACTGACTGCTATTAGCTTACAGTGAAAAACTTTTTTTCTTTTAAAAGGCACGCTATAGTGAAACCAGATATGAGTGGCAAAGTGCACTTGCAGAGGTTGGCAGAGTACACGCTGAAGGCCTGACACCCGCTTTAAGGAAACTGACTGCTATTAGCTTACAGTGAAAAACTTTTTTCTTTTAAAAGGCACGCTATAGTGACACCAGATATGAGTGGCAAAGTGCACTTGCAGAGGTTGGCAGAGTACACGCTGAAGGACTGACACCCGCTTTAAGGACACTGACTGCTATTAGCTTACAGTGAAAAACGTTTTTCTTTTTAAAGGCACGCTATAGTGAAACCAGATATGAGTGGCAAAGTGCTCTTGCAGAGGTTGGCAGAGTACACGCTGAAGGCCTGACTCCCGCTTTAAGGACACTGACTGCTATTAGCTTACAGTGAAAAACTTTTTTTCTTTTAAAAGGCACGCTATAGTGAAACCAGATATGAGTGGCAAAGTGCACTTGCAGAGGTTGGCAGAGTACATGCTGAAGGCCTGACACCCGCTTTAAGGACACTGACTGCTATTAGCTTACAGTGAAAAACTTTTTTTCTTTTAAAAGGCACGCTATAGTGAAACCAGATATGAGTGGCAAAGTGCACTTGCAGAGGTTGGCAGAGTACACGCTGAAGGCCTGACTCCCGCTTTAAGGACACTGACTGCTATTAGCTTACAGTGAAAAACTTTTTTTCTTTTAAAAGGCACGCTATAGTGAAACCAGATATGAGTGGCAAAGTGCACTTGCAGAGGTTGGCAGAGTACACGCTGAAGGCCTGACTCCCGCTTTAAGGACACTGACTGCTATTAGCTTACAGTGAAAAACTTTTTTTCTTTTAAAAGGCACGCTATAGTGAAACCAGATATGAGTGGCAAAGTGCACTTGCAGAGGTTGGCATAGTACATGCTGAAGGCCTGACACCCGCTTTAAGGACACTGACTGCTATTAGCTTACAGTGAAAAACTTTTTTTTCTTTTAAAAGGCACGCTATAGTGAAACCAGATATGAGTGGCAAAGTGCACTTGCAGAGGTTGGCAGAGTACATGCTGAAGGCCTGACACCCGCTTTAAGGACACTGACTGCTATTAGCTTACAGTGAAAAACTTTTTTTCTTTTAAAAGGCACGCTATAGTGAAACCAGATATGAGTGGCAAAGTGCACTTGCCGAGGTTGGCAGAGTACACGATGAAGGCCTGACACCCGCTTTAAAGACACTGACTGCTATTAGCTTACAGTGAAAAACTTTTTTCTTTTTAAAGGCACGCTATAGTGAAACCAGATATGAGTGGCAAAGTGCACTTGCAGAGGTTGGCAGAGTACATGCTGAAGGCCTGACACCCGCTTTAAGGACACTGACTGCTATTAGCTTACAGTGAAAAACTTTTTTCTTTTAAAAGGCACGCTATAGTGAAACCAGATATGAGTGGCAAAGTGCACTTGCAGAGGTTGGCAGAGTACATGCTGAAGGCCTGACACCCGCTTTAAGGACAATGACTGCTATTAGCTTACAGTGAAAAACTTTTTTTCTTTTTAAAGGCACGCTGTAGAGACACTAGATATGAGTGGCAAAGTGCACTTGCAGAGGTTGGCAGAGTACACGCTGAAGGCCTGACACCCGCTTTAAGGACACTGACTGCTATTAGCTTACAGTGAAAAACTTTTTTCTTTTTAAAGGCACGCTGTAGAGACACTAGATATGAGTGGCAAAGTGCACTTGCAGAGGTTGGCAGAGTACATGCTGAAGGCCTGACACCCGCTTTAAGGACACTGACTGCTATTAGCTTACAGTGAAAAACTTTTATTCTTCTTAAAGGCACGCTATGAGACACTAGATAGGAGTGGCAAAATGCACTTGCAGAGGTTGGCAGAGTACACGCTGAAGGCCTGACACCCGCTTTAAGGACACTGACTGCTATTAGCTTACAGTGAAAAACTTTTTTTCTTTTAAAAGGCACGCTATAGTGAAACCAGATATGAGTGGCAAAGTGCACTTGCAGAGGTTGGCAGAGTACATGCTGAAGGCCTGACACCCGCTTTAAGGACACTGACTGCTATTAGCTTACAGTGAAAAACTTTTTTTCTTTTAAAAGGCACGCTATAGTGAAACCAGATATGAGTGGCAAAGTGCACTTGCAGAGGTTGGCAGAGTACACGCTGAAGGCCTGACTCCCGCTTTAAGGACACTGACTGCTATTAGCTTACAGTGAAAAACTTTTTTTCTTTTAAAAGGCACGCTATAGTGAAACCAGATATGAGTGGCAAAGTGCACTTGCAGAGGTTGGCATAGTACATGCTGAAGGCCTGACACCCGCTTTAAGGACACTGACTGCTATTAGCTTACAGTGAAAAACTTTTTTTCTTTTAAAAGGCACGCTATAGTGAAACCAGATATGAGTGGCAAAGTGCACTTGCAGAGGTTGGCAGAGTACATGCTGAAGGCCTGACACCCGCTTTAAGGACACTGACTGCTATTAGCTTACAGTGAAAAACTTTTTTTCTTTTAAAAGGCACGCTATAGTGAAACCAGATATGAGTGGCAAAGTGCACTTGCCGAGGTTGGCAGAGTACACGATGAAGGCCTGACACCCGCTTTAAAGACACTGACTGCTATTAGCTTACAGTGAAAAACGTTTTTCTTTTTAAAGGCACGCTATAGTGAAACCAGATATGAGTGGCAAAGTGCACTTGCAGAGGTTGGCAGAGTACATGCTGAAGGCCTGACACCCGCTTTAAGGACACTGACTGCTATTAGCTTACAGTGAAAAACTTTATTCTTTTAAAAGGCACGCTATAGTGAAACCAGATATGAGTGGCAAAGTGCACTTGCAGAGGTTGGCAGAGTACATGCTGAAGGCCTGACACCCGCTTTAAGGACACTGACTGCTATTAGCTTACAGTGAAAAACTTTTTTTCTTTTTAAAGGCACGCTGTAGAGACACTAGATATGAGTGGCAAAGTGCACTTGCAGAGGTTGGCAGAGTACACGCTGAAGGCCTGACACCCGCTTTAAGGACACTGACTGCTATTAGCTTACAGTGAAAACTTTTTTCTTTTTAAAGGCACGCTGTAGAGACACTAGATATGAGTGGCAAAGTGCACTTGCAGAGGTTGGCAGAGTACATGCTGAAGGCCTGACACCCGCTTTAAGGACACTGACTGCTATTAGCTTACAGTGAAAAACTTTTATTCTTCTTAAAGGCACGCTATGAGACACTAGATAGGAGTGGCAAAATGCACTTGCAGAGGTTGGCAGAGTAGACGCTGAAGGCCTGACACCCGCTTTAAGGACACTGACTGCTATTAGCTTACAGTGAAAAACTTTTTTCTTTTAAAAGGCACGCTATAGTGAAACCAGATATGAGTGGCAAAGTGCACTTGCAGAGGTTGGCAGAGTACACGCTGAAGGCCTGACACCCGCTTTAAGGACACTGACTGCTATTAGCTTACAGTGAAAAACTTTTTTATTTTTAAAGGCACGCTATAGTGAAACCAGATATGAGTTGCAAAGTGCACTTGCAGAGGTTGGCAGAGTACACGCTGAAGGCCTGACACCCGCTTTAAGGACACTGACTGCTATTAGCTAACAGTGAAAAACTTTTTTCCTTTAGAAGGCACGCTATAGTGAAACCAGATATGAGTGGCAAAGTGCACTTGCAGAGGTTGGCAGAGTACATGCTGAAGGCCTGACACCCGCTTTAAGGACACTGACTGCTATTAGCTTACAGTGAAAAACTTTTTTTCTTTTAAAAGGCACGCTATAGTGAAACCAGATATGAGTGGCAAAGTGCACTTGCAGAGGTTGGCAGAGTACATGCTGAAGGCCTGACACCCGCTTTAAGGACACTGACTGCTATTAGCTTACAGTGAAAAACTTTTTTTCTTTTAAAAGGCACGCTATAGTGAAACCAGATATGAGTGGCAAAGTGCACTTGCAGAGGTTGGCAGAGTACACGCTGAAGGCCTGACACCCGCTTTAAGGACACTGACTGCTATTAGCTTACAGTGAAAAACTTTTTTCTTTTTAAAGGCACGCTGTAGAGACACTAGATATGAGTGGCAAAGTGCACTTGCAGAGGTTGGCAGAGTACATGCTGAAGGCCTGACACCCGCTTTAAGGACACTGACTGCTATTAGCTTACAGTGAAAAACTTTTATTCTTCTTAAAGGCACGCTATGAGACACTAGATAGGAGTGGCAAAATGCACTTGCAGAGGTTGGCAGAGTACACGCTGAAGGCCTGACACCCGCTTTAAGGACACTGACTGCTATTAGCTTACAGTGAAAAACTTTTTTATTTTTAAAGGCACTCTATAGTGAAACCAGATATGAGTTGCAAAGTGCACTTGCAGAGGTTGGCAGAGTACACGCTGAAGGCCTGACACCCGCTTTAAGGACACTGACTGCTATTAGCTAACAGTGAAAAACTTTTTTCTTTTAGAAGGCACGCTATAGTGAAACCAGATATGAGTGGCAAAGTGCACTTGCAGAGGTTGGCAGAGTACATGCTGAAGGCCTGACACCCGCTTTAAGGACACTGACTGCTATTAGCTTACAGTGAAAAACTTTTTTTCTTTTAAAAGGCACGCTATAGTGAAACCAGATATGAGTGGCAAAGTGCACTTGCAGAGGTTGGCAGAGTACACGCTGAAGGCCTGACACCCGCTTTAAGGACACTGACTGCTATTAGCTTACAGTGAAAAACGTTTTTATTTTTAAAGGCACGCTATAGTGAAACCAGATATGAGTTGCAAAGTGCACTTGCAGAGGTTGGCAGAGTACACGCTGAAGGCCTGACACCCGCTTTAAGGACACTGACTGCTATTAGCTAACAGTGAAAAACTTTTTTCTTTTAGAAGGCACGCTATAGTGAAACCAGATATGAGTGGCAAAGTGCACTTGCAGAGGTTGGCAGAGTACATGCTGAAGGCCTGACACCCGCTTTAAGGACACTGACTGCTATTAGCTTACAGTGAAAAACTTTTTTTCTTTTAAAAGGCACGCTATAGTGAAACCAGATATGAGTGGCAAAGTGCACTTGCCGAGGTTGGCAGAGTACACGATGAAGGCCTGACACCCGCTTTAAGGACACTGACTGCTATTAGCTTACAGTGAAAAACTTTTTTCTTTTTAAAGGCACGCTATAGTGAAACCAGATATGAGTGGCAAAGTGCAATTGCAGAGGTTGGCAGAGTACATGCTGAAGGCCTGACACCCGCTTTAAGGACACTGACTGCTATTAGCTTACAGTGAAAAACGTTTTTCTTTTAAAAGGCACGCTATAGTGAAACCAGATATGAGTGGCAAAGTGCACTTGCAGAGGTTGGCAGAGTACATGCTGAAGGCCTGACACCCGCTTTAAGGACACTGACTGCTATTAGCTTACAGTGAAAAACTTTTTTTCTTTTTAAAGGCACGCTGTAGAGACACTAGATATGAGTGGCAAAGTGCACTTGCAGAGGTTGGCAGAGTACACGCTGAAGGCCTGACACCCGCTTTAAGGACACTGACTGCTATTAGCTTACAGTGAAAATCTTTTTTCTTTTTAAAGGCACGCTGTAGAGACACTAGATATGAGTGGCAAAGTGCACTTGCAGAGGTTGGCAGAGTACATGCTGGAGGCCTGACACCCGCTTTAAGGACACTGACTGCTATTAGCTTACAGTGAAAAACTTTTATTCTTCTTAAAGGCACGCTATGAGACACTAGATAGGAGTGGCAAAATGCACTTGCAAAGGTTGGCAGAGTACACGCTGAAGGCCTGACACCCGCTTTAAGGACACTGACTGCTATTAGCTTACAGTGAAAAACTTTTTTCTTTTAAAAGGCACGCTATAGTGACACCAGATATGAGTGGCAAAGTGCACTTGCAGAGGTTGGCAGAGTACACGCTGAAGGACTGACACCCGCTTTAAGGACACTGACTGCTATTAGCTTACAGTGAAAAACGTTTTTCTTTTTAAAGGCACGCTATAGTGAAACCAGATATGAGTGGCAAAGTACACTTGCAGAGGTTGGCAGAGTACACGCTGAAGGCCTGTCTCCCGCTTTAAGGACACTGACTGCTATTAGCTTACAGTGAAAAACTTTTTTTCTTTTAAAAGGCACGCTATAGTGAAACCAGATATGAGTGGCAAAGTGCACTTGCAGAGGTTGGCAGAGTACATGCTGAAGGCCTGACACCCGCTTTAAGGACACTGACTGCTATTAGCTTACAGTGAAAAACTTTTTTTATTTTAAAAGGCACGCTATAGTGAAACCAGATATGAGTGGCAAAGTGCACTTGCAGAGGTTGGCAGAGTACACGCTGAAGGCCTGACACCCGCTTTAAGGACACTGACTGCTATTAGCTAACAGTGAAAAACTTTTTTCTTTTAAAAGGCACGCTATAGTGAAACCAGATATGAGTTGAAAGTGCACTTGCAGAGGTTGGCAGAGTACACTCTGAAGGCCTGACACCCGCTTTAAGGACACTGACTGCTATTAGCTTACAGTGAAAAACTTTTTTTCTTTTAATAGGCACGCTGTAGAGACACTAGATATGAGTGGCAAAGTGCACTTGCAGAGGTTGGCAGAGTACACGCTGAAGGCCTGACACCCGCTTTAAGGACACTGACTGCTATTAGCTTACAGTGAAAAACTTTTTTCTTTTTAAAGGCACGCTGTAGAGACACTAGATATGAGTGGCAAAGTGCACTTGCAGAGGTTGGCAGAGTACATGCTGAAGGCCTGACACCCGCTTTAAGGACACTGACTGCTATTAGCTTACAGTGAAAAACTTTTATTCATCTTAAAGGCACGCTATGAGACACTAGATAGGAGTGGCAAAATGCACTTGCAGAGGTTGGCAGAGTACACGCTGAAGGCCTGACACCCGCTTTAAGGACACTGACTGCTATTAGCTTGCAGTGAAAAACTTTTTTCTTTTTAAAGGCACGCTATAGTGACACCAGATATGAGTGGCAAAGTGCACTTGCAGAGGTTGGCAGAGTACACGCTGAAGGACTGACACCCGCTTTAAGGACACTGACTGCTATTAGCTTACAGTGAAAAACGTTTTTCTTTTTAAAGGCACGCTATAGTGAAACCAGATATGAGTGGCAAAGTGCACTTGCAGCGGTTGGCAGAGTACACGCTGAAGGCTTGACACCCGCTTTAAGGACACTGAATGCTATTAGCTTACAGTGAAAAACTTTTTTATTTTTAAAGGCACGCTATAGTGAAACCAGATATGAGTTGAAAGTGCACTTGCAGAGGTTGGCAGAGTACACGCTGAAGGCCTGACACCCGCTTTAAGGACACTGACTGCTATTAGCTTACAGTGAAAAACTTTTTTTCTTTTAAAAGGCACGCTATAGTGAAACCAGATATGAGTGGCAAAGTGCACTTGCAGAGGTTGGCAGAGTACACGCTGAAGGCCTGACACCCGCTTTAAGGACACTGACTGCTATTAGCTAACAGTGAAAAACTTTTTTCTTTTAAAAGGCACGCTATAGTGAAACCAGATATGAGTGGCAAAGTGCACTTGCAGAGGTTGGCAGAGTACATGCTGAAGGCCTGACACCCGCTTTAAGGACACTGACTGCTATTAGCTTACAGTGAAAAACTTTTATTCTTCTTAAAGGCACGCTATAGAGACACTAGATATGAGTGGCAAAGTGCACTTGCAGAGGTTGGCAGAGTACACGCTGAAGGCCTGACACCCGCTTTAAGGACACTGACTGCTATTAGCTTACAGTGAAAAATCTTTTTTCTTTTTAAAGGCACGCTGTAGAGACACTAGATATGAGTGGCAAAGTGCACTTGCAGAGGTTGGCAGAGTACATGCTGGAGGCCTGACACCCGCTTTAAGGACACTGACTGCTATTAGCTTACAGTGAAAAACTTTTATTCTTCTTAAAGGCACGCTATGAGACACTAGATAGGAGTGGCAAAATGCACTTGCAGAGGTTGGCAGAGTACACGCTGAAGGCCTGACACCCGCTTTAAGGACACTGACTGCTATTAGCTTACAGTGAAAAACTTTTTTTCTTTTAAAAGGCACGCTATAGTGAAACCAGATATGAGTGGCAAAGTGCACTTGCAGAGGTTGGCAGAGTACATGCTGAAGGCCTGACACCCGCTTTAAGGACACTGACTGCTATTAGCTTACAGTGAAAAACTTTTTTTATTTTAAAAGGCACGCTATAGTGAAACCAGATATGAGTGGCAAAGTGCACTTGCAGAGGTTGGCAGAGTACACGCTGAAGGCCTGACACCCGCTTTAAGGACACTGACTGCTATTAGCTAACAGTGAAAAACTTTTTTCTTTTAAAAGGCACGCTATAGTGAAACCAGATATGAGTTGAAAGTGCACTTGCAGAGGTTGGCAGAGTACACTCTGAAGGCCTGACACCCGCTTTAAGGACACTGACTGCTATTAGCTTACAGTGAAAAACTTTTTTTCTTTTAATAGGCACGCTGTAGAGACACTAGATATGAGTGGCAAAGTGCACTTGCAGAGGTTGGCAGAGTACACGCTGAAGGCCTGACACCCGCTTTAAGGACACTGACTGCTATTAGCTTACAGTGAAAAACTTTTTTCTTTTTAAAGGCACGCTGTAGAGACACTAGATATGAGTGGCAAAGTGCACTTGCAGAGGTTGGCAGAGTACATGCTGAAGGCCTGACACCCGCTTTAAGGACACTGACTGCTATTAGCTTACAGTTAAAAACTTTTATTCTTCTTAAAGGCACGCTATGAGACACTAGATAGGAGTGGCAAAATGCACTTGCAGAGGTTGGCAGAGTACACGCTGAAGGCCTGACACCCGCTTTAAGGACACTGACTGCTATTAGCTTGCAGTGAAAAACTTTTTTCTTTTTAAAGGCACGCTATAGTGACACCAGATATGAGTGGCAAAGTGCACTTGCAGAGGTTGGCAGAGTACACGCTGAAGGACTGACACCCGCTTTATGGACACTGACTGCTATTAGCTTACAGTGAAAAACGTTTTTCTTTTTAAAGGCACGCTATAGTGAAACCAGATATGAGTGGCAAAGTGCACTTGCAGCGGTTGGCAGAGTACACGCTGAAGGCTTGACACCCGCTTTAAGGACACTGAATGCTATTAGCTTACAGTGAAAAACTTTTTTATTTTTAAAGGCACGCTATAGTGAAACCAGATATGAGTTGAAAGTGCACTTGCAGAGGTTGGCAGAGTACACGCTGAAGGCCTGACACCCGCTTTAAGGACACTGACTGCTATTAGCTTACAGTGAAAAACTTTTTTTCTTTTAAAAGGCACGCTATAGTGAAACCAGATATGAGTGGCAAAGTGCACTTGCAGAGGTTGGCAGAGTACACGCTGAAGGCCTGACACCCGCTTTAAGGACACTGACTGCTATTAGCTAACAGTGAAAAACTTTTTTCTTTTAAAAGGCACGCTATAGTGAAACCAGATATGAGTGGCAAAGTGCACTTGCAGAGGTTGGCAGAGTACATGCTGAAGGCCTGACACCCGCTTTAAGGACACTGACTGCTATTAGCTTACAGTGAAAAACTTTTATTCTTCTTAAAGGCACGCTATAGAGACACTAGATATGAGTGGCAAAGTGCACTTGCAGAGGTTGGCAGAGTACACGCTGAAGGCCTGACACCCGCTTTAAGGACACTGACTGCTATTAGCTTACAGTGAAAAATCTTTTTTCTTTTTAAAGGCACGCTGTAGAGACACTAGATATGAGTGGCAAAGTGCACTTGCAGAGGTTGGCAGAGTACATGCTGGAGGCCTGACACCCGCTTTAAGGACACTGACTGCTATTAGCTTACAGTGAAAAACTTTTATTCTTCTTAAAGGCACGCTATGAGACACTAGATAGGAGTGGCAAAATGCACTTGCAGAGGTTGGCAGAGTACACGCTGAAGGCCTGACACCCGCTTTAAGGACACTGACTGCTATTAGCTTGCAGTGAAAAACTTTTTTCTTTTTAAAGGCACGCTATAGTGACACCAGATATGAGTGGCAAAGTGCACTTGCAGAGGTTGGCAGAGTACACGCTGAAGGACTGACACCCGCTTTAAGGACACTGACTGCTATTAGCTTACAGTGAAAAACGTTTTTCTTTTTAAAGGCACGCTATAGTGAAACCAGATATGAGTGGCAAAGTGCACTTGCAGAGGTTGGCAGAGTACACGCTGAAGGCTTGACACCCGCTTTAAGGACACTGAATGCTATTAGCTTACAGTGAAAAACTTTTTTATTTTTAAAGGCACGCTATAGTGAAACCAGATATGAGTTGAAAGTGCACTTGCAGAGGTTGGCAGAGTACACGCTGAAGGCCTGACACCCGCTTTAAGGACACTGACTGCTATTAGCTTACAGTGAAAAACTTTTTTTCTTTTAAAAGGCACGCTATAGTGAAACCAGATATGAGTGGCAAAGTGCACTTGCAGAGGTTGGCAGAGTACACGCTGAAGGCCTGACACCCGCTTTAAGGACACTGACTGCTATTAGCTAACAGTGAAAAACTTTTTTCTTTTAAAAGGCACGCTATAGTGAAACCAGATATGAGTGGCAAAGTGCACTTGCAGAGGTTGGCAGAGTACATGCTGAAGGCCTGACACCCGCTTTAAGGACACTGACTGCTATTAGCTTACAGTGAAAAACTTTTATTCTTCTTAAAGGCACGCTATAGAGACACTAGATATGAGTGGCAAAGTGCACTTGCAGAGGTTGGCAGAGTACACGCTGAAGGCCTGACACCCGCTTTAAGGACACTGACTGCTATTAGCTTACAGTGAAAAACTTTTTTTCTTTTAATAGGCACGCTGTAGAGACACTAGATATGAGTGGCAAAGTGCACTTGCAGAGGTTGGCAGAGTACATGCTGGAGGCCTGACACCCGCTTTAAGGACACTGACTGCTATTAGCTTACAGTGAAAAACTTTTATTCTTCTTAAAGGCACGCTATGAGACACTATATAGGAGTGGCAAAATGCACTTGCAAAGGTTGGCAGAGTACACGCTGAAGGCCTGACACCCGCTTTAAGGACACTGACTGCTATTAGCTTACAGTGAAAAACTTTTTTCTTTTAAAAGGCACGCTATAGTGACACCAGATATGAGTGGCAAAGTGCACTTGCAGAGGTTGGCAGAGTACACGCTGAAGGCCTGACACCCGCTTTAAGGACACTGACTGCTATTAGCTAACAGTGAAAAACTTTTTTCTTTTAAAAGGCACGCTATAGTGAAACCAGATATGAGTTGAAAGTGCACTTGCAGAAGTTGGCAGAGTACACTCTGAAGGCCTGACACCCGCTTTAAGGACACTGACTGCTATTAGCTTACAGTGAAAAACTTTTTTTCTTTTAATAGGCACGCTGTAGAGACACTAGATATGAGTGGCAAAGTGCACTTGCAGAGGTTGGCAGAGTACACGCTGAAGGCCTGACACCCGCTTTAAGGACACTGACTGCTATTAGCTTACAGTGAAAAACTTTTTTCTTTTTAAAGGCACGCTGTAGAGACACTAGATATGAGTGGCAAAGTGCACTTGCAGAGGTTGGCAGAGTACATGCTGAAGGCCTGACACCCGCTTTAAGGACACTGACTGCTATTAGCTTACAGTGAAAAACTTTTATTCTTCTTAAAGGCACGCTATGAGACACTAGATAGGAGTGGCAAAATGCACTTGCAGAGGTTGGCAGAGTACACGCTGAAGGCCTGACACCCGCTTTAAGGACACTGACTGCTATTAGCTTGCAGTGAAAAACTTTTTTCTTTTTAAAGGCACGCTATAGTGACACCAGATATGAGTGGCAAAGTGCACTTGCAGAGGTTGGCAGAGTACACGCTGAAGGACTGACACCCGCTTTAAGGACACTGACTGCTATTAGCTTACAGTGAAAAACGTTTTTCTTTTTAAAGGCACGCTATAGTGAAACCAGATATGAGTGGCAAAGTGCACTTGCAGAGGTTGGCAGAGTACACGCTGAAGGCTTGACACCCGCTTTAAGGACACTGAATGCTATTAGCTTACAGTGAAAAACTTTTTTATTTTTAAAGGCACGCTATAGTGAAACCAGATATGAGTTGAAAGTGCACTTGCAGAGGTTGGCAGAGTACACGCTGAAGGCCTGACACCCGCTTTAAGGACACTGACTGCTGTTAGCTTACAGTGAAAAACTTTTTTTCTTTTAAAAGGCACGCTATAGTGAAACCAGATATGAGTGGCAAAGTGCACTTGCAGAGGTTGGCAGAGTACACGCTGAAGGCCTGACACCCGCTTTAAGGACACTGACTGCTATTAGCTTACAGTGAAAAACTTTTATTCTTCTTAAAGGCACGCTATAGAGACACTAGATATGAGTGGCAAAGTGCACTTGCAGAGGTTGGCAGAGTACACGCTGAAGGCCTGACACCCGCTTTAAGGACACTGACTGCTATTAGCTTACAGTGAAAAACTTTTTTCTTTTTAAAGGCACGCTGTAGAGACACTAGATATGAGTGGCAAAGTGCACTTGCAGAGGTTGGCAGAGTACACGCTGAAGGCCTGACACCCGCTTTAAGGACACTGACTGCGATTAGCTTACAGTGAAAAACTTTTTTCTTTTTAAAGGCACGCTGTAGAGACACTAGATATGAGTGGCAAAGTGCACTTGCAGAGGTTGGCAGAGTACACGCTGAAGGACTGACACCCGCTTTAAGGACACTGACTGCTATTAGCTTACAGTGAAAAACGTTTTTCTTTTTAAAGGCACGCTATAGTGAAACCAGATATGAGTGGCAAAGTGCACTTGCAGAGGTTGGCAGAGTACACGCTGAAGGCTTGACACCCGCTTTAAGGACACTGAATGCTATTAGCTTACAGTGAAAAACTTTTTTATTTTTAAAGGCACGCTATAGTGAAACCAGATATGAGTTGAAAGTGCACTTGCAGAGGTTGGCAGAGTACACGCTGAAGGCCTGACACCCGCTTTAAGGACACTGACTGCTATTAGCTTACAGTGAAAAACTTTTTTTCTTTTAAAAGGCACACTATAGTGAAACCAGATATGAGTGGCAAAGTGCACTTGCAGAGGTTGGCAGAGTAAACGCTGAAGGCCTGACATCCGCTTTAAGGACACTGACTGCTATTAGCTAACAGTGAAAAACTTTTTTCTTTTAAAAGGCACGCTATAGTGAAACCAGATATGAGTGGCAAAGTGCACTTGCAGAGGTTGGCAGAGTACATGCTGAAGGCCTGACACCCGCTTTAAGGACACTGACTGCTATTAGCTTACAGTGAAAAACTTTTATTCTTCTTAAAGGCACGCTATAGAGACACTAGATATGAGTGGCAAAGTGCACTTGCAGAGGTTGGCAGAGTACATGCTGAAGGCCTGACACCCGCTTTAAGGACACTGACTGCTATTAGCTTACAGTGAAAAACTTTTATTCTTCTTAAAGGCACGCTATAGAGACACTAGATATGAGTGGCAAAGTGCACTTGCAGAGGTTGGCAGAGTACACGCTGAAGGCCTGACACCCGCTTTAAGAACACTGACTGCTATTAGCTTACAGTGAAAAACTTTTTTCTTTTTAAAGGCACGCTGTAGAGACACTAGATATGAGTGGCAAAGTGCACTTGCAGAGGTTGGCAGAGTACACGCTGAAGGCCTGACACCCGCTTTAAGGACACTGACTGCGATTAGCTTACAGTGAAAAACTTTTTTCTTTTTAAAGGCACGCTGTAGAGACACTAGATATGAGTGGCAAAGTGCACTTGCAGAGGTTGGCAGAGTGCACGCTGAAGGACTGACACCCGCTTTAAGGACACTGACTGCTATTAGCTTACAGTGAAAAACGTTTTTCTTTTTAAAGGCACGCTATAGTGAAACCAGATATGAGTGGCAAAGTGCACTTGCAGAGGTTGGCAGAGTACACGCTGAAGGCTTGACACCCGCTTTAAGGACACTGAATGCTATTAGCTTACAGTGAAAAACTTTTTTATTTTTAAAGGCACGCTATAGTGAAACCAGATATGAGTTGAAAGTGCACTTGCAGAGGTTGGCAGAGTACACGCTGAAGGCCTGACACCCGCTTTAAGGACACTGACTGCTATTAGCTTACAGTGAAAAACTTTTTTTCTTTTAAAAGGCACGCTATAGTGAAACCAGATATGAGTGGCAAAGTGCACTTGCAGAGGTTGGCAGAGTAAACGCTGAAGGCCTGACACCCGCTTTAAGGACACTGACTGCTATTAGCTAACAGTGAAAAACTTTTTTCTTTTAAAAGGCACGCTATAGTGAAACCAGATATGAGTGGCAAAGTGCACTTGCAGAGGTTGGCAGAGTACATGCTGAAGGCCTGACACCCGCTTTAAGGACACTGACTGCTATTAGCTTACAGTGAAAAACTTTTATTCTTCTTAAAGGCACGCTATAGAGACACTAGATATGAGTGGCAAAGTGCACTTGCAGAGGTTGGCAGAGTACACGCTGAAGGCCTGACACCCGCTTTAAGGACACTGACTGCTATTAGCTTACAGTGAAAAACTTTTATTCTTCTTAAAGGCACGCTATAGAGACACTAGATAGCAGTGGCAAAATGAACTTGCAGAGGTTGGCAGAGTACACTCGGAAGGCCTGACACCCGCTTTAAGGACACTGACTGCTATTAGCTTACAGTGAAAAACTTTTTTCTTTTTAAAGGCACGCTATAGTGAAACCAGATATGAGTGGCAAAGTGCACTTGCAGAGGTTGGCAGAGTACATGCTGAAGGCCTGACACCCGCTTTAAGGACACTGACTGCTATTAGCTTACAGTGAAAAACTTTTTTCTTTTTAAAGGCACGCTGTAGAGACACTAGATATGAGTGGCAAAGTGCACTTGCAGAGGTTGGCAGAGTACATGCTGAAGGCCTGACACCCGCTTTAAGGACACTGACTGCTATTAGCTTACAGTGAAAAACTTTTTTCTTTTTAAAGGCACGCTATAGTGAAACCAGATATGAGTGGCAAAGTGCACTTGCAGAGGTTGGCAGAGTACACGCTGAAGGCCTGACACCCGCTTTAAGGACACTGACTGCTATTAGCTTACAGTGAAAAACTTTTATTCTTCTTAAAGGCACGCTATAGAGACACTAGATAGCAGTGGCAAAATGCACTTGCAGAGGTTGGCAGAGTACACGCTGAAGGCCTGACACCCGCTTTAAGGACACTGACTGCTATTAGCTTACAGTGAAAAACTTTTATTCTTCTTAAAGGCACGCTATAGAGACACTAGATAGCAGTGGCAAAATGCACTTGCAGTGTGGTGGAATCTCGGTAAAAATAAATTTAGAAGGCCGAGATTACCACGTGGCATGTGTACGTGCATATGCTGACGTATCGATCAGTTGGTTGCACGAGGCAAGATACGATCAGTAGTGTACGGAGCATGTGCAAGAATACAGGATGTAGTATTCCCCCTCCTCCATTGTGCTGGACAAGCCATGCGGTCAAGCAGGAAGTTAATTCTTATTTGTGTTGATTGGTCAAGAGAATGTGCGGGTGGAGCTTAATATGGGAGGAGTTATGTGCCTATATAAGGAGCCTGCACTATTGTCCGGGACTCAGAACTTGTGGTATTTTGGTGACGCTAGTCCCTCTGAGTCCCGATCGGTGATCCAATAAAGAATCTCTTCCTTCCTGAAGAAACCTGTGTCCATCTCTCTGTGCTTCGCTTCCGTCAGTTTCTCCGGTATCATTTGGTGCATTGGCCGGGAAGCTCATCGTTCAACGGTAGCTGAGAGGCAGAGGCGTGAGATGGTCTATCTTTGCCCACGTTCTCTACGGCTGCACCCCTGAACTTCTGCGTGGACCTCCCTTCGTCTCGGCGCCACTGGTCTGTTGTCCAGGAGATCATCGGCCTCTACGTGAGAAGTGCTGGGGTGTCCCCGTCGATGAGTGTGAACTCAGGTTCAGGAACGAGGAGGTAAGACAACTGCTGTTTTAGACGGCAGAACCCACTAGGGGTATACCGATTGTGCGGTAGGCCCAAAGGGGTTTGAATCTGTGTATCTGCCCCCTCTGTCGGAGGGAAGGAGCGAAGGCGCACCGCTCGATCGAACGCTCTTTAGTCAGACCGTTTGATTCTGTTAGTCAGGCGGGGCTCTGGTGTAAATAGCCCTAGCCGGACACCGGTGTCTTGTCTAGACTAGCGTTCTAGGGTGTATATTTTGTTCGCTAGGTCGGAGGGACCGGGAGACTAAGCGGCGTCTGTGTAAATTCGGTTCGCTAGCTCTCAACCTATCTGGGCTAAGTGGGAAGGCGTGTAAATTTGGAACCCACTAGACTTTTGATAGTGCGACTAAGAGGCGTCTGTGTAAATTCGGTCCTCTAGCTCGCTATATATGGTGATTGGGCAGTGTGGCTAACCAAAACGTATGTAGATTGTTTTTAGGTAGTCCATTCAAGGTACTGGCCAATAGTTTAGTTGGGAATTGTAAATGTGATAAAGATTGTTTAGTAAAGTGTATATCTTGTTAGATAGCGTGAGCTCAGCCGTCTAGCGAGAGTGTTAATAGTGTGTTGCTGTATCATAGTGCACGGTACCATAACCCTGTATATTTACTGACACTGTATATAAGTACTAATCATTGTCGTCCATTGCATGTTTAACACCATAACCACTAATAATTGTATTGTGACCTTAACTTGTGCTTTGACCTATGCTAACCGTACTGTAACCGCTATTTGTAAAAGACGATGTTACTGGGGTGTGTTATAGACGGGTAATTCGTATATAGAGAATTATAGCGTGGGTGACTGTATAGTTACGCCAAAGGGCATAATATTGATTATTTAGTGACTGGTGTAACAGCTGTGTGTGTACGGGAATTCCCTGAGTGTTTATTGTTATTGTGTACGTTTCACTTGGTAACCGTACCATGTGGTGCTGTTGCCAGAGGAAACGGGTGTGACTGTTGAATAGTACGTGTGTATAGTATTCGTTGTCGACGACGTTCCATTGTTAAGTATGGGTGCGTCGCAGTCAACGATTCCGGATCCCTTAGGTTGTATGGGGAAGAATTTTAAAAAGGGATTCAAAACTTGTGATTTTGGGGTTAAAATGTCTCCTGTACGTTTGGTCACTTTGTGTACTAGGGAGTGGCCTACTTTGATTGCGGCATGGCCGCCACGTGGCAGTTTGGATCCAACTCTGGTACAGCGCGTACACGTGGCTGTATCAGGTAGGCCTGAACTTTACGGCCAGTTTCCATATATTGATTGTTGGAGACAGGCCGTAAATGACTCGCCAAAATGGCTCCAGACATGCCACAAGGAGCAATGTCGCCTCATGGTAGCTAGGACTTGTTCGTCCACTAGGACTGGTGTTAGGCCCATTTTGGATACGCCCCCTGAGTCCGAGATCCCTTTGCCGCCCCCTTACTTTCCGTTAAGAGGAAGTGACGCAAATGCAGGAAGTCCTGCAACCCTCCCCTCATTACCCCCATCCACTTCCGCTTCCTCCTCCAGTACAGGATCCACCCCCCCTCGTACTAAATCTCCCCTTCCGGAATCAGAACCAACCCCCATTAAAAACGAATATCCTGATTTGGCGCCACTTCAGACTTCCGGTCAAGCTTCATCTAGCTCGGCTCGAAGTGTTTTATTTACAACCTTTTCCCAAAACCAAGCTCCCACATCCCCATACCCTATTTCTCCCCGACTGGAACCTATGACTGACGCCCCTCCACGTAGCCCCATACAGACCCGACAGCTGACCGGTGCCCAACAATTAAAACACTATCAGATGCCTCTTCGTCTGAATCCTGGGCCAGCCTATATCGATGCCGCAGGCCAAATGGCACATGCTGACCCAGTCTTTGTATATGTCCCATTCACGACAACCGATCTCTTAAATTGGAAGACCCACAATTCCTCGTATACTGAGAAGCCACAAGCTATGACTGATCTGTTCACCTCAATAGTACAGACACATAACCCGACATGGGCTGATTGCCAGCAGTTATTAATGACTTTATTCAACAATGAGGAAAGGACAAGAATTAATCAAGCGGCCATTAAAGCACTAGAGGATAAAGCCCGTACTTTAAACCAAGCCAATCCATCAGCATGGGCCGCAACACATTATCCCAACACAGATCCCGATTGGAATGTAAATGGTGCTGATATGGTTCAACTCAGAGCCTATAGAGACGCTATAATTGCTGGCATGAAAGCCGGAGGAAAGAAAGCCATTAACATGTCGAAGACAGTTGAGGTGATTCAGAAAAGTGATGAAGCGCCCAGTGTCTTTTATGACCGATTATTGGAGGCATACCGCTTGTATACCCCCTTTAATCCGGAAGACGCAGACAATTCCCGAATGGTGAACTCCGCCTTTGTCAGCCAAGCTTACGGAGATATTAAGCGCAAGCTACAAAAGTTAGAAGGGTTTGCAGGTATGTCCATCACCCAACTAATGGAGGTAGCGAATAAGGTATACATGAATAGGGAAACAGAAAGTAAGAAAGAGGAAGAGCGCAAGATGCGTAGAAAGGCAGACATGCTAGCGGTAGCAATCGCAGGCGTAGATAGACGGGGCCCAGATAGAGGCGATAGTAGATGGAATGAGGAACCTCTAAGTAGAAATCAGTGCGCATACTGTAGGGAAGAAGGGCATTGGAGAAATGAGTGTCCTCGAAGAGAACAGTGTGAGAAAGACAGACCTAGGATAGGTTATGGAAACTTTAGAGGCAGAGCGAGAGGTAGAGGAGGCCCCGGAGGGAGTAATGGTAATAGAGGGAGTAATGGGAACAGAGGAAGTGTTAGGGAAGACAGGTATTTTCCAGCAGCGCAAAGGTCCCGCGATAGAGAAGGTAGGGACTTTGTAGGATTGGCTGACACGGTCATGGAGGACTATTGATACCGACCGGGCTCCATCCCCCTTGGTCGAGCGGAGCCTATGGTCGATGTATCAATAGGGGGGAAAAGGAGTGCGTTCATGATCGACACTGGTGCTGAACATTCAGTGGTGACTAATCTAGTTGCTCCTCCATCTGGAAGGACTATTAGTGTGATAGGAGCAACTGGAAGAAGTGCTGAAAAACCGGTTCTTAAAAGTCGACTCTGTACATTGGGAGGCCACGTAGTAAAACATCAATTCCTTTATATGCCTGAATGTCCAGTCCAATTGCTGGGACGTGATATGCTATCAAAATTACAAGCGCAGATTACGTTCCTACCAAATGGAACAACATCCTTAAAGTTTAATGGACCTTCAGGTATCATGACATTATCCGTACCAAAGGAAGAAGAGTGGCGACTTTATACAGCGTTGACTAGCCAAAACCCTAGGAGTGATGAGACATTATTTAACATACCAGGAGTTTGGGCAGAGAACAACCCACCAGGACTGGCCCGCAATATTCCACCTATAAAAATTGGACTAAAACTTGGGGTTTATCCAGTGAGCCTAAGACAATACCACATCCCGCAGAAGGCTAAGAAGAACATCCAATCCTATCTGGATAAGTTCATACGGTATGGTATCCTAAAATTCTGTACTTCCCCCTGGAACACCCCATTGCTGCCTGTTCAAAAGCCCGGTACAGATGAGTATCGACCTGTGCAGGACTTGAGAGCAGTCAATGATGCGGTTGTTAGTATACATCCAGTTGTACCCAATCCATATAACCTGCTTGCTTTAATTCCGGGCGGGGCTACTTACTTTACAGTCTTAGACCTCAAAGATGCCTTCTTTTGCCTCCGAATTGCCGCAGAAAGTCAATGTATTTTCGCTTTCCAATGGGAGAACGCTGTAACGGGCTCAAAACGCCAAATGACTTGGACAAGACTGCCCCAAGGGTTTAAAAATTCACCTACCCTATTTGGTTCAGCCCTAAGTCACGATCTACTGGATTTCGAGTCCATCCCAGGAGAGTGTGTATTGTTACAATATGTAGATGACTTGTTGATAGCAGCAGTTACAAAAGAAATCTGTCAGCAAGCAACGCACGATCTACTACACATTCTCTGGAAGGCAGGATACAAGGTGTCTAGAAAGAAGGCTCAGTTGTGTTTGCCAACTGTCAAATATCTGGGATTCCATATCTCTGAAGGTCAAAGAATTATGGGGCCAGAGAGAAAAGAAGCTGTGTGCCAAATACCGATACCCAAGAATAGAAGACAAGTGCGAGAATTCTTGGGGGCAGCAGGCTTCTGTAGGATATGGATTCCCAGCTACGCGATACTGGCAAAACCTCTGTACGCAGCTATCAAAGGTACAGAGCACGACCCCTTCTTATGGACCCAAGAACAGCAAACGGCATTTGAAGATGTGAAGAAGGCTTTGATGAGTGCCCCAGCATTAGGTCTACCTGATCACACACGACCATTCTACTTATATGTACACGAGCAAAGAAGAATGGCTGTGGGAGTATTGACACAGTACTTGGGATCATGGCAAAGACCTGTTGCCTACATGTCTAAGCAATTGGATGCAGTGGCCAGCGGACTTCCACCTTGTCTAAGAGCCGTAGCTGCAGCCGCCCTGCTAGTAGCTGAAGCCGATAAACTCACTCTGGGTCAAGAACTTTATGTACGAGTCCCACATGCAGTACAGACGTTGTTGGATTACAAAGGAAATCATTGGTTTAGTAACAGCCGTATGACCAAGTATCAAGCAATGTTGTGTGAAAACCCAAGAGTGCATTTAGAGACTGTAAATACCTTAAATCCAGCTACCCTTTTGCCACAATCTACTGAAAGTCGACATGATTGTTTGGAAGTAATGGATGAAGTATTCTCAAGTAGACCAGATCTTCGTGATTTTCCCATCCAGAACCCCGATGTTCAATATTATACCGACGGCAGTAGTTATGTGAAAGAAGGGATCCGCTATGCAGGATATGCAGTAACAACAATAGACAAGGTGATAGAAGCTCGGCCACTGGCGAAAGGAACATCAGCACAAAAGGCAGAATTGATAGCACTGACACGAGCGTTACAATTGGCTGAAGGTTTAAGAGTGAACATCTACACGGACTCCAAATATGCGTTTTTAACCACTCATGCCCACGGAGCTTTGTATAAAGAAAGAGGACTACTGAATTCAGAAGGCAAAGAAATCAAATACGCAGCTGAAATCCTACAACTATTGGAAGCAGTGTGGGAGCCGAAAGAAGTCGGTATCATACATTGTCGAGCGCATCTGAGAGGAGATGGTGATGTAACCAAGGGAAATCGGATGGCAGATAGTGCAGCCAAGCGTGCTGCTGAATCAGGAAGACAGGAGTATGTGGGGCATATAGCTGCTCTTATACCAACTCCACTGTCCCAATGGACTCCAGTTTATACAGCTCAAGAAGAGGAGTGGTTAAAGACTGAACCAGGAAAGTATTTGGAGAACAAGTGGTATCAGCTAGAAGATGGAAGAATAGTCATACCAGCATCACTAGCGGTAGAAATTGTTCAAAATTATCACAACGGGACACATTCTGGGAGAGACAGTACTGAAGAATCTCTCAGAAAACATTTCTACATACCAAGATTGTCCAACTTGACTCAGGCCATTGTACGAAGATGTGTAACGTGTGCTAAAAATAATGCAAGACAAGGACCAGTAAAGCCACCAGGAATCCAGTTTATGGGGGGACTCCCCATGTCCGATCTACAAATAGACTTTACAGTGATGCCTAAATCGGGTGGACATCGTTACCTGCTGGTAATTGTGTGCACCTATTCAGGCTGGGTAGAAGCATGTCCTACTCGTACAGAGAAAGCAGGAGAAGTTGTGAGATTCCTGCTACGAGAAAAAATACCCCGATATGGACTACCCTGTTCTATAGGATCGGACAATGGTCCAGCTTTTGTTCATCAGTGCCTACAACAACTGACTCATATGCTTGGTATAAAGTGGAGGCTTCATACTGCATATAGACCCCAGAGCTCTGGTAAGGTAGAGAGAATGAATAGAACTATTAAGAACCAGTTGGCTAAAATGTGTCAGGAAACCCAACTTAAGTGGAACGTTCTCTTACCCATAGCTCTATTGCGAATCCGCAGTACCCCTACCAGAAGGATGGGCCTCTCTCCTTTTGAAATCATGTATGGGCGACCACCTCCCGTACTTGGTAACTTAAGGGGGGATTTGAGTCAGTTGGGAGAAGGAATTACCTGGCAGCAGGTTGTAGAGTTGGGTAAGACTATGGAGGAGGTACAGAAATGGGTACAAGATAGATTACCTGTGAATATTTATCCTCCTGTTCATAGTTATCATCCAGGAGATCAAGTGTGGATTAAAGAGTGGAATAATGTACCGTTAGGGCCCAAGTGGAGAGGTCCTTATGTTGTTCTTTTGTCTACCCCTACAGCGATAAAAGTAGCCGAAGTGACTCCGTGGATACATCACTCCAGGGTTAAACCAGCAGCAGTCGATTCTTGGCAAGTTACAGCAGATCCAGAGAATCCCTGCAAGATCCGGTTAAAACGCACTACTCAGTCGGAGTAACGAGGAACTATTGTGGATTACAAATTTTATTGTTACAGGGATTTGGTGAAGTGAGTGTTTTTAGACGGCCATAATAAAGCCTGTCCGCTTACCGACATATAGTGTATAAGCCAGGGAAAGTCTCGAAGGGACTCCTGTGAAGACGAGCAGAACTCCATTCCCTGCAGCCCTTACATCCTGGAAGCTGAGGTGCCTTCGCACGGACGAAGACTGAGGATGACGGCGAAAGATGTGTTTTTGATAGTGTTTATTTATGTGTGTTTTTATATTCAGGAAGGTAGAGGTACCGACACTCCTAGCTGTGAGGTATGCATTAAGACTACGAGAACAGGTAACCATATTTCCCAAACCCTAATTTGGCATTCACAATACGAGTGTAAAGGAGATGTATCGAGATGTAGATACTTAAATATAGATTATAGTGTGTGTCATTTAGGAGTAGGAGAACCTAAGTGCTTCAGTCCAGAGTATCAACCCCGTACAATTTGGTTGACTCTCAGGAATGGAGATCCTCAGGGGACCCTAATTAATAAGACGGTGTTAGAATCCGTACATTCTTCGGGTGTTCTGCTATTTGATGCGTGTAAAGCGATATCGAGTGGTAGAAAGCCGTGGAATGTATGTGGGGATCTTAGATGGGAGAGGACGTATGGGTCTAATGATAAATATATTTGTCCCAGTAGTAAAAATAAATATGTGAGTCCTAGATGCCCAAATAAAGACTATAACTTTTGCCCATATTGGTCTTGTGTGGGGTGGGCGACTTGGGGACAGACAGTAGACAAAGACATGATAGTGACTAAGTTGCCTACCAGCCCATATTGTAAGTCTATGGAATGTAATCCCATCCATATACTTATAAATAACCCCGATAAGTTCTTAGACAAATATGGCAATTTATTTGGGTTTCAGATATACGGGACGGGTTTAGATCCTGGGACAGTATTGTTTATAGGGATAGAGACTGATACGGTATCCTCCCAAACTCATCAAGTATACCATTCCTTTTATGAAGAGATGAGTATAGATAATAAGATGCCCCATAATGCTAAAAACCTGTTTATTGATTTAGCCGAAAGTATTGCCGGTAGTCTTAATGTTACCAACTGCTATGTGTGTGGAGGTACTAACATGGGAGACCAATGGCCTTGGGAAGCAAAGGAGGTAATGTCCGGTTCTGAGGCAGTTGACCAATTAATATCTACACAAGCCGATTATCATATGAGTGTTAGAGGTAAATCTGAGTGGAGATTAAAGACCTCCATCATAGGTTATGTTTGCATAGCAAGGAAAGGAATAATGTATAATACTTCTGTAGGAGAATTAACTTGTCTAGGGCAAAAAGCTTATGATGATGATACAAAGAATACAACTTGGTGGTCGGCTTCAAATGTCTCAGAACCATCTAACCCGTTTGCTAGATACGCCAATTTAAAGGATGTGTGGTTTGATTTATCCATCACATCTACCTGGAGAGCCCCAGCAAATTTGTACTGGATCTGTGGTAAGAAAGCCTATTCGGAGTTGCCACAGGACTGGGAAGGGGCATGTGTGTTGGGTATGCTCAAACCATCCTTCTTCTTGTTACCGATTGAAACAGGTGAGACTTTAGGTGTTAAAGTGTATGATGTGAATCATAGGAAGAAAAGGGGACCCATAGAGATAGGCGCCTGGGAAGATGATGAATGGCCTCCCCAGCGTATCATAGATTATTATGGGCCAGCCACGTGGGCTGAGGATGGTACCTTTGGTTACAGAACCCCTATTTATATGCTCAACCGTATTATAAGATTACAGGCGGTGGTTGAGATTATTACTAACGAAACATCACAAGCGCTCAATCTTCTAGCGAAGCATAACACCAGGATGAGGACGGCAGTCTACCAAAATAGATTAGCCTTGGATTACCTTTTGGCAGTAGAGGGAGGTGTATGTGGGAAGTTTAACCTGAGCAATTGCTGTCTTCAAATAGATGACGAAGGGCAAGCAATAGCTGAGCTTACTAGCCATATGGTTAAACTAGCGCATGTGCCTACTCAGGTATGGAAAGGGTATAATCCAAGTAGTTGGTTTGGTAGCTGGTATGAGTGGTTTGGAGGGCTTAAGGCAGTGGTAGGTGGAGTCCTACTGATTTTAATGTTGTGTCTACTCCTGCCGTGTCTTATACCCTTAGTAGTTAGGTCTGTGCAAAGCCTGATAGAAAATATAGCAGAGAGGAAGGCTGCTGCACAGATAATGGCGATTTATAAGTATAAGGCTCTAGATCAGGGAGAACCAATGCAGGAAGATGAGTGTTGAAGATTCACATCATAGATAAGTCTGGTCTGGTTCATGGTAACTTGCGGTGTATGCAAACCAAGGTTAAGTGATGCCTCAAGTAATTGTGAAATATCAAGAGGCATCAAAGGGGGGAATGTGGTGGAATCTCGGTAAAAATAAATTTAGTAGGCCGAGATTACCACGTGGCATGTGTACGTGCATATGCTGACGTATCGATCAGTTGGTTGCACGAGGCAAGATACGATCAGTAGTGTACGGAGCATGTGCAAGAATACAGGATGTGGGGGGCGGAGCTAAGCGCCATGCTGAACGGTCGCACTGAAGACGAGCTCCGTGCAACAAACGCTCCTAAGTAGCCAAAAACGGGAGAAAAAGCTTGCCGAATCGACGGGGAGGCAACCCGAAGAAGGGTGACCCTACACTTAAGAGCCAAGAGCTAAGCATTCCGACCGATATCGGAGGCTCCTACTCGGGGATAGACCTGAGGCCTACTAGAGGCCTACCCGGACAAAATAAGAGACCGCAGCAACTCACCTGGAGGTCTCCCCGACATACTTCCTCCCCCCCCCCTGCCGGAGAGGGATATCCCGGCACCTGAAGCCTGACGAAGCGAAGACTAAAACATAGAGGTGACTGTCCCACTGAGCCAGCACAGCACCAGCACTACCCGGGCCCCCAGCGAAAGCCCCAACAGCGACGCACGCAAGTCCAAACTACCAGGAATCCCTTGGGGGACTTCGACCGACTCTGTGCGACCTTCTGGTCAATGCTGAGCGACCGTGGTATGGCTCGCCACCTGGCAGTGAAACTAGTGGCCACCTGGATCCGACCGGCAACCAGGAGGCGCCATTATCAGCATCCAATACAAGCACCCAGAGAGACAACTAGACCCCGCAAACGCCGTCGAACCCAAGGGCGGGAAGCGACGCCATACTGCATGAGAGAGCATAATGGCCCCCACACTCGAGAGAACAAGATTGCCAAGCCGGCATCCCACACAAGCTACTCACCAGCTCCAGGAACTGACGTCCAGCGAGGTTCGCATCCATCCCCGCACAGCATGACTGCAAACCGGAGAGCTGACTCGCCGATCAACACGCTCATAAGAGACCCAGGGATGCCAGGCGCCTGCACACCGGGGAGACCGCGCCAACTACACCGACCGACGCAGGGGGCACACACTCAGCCCCAACACGGCATCGGCTGATCCAACAGGGACTTGGACTCAATAGCAGGCATAGTACTCGGTGTAAACCCAGCCTCATATGCCCCAATTGAACTTCCACAAATCTCTGCCAACAACGTTATTTATGTGTTTCCACTACTGTTTCCTGTTAAAATATAACTCCAGTGGTATATCAAGTCATTTATGCTATCTAAGTTGTTGCCTAGCTAGTTACTTATATTCTGAGCTTTAATTAAGCGTCCACTAATGAGGGCAGCAAAAAGAAGCGTCTGTACAAACTGCTTTAAAATTATTATTATTATTTTTTATTTATTTTTTTTTATCTTTATTTTATTTATTTTTGAAGCTGTGCTGGCATATCAAGCCTGCCACCATGACAGACCATATTTTATTTATATTTTTATTTTTTCTATTTTCTCTTAATACTCTGCCTTATATACAGCAGTGTGCCGCTGGACCAATACAGATAGGCGTGTATATAACTATAACTCCAAAAGTCTTACGGCTCATGTTATAAGCGTGTTTAATTTCTATCTTTGGTTAATATGTTTATGTTGGTTCTTTCCCTGTCACACGTATAGAGAGGCAGCGCATGATATCTAGCCTGATTGGTCTGCACTAAACATTCACTCTTCGTTAGCCGAGTCCATGCCAGACAAGCATGTCATGCAGGGATCGCTCTTAAACCTGACACAGACCAGGTCGCCATTACTCTGACATCTACATAAATACTGACAAAGTCCTAAGCGAGTTAAGTGATTCCCTTAGTGTTGTATGATGTGGATGCCATTGCGCTGGATACAGCGTCTTACTTTTATTCCAAGAGCAGAAAGTTAAAGCGACGTCAATTTAGTTAATTTTTTAGTTAAGATTACTCCATGTGCAGGACAGTACTTTGTCATTATAGCCTTATGTCTTCACTTTATTGTTCTGAACAATCTACTATTCCTTGCCTTATTTTACATGTGACTGACTACACTGTAATCTACGTAATGCATTTGCTATGCGCTTGCTTCTAATAGGCATTGTTACGCCACTTACCACACAGGGCATATCACCTACGCCTGTCTCTAATATGCTTCGCTAAACTACACTATACTAAACATGGGGCACTGCTGCTCCACTGTGGAAGCACCTATTGTTACTCTACAAAGCAAATTCACACACCATACCTAGACTAACATAGATGACCTAACAATTTCCAGCTACTTACATCATTCTTTCGCTAAATGTTGTTATATTTAGTAATAATTTACTTAACCTCATTCTGTTAAAGTACCTGCTCAGTTAAGCATGTAAAACAAAATATTTGTGCGAACTAACCTGCCACTGTCTGACTACTGCGAAAGCCTAAGATACGCTATTGTGGCGTCTGTCAAAACTTGTAACCACCTGCACAACAAAAATAAAGAATTTAAAAAAAAAAAAAAAATAATACAGGATGTAGTATTCCCCCTACTCCATTGTGCTGGACAAGCCATGCGGTCAAGCAGGAAGTTAATTCTTATTTGTGTTGATTGGTCAAGAGAATGTGCGGGTGGAGCTTAATATGGGAGGAGTTATGTGCCTATATAAGGAGCCTGCACTATTGTCCGGGACTCAGAACTTGTGGTATTTTGGTGACGCTAGTCCCTCTGAGTCCCGATCGGTGATCCAATAAAGAATCTCTTCCTTCCTGAAGAAACCTGTGTCCATCTCTCTGTGCTTCGCTTCCGTCAGTTTCTCCGGTATCAGCAGAGGTTGGCAGAGTACACGCTGAAGGCCTGACACCCGCTTTAAGGACACTGACTGCTATTAGCTTACAGTGAAAAACTTTTTTTCTTTTTAAAGGTATGCTATAGTGACACTAGATATGAGTGGCAAAGTGCACTTGCAGAGTTTGGCAGATTACATGCTGAAGGCCTGACACCCGCTTTAAGGACACTGACTGCTATTAGCTTACAGTGAAAAACTTTTTTCTTTTTAAAGGCACGCTATTGTGACACCAGATATGAGTAGCAAAGAACACTGGCAGAGGTTGGCAGAGTACACGCTGAAGGCCTGACACCCGCTTTAAGGACACTGACTGCTATTAGCTTACAGTGAAAAACTTTTTTTCTTTTTAAATGCACGCTACATTGACACCAGATATGAGTGGCAAAGTGCACTTGCAGAGGTTGGCAGAGTACACGCTGAAGGCCTGACAGCCGCTTTAAGGACACTGACTGCTATTAGCTTACACTGAAAAACTTTTTTTCTTCTTAAATACACGCTTTTGTGACACCAAATATGAGTGGCAAAGTACACCGGTAGAGGTTGGCAGAGTACACGCTGAAGGCCTGACACCCAGACGCTTGCAGAGAACTAACTGCTATTAGCTTACAGTGAAAAACTTTTTTTCTTTTTAAAGGCATGCTATAGTGACACTAGATATGAGTGGCAAAGTGCACTTGCAGAGTTTGGCAGATTACACGCTGAAGGCCTGACAGCCGCTTTAAGGACACTGTCTGCTATTAGCTTACACTGAAATAAGTTTTTTCTTTTTAAAGGCACGCTATAGTGAAACCAGATATGAGTGGCAAAGTGCACTTGCAGAGGTTGGCAGAGTACACGCTGAAGGCCTGACACCCGCTTTAAGGACACTGACTGCTATAAACTTACAGTGAAAAATTTTTATTCTTCTTAAAGGCACGCTATAGAGACACTAGATAGCAGTGGCAAAATGCACTTGCAGAGGTTGGCAGAGTACACGCTGAAGGCCTGACACCCGCTTTAAGGACACTGACTGCTATTAGCTTACAGTGAAAAACTTTTTTTCTTTTAAAAGGCACGCTATAGTGACACCAGATATGAGTGGCAAAGTGCACTTGCAGAGGTTGGCAGAGTACACGCTGAAGGCCTGACACCCGCTTTAAGGACACTGACTGCTATTAGCTTACAGTGAAAAACTTTTTTTCTTTTAAAAGGCACGCTATAGTGACACCAGATATGAGTGGCAAAGTGCACTTGCAGAGGTTGGCAGAGTACACGCTGAAGGCCTGACACCCGCTTTAAGGACACTGACTGCTATTAGCTTACAGTGAAAAACTTTTTTCTTTTTAAAGGCACGCTATAGTGAAACCAGATATGAGTGGCAAAGTGCACTTGCAGAGGTTGGCAGAGTACATGCTGAAGGCCTGACACCCGCTTTAAGGACACTGACTGCTATTAGCTTACAGTGAAAAACTTTTATTCTTCTTAAAGGCACGCTATAGAGACACTAGATAGCAGTGGCAAAATGCACTTGCAGAGGTTGGCAGAGTACACGCTGAAGGCCTGACACCCGCTTTAAGGACACTGACTGCTATTAGCTTACAGTGAAAAACTTTTTTTCTTTTTAAAGGCACGCTGTAGAGACACTAGATATGAGTGCCAAAGTGCACTTGCAGAGGTTGGCAGAGTACACGCTGAAGGCCTGACACCCGCTTTAAGGACACTGACTGCTATTAGCTTACAGTGAAAAACTTTTTTCTTTTAAAAGGCATGCTATAGTGACACTAGATATGAGTGGCAAAGTGCACTTGCAGAGTTTGGCAGATTACATGCTGAAGGCCTGACACCCGCTTTAAGGACACTGACTGCTATTAGCTTACAGTGAAAAACTTTTTTCTTTTTAAAGGCACGCTATTGTGACACCAGATATGAGTAGCAAAGAACACTGGCAGAGGTTGGCAGAGTACACGCTGAAGGCCTGACACCCGCTTTAAGGACACTGACTGCTATTAGCTTACAGTGAAAAACTTTTTTCTTTTTAAATGCACGCTACATTGACACCAGATATGAGTGGCAAAGTGCACTTGCAGAGGTTGGCAGAGTACACGCTGAAGGCCTGACACCCGCTTTAAGGACACTGACTGCTATTAGCTTACAGTGAAAAACTTTTTTTCTTCTTAAATACACGCTTTTGTGACACCAAATATGAGTGGCAAAGTACACCGGCAGAGGTTGGCAGAGTACACGCTGAAGGCCTGACACCCAGACGCTTGCAGACAACTAACTGCTATTAGCTTACACTGAAAAACGTTTTTTCTTTTTAAAGGCACGCTAAAGTGAAACCAGATAGGAGTGGCAAAGTGCACTTGCAGAGGTTGGCAGAGTACACGCTGAAGGCCTGACACCCGCTTTAAGGACACTGACTGCTATTAGCTTACAGTAAAAAACTTTTTTTCTTTTTAAAGGCACGCTATAGTGACATCGAGTATGAGTGGCAAAGTACACTGGCAGAGGTTGGCAGAGTGCAAGCTGAAGACCTGACACCCAGACGCTTGCAGACAACTAATTGATATTAGCTTACAGTGAAAAACTTTTTTTCTTTTTAAAGGCACGCTATAGTGACACCAGATATTAGTGGCAAAGTACACTGGCAGAGGTTGGCAGAGTACACGCTGAAGGCCTGACACGGAGACGCTTGCAGACAACTAACTTATATTAGCTTACAGTGAAAAACTTTTTTTATTTTTAAAGGCAAGCTATTGTGACACCAGATATGAGTGGCAAAGTACACTGGCAAAGGTTGGCAGAGTACACGCTGAAGGCCTGACACCCGCTTTAAGGACCCTGACTGCTATTAGCTTACAGTGAAAAACTTTTTTCTTTTTAAATACACGCTTTTGTGACACCAGATATGAGTGGCAAAGTACACCGGCAGAGGTTGGCAGAGTACACGCTGAAGGCCTGACACCCAGACGCTGGCAGACAACTAACTGCTATTAGCTTACAGTGAAAAACTTTTTTTATTTTTAAAGGCATGCTATAGTGACACTAGATATGAGTGGCAAAGTGCACTTGCAGAGTTTGGCAGATTACACGCTGAAGGCCTGACACACGCTTTAAGGACACTGTCTGCTATTAGCTTACAGTGAAAAACGTTTTTTCTTTTTAAAGGCACGCTAAAGTGAAACCAGATAGGAGTGGCAAAGTGCACTTGCAGAGGTTGGCAGAGTACACGCTGAAGGCCTGACACCCGCTTTAAGGACACTGACTGCTATTAGCTTACAGTGAAAAACTTTTTTTCTTTTTAAAGGCACGCTATAGTGACATCAGGTATGAGTGGCAAAGTACACTGGCAGAGGTTGGCAGAGTGCACGCTGAAGGCCTGACACCCGCTTTAAGGACACTGACTGCTATTAGCTTACAGTGAAAAACTTTTTTCTTTTTAAAGGCACGCTATTGTGACACCAGATATGAGTAGCAAAGAACACTGGCAGAGGTTGGCAGAGTACACGCTGAAGGCCTGACACCCGCTTTAAGGACACTGACTGCTATTAGCTTACAGTGAAAAACTTTTTTTCTTTTTAAATGCACGCTACAGTGACACCAGATATGAGTGGCAAAGTACAATGGCAGAGGTTGGCAGAGTACACGCTGAAGGCCTGACACACGCTTTAAGGACACTGACTGCTATTAGCTTACAGTGAAAAAGTTTTTTCTTTTTAAATGCACGCTATAGTGACACCAAATATGAGTGGCAAAATGCACTTGCAGAGGTTGGCAGATTACACGCTGAAGGCCTGACACCCGTTTTAAGGACACTGACTGCTATTAGCTTACAGTGAAAAACTTTTTTTATTTTTAAAGGCACGCTATAGAGACACCAGATATGAGTAGCAAAGAACACTGGCAGAGGTTGGCAGAGTACACGCTGAAGGCCTGACACCCGCTTTAAGGACACTGACTGCTATTAGCTTACAGTGAAAAACTTTTTTTCTTTTTAAAGGCACGCTATAGAGACACCAGAGATGAGTAGCAAAGAACACTGGCAGAGGTTGGCAGAGTACACGCTGAAGGCCTGACACCCACTTTAAGGACACTGACTGCTATTAGCTTACAGTGAAAAACTTTTTTTCTTTTTAAATGCACGCTACAGTGACACCAGATATGAGTGGCAAAGTGCACTTGCAGAGGTTGGCAGAGTACACGCTGAAGGCCTGACACCCGCTTTAAGGACACTGACTGCTATTAGCTTACAGTGAAAAACGTTTTTCTTTTTAAATACACGCTTTTGTTACACCAGATATGAGTGGCAAAGTACACTGGCAGAGGTTGGCAGAGTACACGCTGAAGGCCTGACACAGAGACGCTTGCAGACAACTAACTGCTATTAGCTTACAGTGAAAAAAGTTTTTTATTTTTACAGGCAAGCTATTGTGACACCAGATATGAGTGGCAAAGTACACTGGCAAAGGTTGGCAGAGTACAAGCTGAAGGCCTGACACCCGCTTTAAGGACACTGACTGCTATTAGCTTACAGTGAAAAACTTTTTTCTTTTTAAATGCACGCTATAGTGACACTAGATATGAGTGGCAAAGTGCACTTGCAGAGGTTGGCAGAGTACACGCTGAAGGCCTGACACCCACTTTAAGGACACTGACTGCTATTAGCTTACAGTGAAAAACTTTTTTCTTTTTAAATTCACGCTTTTGTGACACCAGATATGAGTGGCAAAGTACACTGGCAGAGGTTGGCAGAGTACACGCTGAAGGCCTGACACGGAGACGCTTGCAGACAACTAACTGCTATTAGCTTACAGTGAAAAACTTTTTTTATTTTTACAGGCAAGCTATTGTGACACCAGATATGAGTGGCAAAGTACACTGGCAAAGGTTGGCAGAGTACACGCTGAAGGCCTGACACCCGCTTTAAGGACACTGACTGCTATTAGCTTACAGTGAAAAACTTTTTTTCTTTTTAAAGGCACGCTATAGAGACACTAGATATGAGTGGCAAAGTACACTTGCAGAGGTTGGCAGAGTACACGCTGAAGGCCTGACACCCGCTTTAAGGACACTGACTGCTATTAGCTTACAGTGAAAAACTTTTTTTCTTTTTAAATACACGCTTTTGTGACACCAGATATGAGTGGCAAAGTACACCGGCAGAGGTTGGCAGAGTACACGCTGAAGGCCTGACGCCTGAAAAAAAACTTTTTTTCTTTTTAAAGGCACGCTATAGTGACACTAGATATGAGTGTCAAAGTGCACTTGCAGAAGTTGGCAGAGTACACGCTGAAGGCCTGACACCCGCTTTAAGGACACTGACTGCTATTAGCTTACAGTGAAAAACATTTTTCTTTTTAAAGGCACGCTATTGTGACACCAGATATGAGTAGCAAAGTACACTGACAGAGGTTGGCAGAGTACACGCTGAAGGCCTGACACCCGTTTTAAGGACACTGACTGCTTTTAGCTTACAGTGAAAAACTTTTTTTCTTTTTAAAGGCACGCTATAGAGACACCAGATATGAGTAGCAAAGAACACTGGCAGAGGTTGGCAGAGTACACGCTGAAGGCCTGACACCCGCTTTAAGGACACTGACTGCTATTAGCTTACAGTGAAAAACTTTTTTTCTTTTTAAAGGCACGCTATAGAGACACCAGATATGAGTAGCAAAGAACAATGGCAGAGGTTGGCAGAGTACACGCTGAAGGCCTGACACGCGCTTTAAGGACACTGACTGCTATTAGCTTACAGTGAAAAACTTTTTTCTTTTTAAATGCACGCTATAGAGACACCAGATATGAGTGACAAAGTGTACTTGCAGAGGTTGGCAGAGTACACGCTGACGGCCTGACACCCGCTTTAAGGACACTGACTGCTATTAGCTTACAGTGAAAACCTTTTTTCTTTTTAAATGCACGCTATAGAGACACCAGATATGAGTGGCAAAGTGTACTTGCAGAGGTTGGCAGAGTACACGCTGAAGGCCTGACACCCGCTTTAAGGACACTGACTGGTATTAGCTTACAGTGAAAAACTTTTTTTCTTTTTAAAGGCATGCTATAGAGACACCAGATATGAGTAGCAAAGTACACTTGCAGAGGTTGGCAGAGTACACGCTGAAGGCCTGACACCCGCTTTAAGGACACTGACTGCTATTAGCTTACAGTGAAAAACGTTTTTCTTTTTAAATACACGCTTTTGTGACACCAGATATGAGTGGCAAAGTACACTGGCAGAGGTTGGCAGAGTACACGCTGAAGGCCTGACACACGCTTTAAGGACACTGACTGCTATTAGCTTACAGTGAAAAAGTTTTTTCTTTTTAAATGCACGCTATAGTGACACCAAATATGAGTGGCAAAATGCACTTGCAGAGGTTGGCAGATTACACGCTGAAGGCCTGACACCCGCTTTAAGGACACTGACTGCTATTAGCTTACAGTGAAAAACTTTTTTTCTTTTTAAAGGCACGCTATAGTGACACTAGATATGAGTGGCAAAGTGCACTTGCAGAGGCTGGCAGAGAACACGCTGAAGGCCTGACACCCGCTTTAAGGATACTGACTGCTATTAGCTTACAGTGAAAAACTTTTTTTCTTTTAAAATGCACGCTACAGTGACACCAGATATGAGTGGCAAAGTGCACTTGCAGAGGTTGGCAGAGTACACGCTGAAGGCCTGACACCTGCTTTAAGGACACTGACTGCTATTCGCTTACACTGAAAAACGTTTTTTATTTTTAAAGGCAAGCTATTGTGACACCAGATATGAGTGGCAAAGTACACTGGCAAAGGTTGGCAGAGTACACGCTGAAGGCCTGACACCCGCTTTAAGGACACTGACTGCTATTAGCTTACAGTGAAAAACTTTTTTCATTTTAAATACACGCTTTTGTGACACCAGATATGAGTGGCAAAGTACACTGGCAGAGGTTGGCAGAGTACACGCTGAAGGCCTGACACGCAGACGCTTGCAGACAACTAACTGCTATTAGCTTACAGTGAAAAACTTTTTTTCTTTTAAAAGGCACGCTATAGTGAAACCAGATATGAGTGGCAAAGTGCACTTGCAGAGGTTGGCAGAGTACATGCTGAAGGCCTGACACCCGCTTTAAGGACACTGACTGCTATTAGCTTACAGTGAAAAACTTTTTTTCTTTTTAAAGGCACGCTATAGAGACACCAGATATGAGTAGCAAAGAACAATAGCAGAGGTTGGCAGAGTACACGCTGAAGGCCTGACACCCGCTTTAAGGACACTGACTGCTATTAGCTTACAGTGAAAAACTTTTTTCTTTTTAAATGCACGCTATAGAGACACCAGATATGAGTGGCAAAGTGTACTTGCAGAGGTTGGCAGAGTACACGCTGACGGCCTGACACCCGCTTTAAGGACACTGACTGCTATTAGCTTACAGTGAAAAACTTTTTTCTTTTTAAATGCACGCTATAGAGACACCAGATATGAGTGGCAAAGTGTACTTGCAGAGGTTGGCAGAGTACACGCTGAAGGCCTGACACCCGCTTTAAGGACACTGACTGCTATTAGCTTACAGTGAAAAACTTTTTTCTTTTTAAAGGCATGCTATAGAGACACCAGATATGAGTAGCAAAGTACACTTGCAGAGGTTGGCAGAGTACACGCTGAAGGCCTGACACCCGCTTTAAGGACACTGACTGCTATTAGCTTACAGTGAAAAACGTTTTTCTTTTTAAATACACGCTTTTGTGACACCAGATATGAGTGGCAAAGTACACTGGCAGAGGTTGGCAGAGTACACGCTGAAGGCCTGACACGCAGACGCTTGCAGACAACTAACTGCTATTAGCTTACAGTGAAAACTTTTTTTCTTTTAAAAGGCACGCTATAGTGAAACCAGATATGAGTGGCAAAGTGCACTTGCAGAGGTTGGCAGAGTACATGCTGAAGGCCTGACACCCGCTTTAAGGACACTGACTGCTATTAGCTTACAGTGAAAAACTTTTTTTCTTTTTAAAGGCACGCTATAGAGACACCAGATATGAGTAGCAAAGAACAATAGCAGAGGTTGGCAGAGTACACGCTGAAGGCCTGACACCCGCTTTAAGGACACTGACTGCTATTAGCTTACAGTGAAAAACTTTTTTCTTTTTAAATGCACGCTATAGAGACACCAGATATGAGTGGCAAAGTGTACTTGCAGAGGTTGGCAGAGTACACGCTGACGGCCTGACACCCGCTTTAAGGACACTGACTGCTATTAGCTTACAGTGAAAAACTTTTTTCTTTTTAAATGCACGCTATAGAGACACCAGATATGAGTGGCAAAGTGTACTTGCAGAGGTTGGCAGAGTACACGCTGAAGGCCTGACACCCGCTTTAAGGACACTGACTGCTATTAGCTTACAGTGAAAAACTTTTTTTCTTTTTAAAGGCACGCTATAGTGACACTAGATATGAGTGGCAAAGTGCACTTGCAGAGGCTGGCAGAGTACACGCTGAAGGCCTGACACCCGCTTTAAGGACACTGACTGCTATTAGCTTACAGTGAAAAACTTTTTTTCTTTTAAAATGCACGCTACAGTGACACCAGATATGAGTGGCAAAGTGCACTTGCAGAGGTTGGCAGAGTACACGCTGAAGGCCTGACACCTGCTTTAAGGACACTGACTGCTATTAGCTTACACTGAAAAACGTTTTTTATTTTTAAAGGCAAGCTATTGTGACACCAGATATGAGTGGCAAAGTACACTGGCAAAGGTTGGCAGAGTACACGCTGAAGGCCTGACACCCGCTTTAAGGACACTGACTGCTATTAGCTTACAGTGAAAAACTTTTTTCATTTTAAATACACGCTTTTGTGACACCAGATATGAGTGGCAAAGTACACTGGCAGAGGTTTGCAGAGTACACGCTGAAGGCCTGACACGCAGACGCTTGCAGACAACTAACTGCTATTAGCTTACAGTGAAAAACTTTTTTCTTTTTAAATACACGCTTTTGTGACACCAGATATGAGTGGCAAAGTACACCGGCAGAGGTTGGCAGAGTACACGCTGAAGGCCTGACACCCGCTTTAAGGACACTGACTGCTATTAGCTTACAGTGAAATCTTTTTTTCTTTTTAAAAGCACGCTATAGAGACACCAGATATGAGTGGCAAAGTGCACTTGCAGAGGTTGGCAGAGTACACGCTGAAGGCCTGACACCCGCTTTAAGGACACTGACTGCTATTAGCTTACAGTGAAAAACTTTTTTCTTTTTAAATACACGCTTTTGTGACACCAGATATGAGTGGCAAAGTACACTGGCAGAGGTTGGCAGAGTACACGCTGAAGGCCTGACACACGCTTTAAGGACACTGACTGCTATTAGCTTACAGTGAAAAAGTTTTTTCTTTTTAAATGCACGCTATAGTGACACCAAATATGAGTGGCAAAGTGCACTTGCAGAGGTTGGCAGATTACACGCTGAAGGCCTGACACCCGCTTTAAGGACACTGACTGCTATTAGCTTACAGTGAAAAACTTTTTTCTAATTAAAGGCACGCTATAGTGACACTAGATATGAGTGGCAAAGTGCACTTGCAGAGGCTGGCAGAGTACACGCTGAAGGCCTGACACCCGTTTTAAGGACACTGACTGCTATTAGCTTACAGTGAAAAACTTTTTTTCTTTTTAAAGGCACGCTATAGAGACACCAGATATGAGTAGCAAAGTACACTGACAGAGGTTGGCAGAGTACACGCTGAAGGCCTGACACCCGCTTTAAGGACACTGACTGCTATTAGCTTACAGTGAAAAACTTTTTTTCTTTTTAAATGCACGCTACAGTGACACCAGATATGAGTGGCAAAGTGCACTTGCAGAGGTTGGCAGAGTACACGCTGAAGGCCTGACACCCGCTTTAAGGACACTGACTGCTATTAGCTTACACTGAAAAACGTTTTTTATTTTTAAAGGCAAGCTATTGTGACACCAGATATGAGTGGCAAAGTACACTGGCAAAGGATGGCAGAGTACACGCTGAAGGCCTGACACCTGCTTTAAGGACACTGACTGCTATTAGCTTACAGTGAAAAACTTTTTTCTTTTTAAATACACGCTTTTTTGACACCAGATATGAGTGGCAAAGTACACTGGCAGAGGTTGGCAGAGTACACGCTGAAGGCCTGACACGCAGACGCTTGCAGACAACTAACTGCTATTAGCTTACAGTGAAAAACTTTTTTTATTTTTAAAGGCAAGCTATTGTGACACCAGATATGAGTGGCAAAGTACACTGGCAAAGGTTGGCAGAGTACACGCTGAAGGCCTGACACCCGCTTTAAGGAAACTGACTGCTATTAGCTTACAGTGAAAAACTTTTTCTTTTTAAAGGCACGCTATAGTGACACCAGATATGAGTGGCAAAGTACACTGGCAAAGGTTGGCAGAGTACACGCTGAAGGCCTGACACCCGCTTTAAGGACACTGACTGCTATTAGCTTACAGTGAAAAACTTTTTTTCTTTTTAAATACACGCTTTTGTGACACCAGATATGAGTGGCAAAGTACACCGGCAGAGGTTGGCAGAGTACACGCTGAAGGCCTGACACCCGCTTTAAGGACACTGACTGCTATTAGCTTACAGTGAAAAACTTTTTTCTTTTTAAAGGCACGCTATAGTGAAACCAGATATGAGTGGCAAAGTGCACTTGCAGAGGTTGGCAGAGTACACGCTGAAGGCCTGACACCCGCTTTAAGGACACGGACTGCTATTAGCTTACAGTGAAAAACTTTTTTCTTTTTAAATACACGCTTTTGTGACACCAGATATGAGTGGCAGAGTACACGCTGAAGGCCTGACACGCAGACGCTTGCAGACAACTAACTGCTATTAGCTTACACTGAAAAACGTTTTTTATTTTTAAAGGCAAGCTATTGTGACACCAGATATGAGTGGCAATGTACACTGGCAAAGGTTGGCAGAGTACACGCTGAAGGCCTGACACGCAGACGCTTGCAGACAACTAACTGCTATTAGCTTACAGTGAAAAACTTTTTTTATTTTTAAAGGCAAGCTATTGTGACACCAGATATGAGTGGCAAAGTACACTGGCAAAGGTTGGCAGAGTACACGCTGAAGGCCTGACACCCGCTTTAAGGACACTGACTGCTATTAGCTTACAGTGAAAAACTTTTTTTCTTTTTAAATACACGCTTTTGTGACACCAGATATGAGTGGCAAAGTACACCGGCAGAGGTTGGCAGAGTACACGCTAAAGGCCTGACACCCGCTTTAAGGACACTATTAGCTTACAGTGAAAAACTTTTTCTTTTTAAAGGCACGCTATAGTGACACCAGATATGAGTGGCAAAGTACACTGGCAAAGGTTGGCAGAGTACACGCTGAAGGCCTGACACCCGCTTTAAGGACACTGACTGCTATTAGCTTACAGTGAAAAACTTTTTTTCATTTTAAATACACGCTTTTGTGACACCAGATATGAGTGGCAAAGTACACCGGCAGAGGTTGGCAGAGTACACGCTGAAGGCCTGACACCCGCTTTAAGGACACTGACTGCTATTAGCTTACAGTGAAAAACGTTTTTCTTTTTAAAGGCACGCTATTGTGACACCAGATATGAGTAGCAAAGTACACTGACAGAGGTTGGCAGAGTACACGCTGAAGGCCTTACACCCGTTTTAAGGACACTGACTGCTATTAGCTTACAGTGAAAAACTTTTTTTCTTTTTAAAGGCACGCTATAGAGACACCAGATATGAGTAGCAAAGTACACTGACAGAGGTTGGCAGAGTACACGCTGAAGGCCTGACACCCGCTTGAAGGACACTGACTGCTATTAGCTTACAGTGAAAAACTTTTTTTCTTTTTAAAGGCACGCTATTGTGACACCAGATATGAGTAGCAAAGTACACTGGCAGAGGTTGGCAGAGTACACGCTGAAGGCCTGACACCCAGACGCTTGCAGACAACTAACTGCTATTAGCTTACAGTGAAAAACTTTTTTTCTTTTTAAATACACGCTTTTGTGACACCAGATATGAGTGGCAAAGTACACCGGCAGAGGTTGGCAGAGTACACGCTGAAGGCCTGACACCCGCTTTAAGGACACTGACTGCTATTAGCTTACAGTGAAAAACTTTTTTCTTTTTAAAGGCACGCTATAGTGAAACCAGATATGAGTGGCAAAGTGCACTTGCAGAGGTTGGCAGAGTACACGCTGAAGGCCTGACACCCGCTTTAAGGACACGGACTGCTATTAGCTTACAGTGAAAAACTTTTTTCTTTTTAAATACACGCTTTTGTGACACCAGATATGAGTGGCAGAGTACACGCTGAAGGCCTGACACGCAGACGCTTGCAGACAACTAACTGCTATTAGCTTACACTGAAAAACGTTTTTTATTTTTAAAGGCAAGCTATTGTGACACCAGATATGAGTGGCAATGTACACTGGCAAAGGTTGGCAGAGTACACGCTGAAGGCCTGACACGCAGACGCTTGCAGACAACTAACTGCTATTAGCTTACAGTGAAAAACTTTTTTTATTTTTAAAGGCAAGCTATTGTGACACCAGATATGAGTGGCAAAGTACACTGGCAAAGGTTGGCAGAGTACACGCTGAAGGCCTGACACCCGCTTTAAGGACACTGACTGCTATTAGCTTACAGTGAAAAACTTTTTTTCTTTTTAAATACACGCTTTTGTGACACCAGATATGAGTGGCAAAGTACACCGGCAGAGGTTGGCAGAGTACACGCTAAAGGCCTGACACCCGCTTTAAGGACACTATTAGCTTACAGTGAAAAACGTTTTTCTTTTTAAAGGCACGCTATAGTGACACCAGATATGAGTGGCAAAGTACACTGGCAAAGGTTGGCAGAGTACACGCTGAAGGCCTGACACCCGCTTTAAGGACACTGACTGCTATTAGCTTACAGTGAAAAACTTTTTTTCATTTTAAATACACGCTTTTGTGACACCAGATATGAGTGGCAAAGTACACCGGCAGAGGTTGGCAGAGTACACGCTGAAGGCCTGACACCCGCTTTAAGGACACTGACTGCTATTAGCTTACAGTGAAAAACGTTTTTCTTTTTAAAGGCACGCTATTGTGACACCAGATATGAGTAGCAAAGTACACTGACAGAGGTTGGCAGAGTACACGCTGAAGGCCTTACACCCGTTTTAAGGACACTGACTGCTATTAGCTTACAGTGAAAAACTTTTTTTCTTTTTAAAGGCACGCTATAGAGACACCAGATATGAGTAGCAAAGTACACTGACAGAGGTTGGCAGAGTACACGCTGAAGGCCTGACACCCGCTTGAAGGACACTGACTGCTATTAGCTTACAGTGAAAAACTTTTTTTCTTTTTAAAGGCACGCTATTGTGACACCAGATATGAGTAGCAAAGTACACTGGCAGAGGTTGGCAGAGTACACGCTGAAGGCCTGACACCCAGACGCTTGCAGACAACTAACTGCTATTAGCTTACAGTGAAAAACTTTTTTTCTTTTTAAAGGCACGCTATTGTGACACCAGATATGAGTGGCAAAGTGCACTTGCAGAGGTTGGCAGAGTACACGCTGAAGGCCTGACACCCGCTTTAAGGACAGTGACTGCTATTAGCTTACAGTGAAAGACTTTTTTCTTTTTAAATACACGCTTTTGTGACACCAGATATGAGTGGCAAAACCACTGACAGAGGTTGGCAGAGTACACGCTGAAGGCCTGACACATGCTTTAAGGACACTGACTGCTATTAGCTTACAGTGAAAAACGTTTTTTCTTTTTAAATGCACGCTATAGTGACACCAGATATGAGTGGCAAAGTGCACTTGCAGAGGTTGGCAGAGTACACGCTGAAGGCCTGACACCCGCTTTAAGGACACTGACTGCTATTAGCTTACAGTGAAATTTTTTTTTTCTTTTTAAAGGCACGCTATAGTGACACCAGATATGAGTGGCAAAGTATACTGGCAGAGGTTGGCAGAGTACACGCTGAAGGCCTGACACCCAGACGCTTGCAGACAACTAACTGCTATTAGCTTACAGTGAAAAACGTTTTTTCTTTTTAAAGGCACGCTATTGTGACACCAGATATGAGTGGCAAAGTACACTGGCAGAGGTTGGCAGAGTACACGCTTTAGGCCTGACACCCACTTTAAGGACACTGTCTGCTATTAGCTTACAGTGAAAACATTTTTTTCTTTTTAAAGGCACGCTATAGAGACACCAGATATGAGTGGCAAAGTGCACTTGCAGAGGTTGGCAGAGTACACGCTGAAGGCCTGACACCCAGACGCTTGCAGACAACTATCTGCTATTAGCTTACAGTGAAGCCTGACACAGAAGCTGACAGGCAGGTAACTGCAATTACATTAAAAAAAAAAAAAAAAGCAGACTGATGTTCTAGCCCGAAAAAGGATTTTTGGGTGCTGTCTTTACAGTAGAGATCAGATGAGTCCTTCAGGACTGTAGTGGACACCGAATACCCTAGCTATCAATTTCCCTATCAAATGAGCAGCAGCTACACTTTCCCTCCTCTATCTAAGAATGCAGCTTCAAAATGAATCTAAAATGGATGCTGTACAGGAAGTGGGAGGGTCTGGAAGGGAGGGTCTGCTGCTAATTTGCTGGAATGTGTCTGCTGACCGTGAGGCACAGGGTCAAAGTTTACTCAATGATGACGAATAGGGGGCGGATCGAACCGCGCATGTGTTCTCCCGCCGTGGCGAACGCGAACACGCTATGTTCGCCAGTAACTATTCGCCAGCGAACAGTTCGGTACATCACTAGTCATGTGTTTGTAAGTATTTATCCAATTGCAGTTTAAACATCTGTAATGACTCTGACAAAACCACCTCTTCAGGCAGAGAATTCCATATCCTTATTGTTCTTACTGTAAAAAAACCTTTTCTTTGCCTTAGATGAAATCTCCTTTCTTCCAGCCTAAATGTGTGACCTTGTGTCCTATGTATAGCCCTGTTTATGAATAGATTTCCAGATAAAGGTTTGTACTGGCCCCTAATATATTTGTATAACGTTATCATATCCCCTCTCAGGCGCTGTTTTTCCAAACTAAACAGATTAAATTTTTTTTGCCTTTCTTCATAACTAAAATGCTTTATTCCTTTTATCAATTTTGTAGCTCGTCTCTGGACTTTTTCTAGTTCCATGATATCTTTCTTTAGAACAGGCGCCCAAAATTGCACAGCATATTCAAGGTGTGGTCTTACCAGCTGTTAAGACCTGCAGTGGTTATGGTACTGCAGTCTTCTATTCCTTCCCCAATAGCTGAGCATAAGTGAGTATAGCTGCAGTAGGAGGTAGAGGAATAGTGTAGATGAATGCAGCTTCCAAGATGATTCTCCCCAGCAAATAGAATATTCCCCAAACATGAGCCTAGACTTCATGAAGGGTGTAACAGGAATAAAGTTTATTGATAACACACTGGCTTTTATAAGAAATCCTCCTGCAAGAGGACCTCCCACAGTAAACAAAGACAATAACCAATCAACATACAGATTTACAGTAACCCCCTGTCACGTATTCATCCGCTTATAAAAATGTGGTTAATGACATTTACTGTCCACACAGGAAAAGTTGTGACGAGCAGCAACCTAATCCACAGAAGGGTTAATGCTGAGCAGCAATTATGCAAATGAAACTTGGTAACTGACTTTGGCGTCAAAGGTCGGTTACAGCCAATCAGATCTAGAGGAGGGGTATTTAGGCCCAGTTCTCATCCTGCTTAGTGCCCTGTCATGGTTTCCCTTGTGGTTTTTGACTTTGACTTTGTTTATTGACTTCTCTATATTCTGGTTTCCTCATCGCTGCGTCCCTTTCTGTGTTCCCTGACCTCGGCTAGTATTTTGACTATTCTATGTACATTAAATCCGGACATTCTAAGGACTGGTAATACGTTACTTATTTGTCATCCGTGCTATACAGTTCTACGTGCTGGATCATACAGTAATCCTGACATTACGACATGGCCATAGATCCTGTAGAACTGTGTCAGCACATAGCTGCTTGCGAGAGGAAATTAGAGGAGAATGATCACCGCATGGATCAATTCGCTCAGGCTTTCAGTACGCTTCTCGCTAGAACGGCGCATCTGCAGCCTGCAGTGTCTCCTCCTATAGCACCTCTACCCTGTGTACCTCCACCCACTGTTAATAGGACTCCTAGCATCTCCTTATCGCCATCCCTACAGTTTGATGGCAATATCCAGGAATACAGGGGTTTTCTTAATCAGGTGGAGTACCATTTTGAGGCCTCACCAGGGTCGTTCCCCATGGACAGAGCAAAAATTGGTTATCTAATTAATCAATTAAAGGGCTAATCCGTTGTGGGAGAGTAATCGGAGCATTGCTCGTAATTACCAGGAATTCCTTGCCGAATTCAAGCTCACGTTTGAGCCATTGGTTTGAGAGAATGACGCCTCCACTGCCCTAATGCACATCAGACAAGGTAACCGGTCTATCTCGGATTATGCTATTGAATTACGTACCTTAGCTTCCGAGGTAGACTGGGATAATCTCAACATTCAAAAAGGGTCTTTCAGAGACTATACTAGATGAGATAGCCGCTAATGAATTACCAAAGAGTCTTAACGAATTTATTAAGTTTGTCATGCATATTGTCATGCATGTTAAGTCTCAGAGAACTCACCAGAAGCAAGACCAGACATATGGCTATGTCCCTAGCACCTCGATTCTCTAAAGCTGTTTTGTCTAACCTCCCTGTACAGTCCGAACCCGAACCTATGCAGTTGGGGGTCACTAGACTGTGGGAGGCCGAAAAACAGTAAAGGAGAAGGGAGGGGTTAAACCTATATTGCGGTAGAAAGGGACATATGATAACTAATTGCCCAGTGCGTCCGGAAAACTTCCGCACCTAAGAACCTTAAGGGGACAGATCTTAGGTGTGATGGAGTTGTCCTCTAACAAAAACAAAAGTAGATTCCTCCATGAGGTATCTATTTCCCTTGATAACAAGACGTTTTCTTGTAGTGCCGTAATGGACTCAGGTGCTGCTGGAAATTTTATTGATGTCCAGTTTATTAGGGGTAATGACATACCAGTCAGGGAGAGAACTATGCCGCTAGCTGTAGAGGCTATTGATGGTAGACCACTCACACAACTGCTTATAACCCACGAAACTGTCCCTATTATGATCTCTATTGGGGCCTCTGTGGCAGAACCAGCCCCGCCACTTGTGCCTGGAGAGGACTGCTTGCCAGCCTCTTGCCCTGCGACTATGGCCCTGGGATGTATTGCCCTTCTAGGAACTGATTTGGGCATGTTGTATTTTATTATGCTGTTACTGGCCCTTTAAGAACCATCTGGGGACATACTGTGGAGTTACTGGGTGGCCACCATTGCATGTATCAGAGGCACATGGTGAGAACAATGGATGAAGCACATAGTGAGAACAATAGATGGCGGCCATTTTAATTCACAGACACTGTTTTGACTTTTCTACACTGTGCCATCTCGCCGGTATTTGGTGCACAAAGACATCGTGCAGTAGTTTTAAACTATACAACAGGGGACACATTATACAGTAATTATTTTTCATATAGCCTGTATATGTTCTGCGGAATCTGCATTAAACTGTATCTTCCAAACTACTGAACGGATCTGGGTGAATTTTGGATATGTGGTTCACCCAGATCCCCCAGTTCCGAGGATATTTTTTATGGGGTTATTGCATGTTTTGGGGTCCCTGTGATATGTTTTATAAAACTGTATTTCTCTGCCTGTGATAATTATATTACCCATTGTGTTCAGTAATCATATCACAGGCAAAGGGGAGGATTTTGTGTACGAGTGTGTGTGTGTATTGTACGGATTGATTGGTTGTATTTCAAAACCCTGTGGGCAGTACTATGTTTGTGGATTGTGAATAAAAGAGGCTGTATGTGCCAGTACAGTCAGTTCTGCTTGACCTCAAAATGAAGTGTCGTCTCGTTATTGGGGGAATTGGATTGTATGCTGATTGCCAGGAGTGTAAGCCGATTGTATGCTTTTTCTGTTCAGCTGTTTACAGCATTCAAATGCTTGAGAGCATTCGTATGCTTCTCTGGTTTGGTGGTTGTGGTGTCTGCTGCAGTGCTTGGAGTCCTCAGGAAGCGCTAGGAGCATCCTTCAATGGAGGTACCCAGTTGGGGTGCCCGTTGATCCGTTACAGCCTCCCATAGGGAGTAGATGACGTTTCAGGTTATTACTTCTCCATCATGTCTTATCATATTAGGGTTTCCGTGGCTGAGTAAGCACAATCCTTATATTGACTGGGCTAATGGGGAGATATTAGAATGGGGTAAAGAATGTATGGGGAGATGTATAAAACTAGTACTAAAGAGATTGGGTACTATTGACCTTCCCACTACCACTCCCCAAACTCCTGGAGTTCCCATACAATACCGAGAACTTCAGGAGGTGTTTAACAAGGCTCAATTCGATGTATTGCCTCCCCACAGAGCATATGACTGTGCCATTAACCTGTTTCCAGGCGCTATGCCACCTAAGGGGGCAGTTTATGCCTTATCTCCCCAGGAGAGTAAAATAATGGAGGAATACATCAAAGAATCGTTGAGCAAAGGGCACATAAGAAAGTCATCCTCACCAGCTAGTGCAGGATTCTTTTTTGTTGAGAAAAAGGGTGGTGAGTTACGCCCTTGCATAGACTACAGGGCACTTAATGAAATCACTGTAAAAAATGCATACCCTATCCCACGTATTTCCAAATTGTTCGATAGACTTCAGGGAGCTAAAGTATTTGCTAAGATTGACCTTAGGAGCGCTTACAATTTGGTTAGAATTAAAGAGAATCATGAGTGGAAGACAGCATTTAATACCCGTAGTGTACACTGTGAATATCTGGTAATGCTATTTGGGTTATGCAGCGCCCCGGACGTAATTCCAAGACTTTATAAATTATGGTCCAAAGAGGCTGTGAATGCTTTTGAGACTCTTAAAGAAAGATTTGTCCTCTGCGGACATACTAAAACATCACGACACCAGTAAACCTTTTATATTGGAGGTTGATGCATCCGAGACAGGGGTAGGGGCTGTTCTCTCTCAGAGAGAAAGCCAGGGAACACCATTGCATCCTTGTGGCTACTTCTCCAGAAAGATGTCTCCTGCTGAGTGCAACTACGATATTGGCAATAGAGAACTGTTGGCCATTATTCTTGCCCTCAAGGAGTGGCAACATCTTTTGGAGGGTTCCAAGGACCCTCTGTTGATCATAACCGACCACAAAAACCTGGCATATATAAGGGATGCCAAACATTTGTCTTCCAGACAGGCTAGATGGTCACTGTTCCTTTCACGTTTTAACTTCCTCATTACTTATAGACCTGGTTCTAAAAATACCAAGGCTGATGCGTTGTCCAGGCAATTTGATAATGAGTCAGCTCCGCAACAGGTGACAGCTCCTATTATTCCACCAGAGTGTATTATTGCTACTACTGTCCTCTCACTGTCTTCTCCACTGCTTGGCACCATACTGGAGGCCCAGCCTCAGGCGCCCAGTGGTAAACCGTGTGATAAACTGTTCATTCCCATATGTGAAAGGGTTAATATCATGAAAGTGTTCCATGACAATATAACTGCTGGACACCCGGGCATCAATAAGTCCACTGCCGCGATCACTAAATCATTTTGGTGGGATTCACTCAGGAAAGATGTAAAGGAGTATGTGCAGGCATGTTCTGTGTGTGCAGTTTCTAAGGTGACTCATGCACTTCCTTGTGGCCTGTTGCAGCCTCTTTCTGTTCCTGAGATTCCATGGTCCCACTTATCCATGGACTTTATTTCTGAGCTTCCTAGCTCTGCTGGGTTCACTACTATTCTCATGGTTGTAGAACGATTTTCTAAGATGGCTTACTTCATTCCTCTCAAGAAGTTGCCATCTTTGCAAGAATTGGTCCTAATTTTCATACTTGAAATTGTCCGTGAGCATGGCATCCCTCCCAATATTGTGTCTGATAGGAACTCTCAGTTTGTGTTAAGGTTCTGGAGGGCGTTCAGTAAACAATTGGGGATTGATATCTCCTTCTCCTCCTCCTCCTACCATCCACAGAACAATGGTACAGCTGAGAGGGCTAACCAGTCATTAGAAATTTATTTGCGTTGTTTTATTAATAGCACACAGAACAATTGGTCCGAACTACTCCTGTGGGCCGAGTTCGCTAGAAACAATGCTGTTCATGACTCCTCTGGGCACAGTCCATTTTTTATCAATAATGGTAGAAATCCTACGGTTCTCCCTGCGGTATTTTCTGATACTGCCATTCCTGCTCTGGATGAGCGTCTGGCCTCCATTCGTGATAGCTGGGTTAAGGTTCAAACTGCTCTACGCTTCAAACATTTTGCTGATAAGCGTAGGAGTGCCAACCCGGTGTACCAAGTGGGGGACCGGGTTTGGTTGTCATCTCGCAACATCAAGCTTAAGGTCCCTAGCATGAAGTTTGCCCCTAGATTCCTTGGTCCCTATAAAGTGCTTCGTAGGATCAATCCAGTGTCTTACTCTCTGGCTCTTCCTGCATCTTTGGGGGTTCCCAACACTTTTTATGTGTCCTTACTCAAACCTCTTGTCTGCAATAGATATACTGTTCCTTGTGTTCCTCCCCCTCTGGTGGTGGTGGGTGGTCAGGAGGAGTATGAGGTATCGTCTATTGTAGATTCTAGGTTTTCTCGGGGCACTTACTTGGTTGTTTGGAAAGGTTACTGTCCTGCTGATCGTTCTTGGGTTTCGGCTTCTGACCTGCATGTGGGCCGTAAGATCCGCGCTTTTCACGCCAAATTTCCTCTCAAGCCTGGTCCTGCCTGCCCGGTGGGCGTTCTTCAGGTGGGGGGTAATGTCACGTATTCATCCGCTTATAAAAATGTGGTTAATGACATTTACTGTCCACACAGGAAAAGTTGTGGCGAGCAGCAACATAATCCACAGAAAGGTTAATGCTGAGCAGCAATTATGTAAATGAAACTTGGTAACTGACTTTGGGGTCAAAGGCTGGTTAAAGCCTATCAGATCTAGAGGAGGGGTATTTAGGCCCAGTTCTCATCCTGCTTAGTGCCCTGTCATGGTTTCTCTTGTGGTTGTCCGAGAGTGCGTTCCTGTTTATAGTTTTCTACCTGGTTTTTGACTTCTCTATATTCTGGTATCCTGACTCCTGGCTTTCTTCATCACTGCATCCCTTTCTGTGTTCCCTGACCTCGGCTAGTATTTTGACTATTCTATGTATGTTAAATCCTGCCATTCTAAGGACCGGTAATACGTTACTGTCATTTGTAACTGTTATTTTATTTGGCAAATTGCCCTGCTTCCCTGTGTCATGGAGAAGCCTAATTGCCAGTCTTCTGCCCCATGACTATGGACCTAGTGTGTATGGCGATTTGACTGTATTTGTGGGATCTGGGCGCTGTTTGGATATATTGAGCGCTCAGATCCAAGCCATCTGGGGATAGGTTGAATGTGGAGGTTCTGTTCAGTATGATAGGAGTTATGTATTTTTGTGTATTTTTGCTGTTGTGAATGGAGATATTTGCTGTACCTGGAGATAGCTGGCTTACCACACCCAGTTAAGCCAATTATCTCCAGGATAGAGGACTCTGTGGAACTGGTTTGGGCTGGAAAGCCATGCTTCAGTTGGCCACAAAGATTTCGACCTAACTTTTAAACCACTCGAGGGAATTGTCTGATTTTTGGATATGTTTGTAGTTTAAGTATGCGGAGTTCGAATATGTAATTTATGGAGATTGAATGTATGGTTTTAAAGTTACAGGGTATGTGTAAAAACTGTAATTTTACTGTCTGTGATAATTATGTTAATCCCTTGTGTAACATAATTATATCACAGGCAGAGGGGAGGATTTTGTGTGTAATTGATGGGAGTGTTTTCTGTAATGTACGTGTATGATTGGTTGTTTTGTAACACTCTGTGGGTGGTCCTATCTAAGGGGATCCTGCATAAAAGAAGGTTCTTTTGGTGCCAATAAACAGAATGAATTGTCCCTCTAACTTGCAGCCTTGACTCATGTTTGTAGGGGAAAGCTATAATCACTACAGGGATTGCTATGCTCTTCATACTCCCTTAGCTACTGAACTCTTGTGAGAGCTCTTGTTCCTGATCCTGCTTCACTCTACAGAAGGAAGAGGTTCACCTACTGGAACCTGGAGTCTGGTCGTAGGTCCAAAGCGCAGAGCAGACGGCGAGATACCAGCCCAGCAGCGGTGGTTCGTGGAGTCTGCAGTGCTTATGGTGGCTACGCAGAAGTTATGGTGTCTACGGTGCTGATGGTCCTTTGGTGAGCGCTAGGAGCATCCTTTCTATGGTCCAACTTCCAGCCAGCCTGGAGGCAACCGTAACAGTTACTTATTTGTCATCCATGCTATACAGTTCTACGTGCTGGATCATACAGTAATCCTGACACCCCCGCCCTCTCTCTGCCTGGGAGATATTGAGATAAGTTAAGGAATAAACCAATTATCTCCAGGCAGAGGGCACACAATTTTCCCAAAAGTTGGAACACCCCTTTCCACACAAGGTATCCCCACATATCCCCTGATAGCCCCGATCTGGGGGACCAACATATCCAAATTTCACCCAGATCTATTCAGGGGTTCTTAAAAAGAATGGAAGTCACAAGTTACCAACCACACACGAGGCTCCTGCCCAAAACAGTTCCACGAATTAATCGTGTGCGGTCGGTCAATTCAGAAAAGGCAAAAAACAAATAAAAGTCCCAAATGGATCCTCCTGGCTCACGGGAGCGATTGCTCTCCTTGTCTGTATGAACAAAACTACCGAATGGCGCTCTCCTGGCTGTTCGGCAACTAAAGGAAGCAGGAGTTCGGTAGTTTCAGCGGTGGATCGTGAGGTTGAGTGTCCAATTTTAGTTCCAGACACTCTTTTTGTGCAAACAAGATGGCCACCGTTTTCTGTTCCACGTGGCATTCGGCTATACGAACAGCGGCCGACCAGAGGGAGCTTAATAGACGGTTCTTTTAAAGTTAATGAGCCAGGAGGGTGGTCGGTGTTCGGTAGTTTTAAACTACCGAACCAATAGATTCAACATGCACAAAATACTGTAGAAAAAGCCCAAACATATGAGAAAATACAGAACAAAGTCTATTTTCTTCACACCAGCGATTTATAAAGAGGCAAAATTATATTTTCATCCCGAGAATTTATGCCCATATTTATACATGACAAATCCTTACTGGCCTTAGCAACTGCAGATTGACATTGCATATTGCTGCCTAATTTGTTCTCTATAACAATTCCCAAATCCTTCTCGTGTGTGGTTATCCCTAATTCACTACCATTTAGTGTGTAAGTTGGTAGTGCATTCTTAACCCCGAAGTGCATAACTTTGCATTTCTCTACGTTAAATTTAATCTGCCATTTTAGTTCTACATGAAAAAAGGGGCAAAAGCCGGTCCACTTTCGGGAGTTCCTGTGTGTGGCAGGACACCACCACTAAGTGCCATGCCCAATGAATATTCAGATGTTTTGGTTTTGTATTTTGTGTCCCCAATGTATATTCTCATTTTCCCTTTTTTTTTTTTTTTTGAATGTGCGTTTCCCTTGTAATTTTACACTGTACAATCCATTCTACTTTGCAACCACACGGGGGCTCTGGCACACGGAGCCCGTGCGCCGGACCACCCCGTACTCCATTTAGAATGTTTAATTAGAAAATTTACACCTCACTAACGAGGTGTGAAAACCGCAGACCGCAAGGGAAACAAGCGCCGCATTCTTCCCCTGGGTGGTCACCGGTTCGTATCACCAAACGCCCATCAGGTTGGTCGGCACGAGTGAGCACTGATTGGTCACTGCGGGGTGCAGGCGACCAATCGGAGAAGGAGCGCTCGTTCAAATGGGGTTTCACGCACTTTCTTCTGCTTGAGCGGCGAAACTCTCTTGTCCCTGGGCGCTGGTTTGTGCAACAGAGTTTTGCGCCCTTTCTGCGGATTGGGAGGTGAAACTCCTTCCTCCCCCGAGCACTGATTGGCGCGATTTGGTTCGCACCCTTTCAGTTGATTGGTTGTTGCTTGGTTTGGGCGCGAAGTATTAATTCGCCGGACTAAACCAAGCAACGCCATGGAACTAATTTCAGGGATGTACAGAGCTTTGAGCCCCAGACTTTCAACGCTGATATCTTGGGCTCTATACATCCGATCGCTCCGTTTTTTGCAGGGATCCCAGATGGGACCCAGGGCTCTCAATGTAGATATCAACCCTGTAATCCTTTCCCAGGACACTGGGCCCCAAAGTGTACCCCCCCTGAATGAAATGTGTTTTCATGTGTGTCCCTATGTACTGTTGGTATCTCCCAGGACGGGAGATGGCTATCTGTAACCCAGCCCCCTACTGCCTGGGACTAAGGGAAGTGTATTGTTAGGAATGGAGACCCCCTGTGGGGGTCTGTGCATAAAAGAAGCCTGTTTTCACTAAAGATTTGCAGAGTTCATTGCTTAAACCTCCAAAATGCTGCCCCCAGTCGGTAATTCTTTTCTCCCGAACAGCAGCGGTACAGTTTTCCCTGGGGTTTGTGGGATCTCGTAGCTGAAAAGAGTTCAACACATTAGACGAACATGTACCAGTGTCTGCCACCATACACTAGAGCGTGTGTGAACCGGTTATATGAATGGTGGCAACCCAAGGTAAGCTCTGGAGGTAATTGCTCTTTTGAAGTTAACAAGCCAGGGGTGGTCGGTGTTCAAAGGGTATAAAAGGGGGGGGGGGGGGGGGCACACATCCTCTATTCAGGAAACGAACAAGGGGGGTATGGACAGCCCAGTGGAGAGGGAATAAATCTGCTACAGCAGGCAGCCTGACGTGCATTCAAGCCAGGCTGACCATCTAATTCTTCATGCAGACACGCCCCCTTTTTAAGATTGTGTATCCCTTTGGTCAGTTCTGGTTACGTGATTCACATCAGTAGCCCACCCTTTTACCCCCCAGCCAAAGTCCTGCTTCACCAAACACTGCTGTTTGGAGGTATGCATTTACTTAAAAAGATGAAAGCGAGAGATTAGCATAGGGTATGTGTTTTCTGACAGCTATTTCCTGTGAGTTTCCCTCCAGCACCAACTCAAATAGATACATGACGCTTTGGAGGTATAACTGTTTTAGTGTTTTCTGTCGAAAGATTCTGTAATTAGGCATATCATAATTCTCAGCACCAGGGCAGGCCCAATGGGCTCTTAATCCAGGGCTGTATATTACATACAGGTGTCTGAAATTTCTTAATATATGCTCAGTGATTAAACCCATAGAATTTGCTATCTTAGAGAAGTAAGAAGTATGCAAAAGATAGTACCGCTTGTCACAGCTTTCTTTTTTTTTTTTTTTGGTTTCCTGTAAGCTTTTTCATTTCCCTTTTTGTTGCCCCTCCTATTGTTTAACTTACTGACTTTTTTTTTCAGTTGTCACTGTATACCATTTTATACAGTTCACTCTTTGTAGATTCTATATCCTTATAGTTATATAAATGGACAAATTTCAAGGAGGAGTTACTGCTTTAAAAAGATGAAAAGGAAGCTCAACAAACTTTGACTTCATATGAAGAATTTGGAAAATGTATACTTTATTGTAAAACAAATTACTTTCTATTAAAAGGTAAGTTTATTTTGGGTTTTTTTTTAACTTCCCATGTTTATAAAGTGAAATGCAGCTTTCTGAAACAGTTAAAGGATTGATTAAAGCAGATGGCTAAAATTACTGTTACTTCCTCATTACATTCAGGCATTGAGTATCAATATTTGAGACACTGTATGAGGTGTTATGGTTTAAATAAATAAATGTGCTAATAATTGAATTCTTAAGAAAGATCCATTGGAATCAAAGATTTTTAATTAGGTAGTTTAGTTTATCGTTAACACATGTCCTAGTTCTATATTAGGAGTGCATCATGGAAGTACAATCACTAGCAACCTTTGTCACTTGCAAATGTCAATACGGTTTCTACAATTAACAAAGGCTGCTACTACAATTAACAAGAGATGAAACAATATCAAATTATATCTTCAATACAGTCTACCCGTATAATCATCTTTAAAGGGGAATATCTACCGAACATGATTTTTAACAAAAAATAAAGTCAACTTATTGCATTGGACAAAACAAGTAAGGTTGAGCCATTTGTTTTACTGCACTATTGTCTACTTCTCACTTTTACATATAATAGCTCAAGTTATCTGCTGAAAGAGAAAATGCTTTCACATGTTTTACTAATATGGTGTTTCAGCAGCAGCTGGATATATATATATATATATATATATATATATATATATATATAATATACAAGCCAGCACACTCACTTATTCACTAAACAGTGATTTAAAATCTCACAGATTGTAAAAGATTTATTTAAAAACACCTCATCTAGGCAAAAAATAATGGGGGTTTAGTTACATTATATGATTATATTTTGCATAAGCCTGCCATAACGTTAATCTACCCCATTCTTGGTAGGTCATACTCTAGCAGCCTAATGCCTGCTCTTATGAGATCAATCCACTTACTTGGGAAATATTTCCTCCTGGGACTCTCTGCAGGTCAAGGCTAAATAGGATCCTGGAAAGAGGCACCTGTGACAGGGAGGGGTGCAAAACCACAAAACCAAGGAGTTGGCCTGGACTCCCAAATATATAAATAAATGAAAGAGTGTGTGTGTGTACTTAAAATATGTTTATAATGTAATGCTTATGCTTAAAATATGTTAAAGGCACCCAGTTCAATTAAGTGGTCACACACACACACTCTCTCTCTCTCTCTGTCTGTACGTCTATCTATCTATTCCTACAAACATACAAATTAATCATCATATTCCATACAAAATACACCAAGCATAATTTGGTCACTTACTACAGTCACTATAACCACTTCATTTGTTGCCTATTCTTTTAGCAAGCTTCCCATAATAGCATAATAGGTCCTTACATTAAACAAATTATTCATATAAAATGCCATATAAACCTAGGAAGTTATTTTTTTTTCTATCTTTTTTTATGTAGGAAGGTCCAAAGTGAGGTAAGCTATATAGCAAATGAATACCTTAAAATATCTGATGTACAACAATCGAAGGACTTCAAAATCCTTTGAGCTTTTATTTAGCTGCAAGTTAAACATATATAGCTACATAAGTGACTCAATCTCAATTATTTTATTCGAAATATGTGTATTATGTAGCTTTTTTTAACATATTTAGCTTGTTTTATAAAAAAAGGTATTGCATATTAATCATATATGTAATCTTTTGTCAAGTCACCAGCAGCTGCTTATCTATTACTTGTGTTTAAACATATGTAGATAATTTGTGGTAGTTTCCTCTAATTCACTGTGAACTGCATGGGGCACAGTTGGGAAATTCACATTTTTTTCATTTCTCCCCTTCAAAAAGACATCTAGCCAGGGCTGGTGCTACCATAAGGCAAATAAGGCATTCGCCTGGGGTGCAGGCCTCTGGGGGGCGCCCACCGGGAAGTTTCCTGGTGGGCTGCCCTGCTGCCGTCTGGGGCTGGAACGCTGGGTGAGCGCCTCCTTAGCCACCCCCCAGCACACCCATTCACCTGCTTGTCTCCCTCAGCCTCTGATTACCTGCTTAGGGAGCGGGGTTTATTGTAACCCCAGCACCCAAGTAGAGCACACTGTTTCCTGCAGGCAAGGGGGAGCCGGAAACATCACCTGTTATCTCGGCTGCCCTCTGCCTGTGAACACAGGAAACTCTCTGAGGGGAGCAAGAAGCTCAGAGTGTACTGCTCTCCTACTCCCCCACCAGAAAGAAAAGCAACTTCCTTCAGCCTGGACCTCTTCTCCTCCTCACAGCACCCAGGTAGGCTAAGTAGGATTGTTTATTGTATGAATGGTTGTATGGCTTTGTGTGTGTTAGTGAGAGTGTGCAAGTGACACTGTGTGTGTGTGTGTGTGTGTGTTAGTGAGAGTATGTGAGTGACACTGTGTTAGTCAGAATGTGTAAGTGACACTGTGTTTGTATGTTAGTGAGAGTGTGTGTAAGTGATACTGGGTGTGTTAGTAAGAGTTTGTAAGTGGCACTGTGTATATTAGTGGGAGTGTGTAAGTGACACTATGTGTGTTAGTGGGAGTGTGCAAGTGACACTGTGTGTGTTAGTGAGAGTGTGCAAGTGACACTGTGTTAGTGAGAGTGTGCAAGTGCAACTGAATGTGTGCTTACTATGTCTCTCTCCTAAATGTCTCTCAGTCTCGTTTTCCTAAATATCTCAACAGTCTCTCTATCCTTTCCCTATATGTCTCCCCAGGCTGTTTCCGTTCTCTAAATTTCTCATTGAAGTGGTCTGGATGCACTGTCCCAGGGCCATTAACCCTGCAAAAGTAATTATTGTAGTTTTAAACAAACTGAGCAGGAACACCTGTTATCTCGGCTGCCCTCTGCCTGTGAATACAGGAAACTCTATGAGGGGAGCAAAAAGCAGCCTGTGCTCAGAGTGCACTGCTCTCCTGCTCCCCCACAAGAAAGAAGAGCAACTTCCTGCAGCCTGGACCTCTTCTCCTCCTCACAGCACCCAGGTAGGCTAAGGGGCATTGTTTATTGTATGAATGGTTGTAAATTGGTGTGTGTGTGTTTACGTGACAGTGTGTGTGTTAGCGTGTGCAAGTGACAGTGTGTGTGTGTTAGTGAGAGTGTGTAAGTAACAATATGTGTGTTAGTGAGAGTGTGCAAGTGACACTGTGTTAGTGAGAGTGTGTTAGAGTGTGTCACTGTGTGTTACTGAGAATGTGCAAGTGACAATATGTGTTATAGTGAGTGTGCAAGTGACACTGTGTGTTAGTGAGAGTGTGCAAGGGACACTGTGTGTGTGTTAGTGAGACTGTGTGTGTGTTAGTGAGACTGTGTAAGTGACACTGTTACTGAGAATGTGTAAGTGACACTGTGTTTGTATGTTAGTGAGAGTGTGTGTAAGTGACACTGTGTGTGTTAGTGGGAGTGTGCAAATGACACTGTGTGTTAGTGAGAATGTGTAATAAACTGTCGGGTCAAAACCTAATCTACATAATAGTGTTCTGATGTAGAATATGAATTTAGAAGTTGTAAGTGGGAATCATTCGATTTATTTATTATTGCTATTTATAAAGCGCCAACAGATTCCGCAGCGCTGTACAATTAGTGGAGAAACTTACAATATACACAGACAAATACAAAAGGTAAGAGAGCCCTGCCCGTAAGCTGATATCTAGCCATTGGAGCTCTTTTATACAAAGTGCTTGGCTAGATGGCCCGTGAGCTTACAGTGGAGTAGTGGAGAGTCGTGGGAGGCCTGAATTAGTGTGGGTAGATAATAATTCAGTATTTGAACAGGGCACCATCTGTTCTCAGTAGGATACAGTGGGATAATGGATGGTGTACTTGATTGATTAGTTTTGGACGTTCTGAGTAACAATGTATAGTGATCTTGGAGCTTTGTAATATCTGATATTTTAAGGCACTACTCGCGGTCAGTTTGTTTGGTGACTGTAAATTCGTGGGGTCTCAAAAAGCCATAGAAGGCTATATACATGGCAGTTTTAATCACATGATTTGTGGGGATGTCGAATGGTTGATTATCCAATAAATCAGAGAGAGCCCCAAAAATTGGGCCATTGATTGGTAATCTGGATGGCGTGGGAATTTGATCTGTTTTGCTAATGCCTTTGAGTAAGGTGTGTAATTCGGTGTAAAATTCAGAAAAGTGGTACATGGTATGGATTCCGGTGAGATACGGTTTGATTGTGTTGTGAGCTAATTTAAGGTGAAGGTGGCAAAAAGAAACAAAAGCCACCATAGATTCGATGGTGAACTTTGGTTGAATGTGAAATTCCATTGTGAATCTATCATAAATTGTAAGGGCCCTATCATAAGCTATCTTTGTGTTATTGGACAGTGCTGCACGTGCTAAGGATCGTGTGTGATACAGAAACTGTTTAGTCCATCACCAGTTCTTGGAATAGTGGAATTCTGGAAGAGAGTCTGTGTGCTGAGGGGTGCAGCTGGAAAAATACCTGAAAATGATGGCGTGATAATGTGTCAGCCAGTTTGTTATCTACACCAGGAATATGTTCACAGCAGAGGTAAAATTGAAATTAGGCAACCAACCAAGTCAATCTTTGGACCAATCTCATGATGGTTAGGGACGAAGAACGCCCCTTATTGATGATTTTGCATGCTGCAGCATTGTCACAGAGACATCGAATGGCCTTCCCTGTCCAAAGATGCCCCCAAGTGTGCGCTGCTGCCACTATAGGGTAAATCTCGAACAGGGCGGATGTCTCCTTCAAAGCTGTAAAGAAGAGAGTCTCAATCGGCCATGAGTCTCTGAACCACATGCCACCAAAAACAGCGGCGAACCCTGTGTGTGCTGCAGCATCAGTCATGATAATTGGTGATGTGTAAGAAAAAGGGGAATGAACATAGAGATATTATTCCAATCTGAAAGAAATCTGTGCCACATGTGTAAGTCGCCTCTTGCCGGGGGATCAAGGTATACAATGGCATTATCAGATATGACTGGAAGCAGACAAAAAAAGCCTAGAAATGAACGCTCTTCCCTGCGGGATGATTCGCATGGCGAAGTAAAGTGAACCCAGTAATAACTGGAGATCCCTGCAATTACATGAACCAACCCGCAGGAATTGGTCCATCTCGGCCTTGATGTGTTGCAATTTGTTGTCAGGGAGGCTTGCCTGTAATGCCACTGTATCCAAGATGATACTAAAAACACCAGCCGGGTAGGGTAGTGGGGCCTAGAGTTTATCATGAGAGCCTAGTGTAGAAGTAATACTTCTCCCTCCATTGAACACCATGGATATGCCACAGAGATGGATGAATTGGCAGCAGCTTGAATGCATTGGCGATGTCCGTTTTGCTTAAGCAAGCATGCTTACCTGTCGAATGGCCTGAATGGCATTGTCCACTGTGGCGTAATAGAGAGATAATTCTTCAGCGGGGATAAGTGAATGAATGCTAGGTGTGAAGGAAGAATGAGGAGCCGAGAGATCAATGATTAGACCTTTTTTATTTGATGAAGTGTTGGTAATAATACCGATGGGGTTGTTTCGCCATGACTGAAAAGGTGAGTGGTTGAAAGGGCCTAACATAAAGCCTAATTGTGTTTCTTTTGCTAAGCGATTGTCTACTGTCACTGGATCGGCATTGACTGATAACAAGTTTGGGCATTCCAGTGTGCCGGGGGGGGAGTGCAACAAGACCTGTGTGGAAACCTGTAGAAAATCCTGACACCAAGAATTCTACCAAGTGGGGTGAGAGTGCAAGTGATAGGTGAGATTATCCACATTAACCTCCGTACATCATTTCCTGGGGAACAGCTTGGAGGGGCACATGTTTTTGGGGTGTGTTCTGAAGCAATTTGAGCAGATCTGCAACAACTGGCACACACTGTAATTGCAGGCGCCCGCGTTAAAGTTGTTGCACACCTTTGCTTTCCCCAGGAACTAGATGGGTTGGCCCAACTTGTCTTTCTGAACCCGGTCTTGACCCACTGAGGTGTTAACATGAGTGCGTGTGGGGGCTGTGGACGTGGATGGTTCGGCTTCACAGGGGCACAAGCTGGTGGAGTGTGAAGCGGATGCACAAACCGCACAAGCTGGAGGCCTTAAGCGGGCAAAATGCCTGCAGAACAGCTCTGTGTCCAACTCACGCCAGTTGGTTTGTATGTTAAATTGTGAGAGGGCTGCTGCTGCTTTGACTGATATGACTTGTGGTAATCGTAGAACGTAAAGCTCCTATACTTATGCCCAAGATCCACCAACTTGCGTAAGTATAGGTCTAGTTCTTCTCGCCTCTGGGGGTATATGGAACAGATGACGTCCCTGTAAAGCCCAAAGGCGAGTACAAAATCAGGGATTGACAGCTTCTTATTTAGTCTGGGGTCCCTAGCTTTAACCCCTTAAGGACCAAACTTCTGGAATAAAAGGGAATCATGACATGTCACACATGTCATGTGTCCTTAAGGGTTTAAGGACCACAGACAAATCCCCATAGCTGCACGTTCTATTCTCTATAAGCCACACATCCTGTGAAGCAATAAGTAGTGAAACCAAGTTAACATCCTTACCATCAAGGATGTCTTTCCTGATGGAGGGGAAATCAAATGTGCCAGCGTGATAAGGAAGTCTTAAGTAAGGGGTTTGAAGGAAGTGTTAAGTAAAGGGATGCAGTACCCTGCGGAGTAGCCACCACTGGGTCTGGATTGGTAACCAGGATATTTATGGGGTTGCTATGTAGGTGAGCTGTTTCCAACACTGTCAGCCGTTCACTAATGGTTTGCAGGGAGGCAATAAGTATAGACATCCTGCCCTGCGCTTCTCCCAAATAGTCCAAAGATGTGCCTTGTGCACTCGTGCTGGGCCTTGGTTCAGTGGATTGCGAGTTTAACAGTCTGTAGAGCTCAGCCTTTCTAGCAGTAGCAGGAAAGGGGATGCTTCTACGCCGTGATTCTTCAGCCAGTTTAGGGATAGTCCAGGATCTTAACGACCCTGGGGAAGCTGGGGTAATTGAACGGGTGGGGGTGTTGGGCCTATCTGAGGTTTCTTAGAGAGATAGGCCATGTGACGAAAGCCACTTCGCCACTGGGCTTTGGAGAGGACTACTTGTCAGCCTTTAATTTTTGTGGGGCTGAGAGACCCTAATTGTGGAAATTAGGACTTTAAACATTGGTTCTTCAAACTCCCAAACTGTCGAAGTGGTCGCCATTCGCCATTCGAACACGTGGTGGCAGCCATCTTGTTTGCATGGGCTAAAACGCAAATAGATTTCAGGGGGACTTAGCCGCGAATGCCCTGGAACTATTTTTGGCATGAAAACCTTGCGGTTCCCGGTCGGTCCTCCAGCGGCACTTAGCTGCGACTCTATGGAACTATTTTGGGCATGGGACCATGCCTGCGCCAGGGCAAAAATAGGGCTTCCATAAAATTTCTGATTCCCTGATTCGGATATGTTTTTCACCCAGATCAGGGCTATCAGGGGGTGTAAGATTTATGGGGATATGTTACGTTTTGGGGTACTTATGGGACTTTATAAAAAATTGTGTTTTTTCTGCCTGTGGATAATTAAGTTAATGCATTATCTGTCTTAATTATATCACAGGCAAAGGGGAGGGATTGTTTACTGTATGTGGGAGTGTCATATTGTTAATTACTGTTTTCATTGATTTACGTCCCTTGTGTCCCTGTCCTCCATCAGGTCCAGTGGGTGTGCCTCTGGCCTGAAAAACTGTATAAAAACCCAACCTGTACCATGAAACTATCAGATCTTCTTACCCTCAACTCGCAGCCTTGTCTCGTGTTGTAGGGAACTGCTATATCACTACAAGGGATTGCTATAATCATCATACTCCCTTGGATAATCACTAGCTCTTGTAAGAGCTGTTCCTGCTATGCTCTCTGAAGGAAGAGAGGCCCCCTACTGGAGCCTGGAGCCTTGTCGTAGGTCCAGGGTGTATAGGAGACGGCGAGACCACAACCAAGCTGCGGCGGTTTGTGGGGTCTGCAGTGCTTATGGTGTCTGGTGTGGTGCTGATGGTCCTTGGTGAGCACTAGGAGCATCGATTGATGGAGGGTCCGTCACAGGCCATCTTCTTGTTTGGATGCTTGCGACATGCTAGACATAAAAAAAATAATCAATCAATGATTATGCAAGTTAACCCGATTTAGAACTGGCTGGCTAATTAGTGCAGTTAGGTGAAAGATTAGACTAACCCGGGGATAGATGAGGCCCTGCTAGTTGCCAAGTGGCAGAGAGAGGCTCTATCTATGATTTGGCCTGAGGGAACATGGCCATCAAAAACGTTGTGGCAGGATGTTGGCTTCTCAGTGATTTCTAAAAGAATCAAAAGTTTGGACGTTATAGGTGAATCTGATTAATACCCTAAAGAAGGGTACATGAGGTAATAACTAAGTCGTAGGACCGTAAGGACAAGCCTTCGTGGTGAGGCTAGGATTTCCTCATATATAATAAGATACACCGGTGAAGGCTAGCATCTGAAACCCTAAAGCCTGTTCACTATCTTTGAACGGGGGCTTGACTCTTGTAATGATTAATATAAGTGGGTAAATCACTTACCTTGTCCTAATTAGTATGTAGCTGAAATGGTTGACTGAACAGTATATATACCTATTGTGACAAACTGCCATTTGCCACTGGGCATTGGAGAGGACTTATGGCTAGCCTCCTGCCCTGCGACTATGGCCCTGGAAGGTATTGCCCTTTGAGACTTGTATTTGGGCACAATGGATGTTTGTATGCTGTTCCTGGCCCTTTAAATACTTGGAAGCAGTCTTCCAACTTTTTTTTTTTTTTTTTTTTTAATTCTTTATTTTTGTTGTGCGGGAGGTTACAGACATGTCAGCAGACGCCACAACAGCGTATCTCAAGATTTACATAGATTAAACAGTGGCGCGATATTTCGCACATTTTTGTATAATTTACACACTTAAATAAACCGTTGTATCATCATAGTAAGGTGTAACTAAGATAATTAGCATGAAGAAGACATACATTTATATATGTATATATTGGAAGTCGTTTGGCAACAGAGAGTGTCGGCTAGTGGCACACAGAGTAGGTCTAGTTCGCTGTTTTGGTTATGAAATACACTTCAACGTCTGAACTTATATACTTGTGGAATGAGTATTTGCTAATATATTGTTAGACATGGGTTAAAACATTATCGCATTTCCTGAGAGAGGGGAAGGCTGTTGCTTATTCTCTGGTAGTGGAGGGTGCCCTTACACCTGTACATATTTAACATAGGAACATTATAAACTTTGAGACAGAATCGTGGGGCTATACACTGGAGAAAGCAAGCAGGTTAGGGTCATTTGTGGTTTTGAGGTACAGCAACAAAAAATTACAGTAGAGGAGGTGGCAATAGATTGTCAGGCACAATTTTGGTTTTCGTTACAGCTAACAACTTTACATCCAGGCACATTTTGAAATTAATAAAAACATTAGTTCAACCGTGTGGAATCCCGCATATGAAATTATGATGTGAGAGTATTAAGACCTTAGGAAAACAGTGCCACTGAGGCAGCGCTTATAACCACACTATAAATAATATAAACAATATAATTAAATGCTGATTCGTAGATCACGCTAGTGTGGAGAAACTGTTTAAGTATGGATTATGTAGCAACAGGCTGACCCGCTGTTCCCTAACTACCTGCGGGCGTGGAACGCATTAGACACGCTAGGTAAACCCAGTGTCGTTTCCTACTGGTCAACCTGGGTGGGCACATTTGTCGCAACGTCTTTAGGCTTAGTAGAGTAAGGGTTTTTTGTATGTTTACTTTGGTAGCTAACTTAGCGTCTTGCTGTTTTCATGTTGTTTATTAAGTAAGAACAAGATGGCTCCCCAAGGAGGCAAAGTTGTAGCAATAACAGATAAGGTAAACGGTGAGAATTATTAATCATGGAGCAAAGATTTGAAGCTGATGATAAAACAAAAAACTGTACAGTAAAGGAAAAGTAAAGGGTGCAAGCCATATGGGGGTTCTGCGCGTCTGAGCTTTTCAAGACGGTAAAGGTCAGTGAAGGTGGGATTGCATGCATGGGGTTACCTGGGGACCTGCCGTGCCTCTCCATCATATATTATAATATGTCCCTGCAGGGTAGTATTAGTCTGGCAGGTAGCGTGGGGCATTAATATGGTGGGCAAAAGGATTCCTCTGTGTTATATGCGAAGGATAATAAATGCAACCCTGGGACTTCTCCAGCTGTGCTAGAGCTCCAGTGATATTTGGGGATGGGGCCTGTGAGCTAACTGAAGGTGACATGTCTGCGTGCATTCCCAGGTAAAATCTAGTTATGGGAGCGTGGTTAGGCAAGATGGCCAGGAACTGAAACAATAACATAAAACTAACTTGAGATACAGGATAGGTAGGCCTCTTATGAGATGTGCAGCTAGCCCTAGGGAACGACATGTGGGGCAGCCCTTGGTTTGGGGTAGTTAACTCCCAATTTACCTTGCTGTATCAAAGAGGACCAGTGCTATTCGGTATGCCAGTATACGGTAAGAGCTACCTCTTTCAGAGCAGTAATATAGGAAAAAATGTCCAGCAATCAATCAGGGATTGTGGGGTCTCCTATGAACTTTTAGGTAGATGTTGGTGTATGTTATTCTACCTATTTGTGTCCATAGTCCATTTGTTTGTATTGTTTATGCTGTGATAATCTGCGTCCAGCCGATAGGGCAGCACTTTACCGTTCCGTATGCCCTTCAGGTGGTGAGTGCCACGTAGGGTTCGGGTGTGTGACCTGTCGGCACAAACGGGACGGATCTCGCCGGATCCCATAGGTGGTGAGGGGACGTGGCGCTCTCCTGGGCTGTCTGTGCAAGGGAGTCCAGTGGTAGGCCCAGTGCCTGTAGAAGCGGCGTTGCGTCGCTCAGATCCCTGATCTGATAAGCGGTCGTCCCCTGTTGTACGGTGAGTGTGTGGGTCGCTTGCCATCGGTACTTGAGGTCTTTTTGGCGGAGAAGCATGGTAAGAGGCTGGAGGGAGCGTCTCCAAGCCAGGGTGCCTCTCGAGAGGTCGGAGAAAAAGGTCAATGTCATCCCTTCAAATCGGAATGGCGTCTTTCCCTTCAAGGCATTCTGGACTGTCGTTTTGTCTAGTCGAGTTTGGAAAGTAAGTATGACGTCTCGTGTGGCCCCAGTCGGCGCCCTTGGCGGTTTGGGGATCCTGAATAAGTTGGCAGGGGTAATCTTGTTGGCCCGCTCGGGAGGTAAGATATTTGCCAGGAGGCGTTCAGCAACTTGGGCTAGTTCAGTCTCGGGGATTCCTTCTGAGATCCCTCTTATCTTTATGTTATCCCGCCGCCCAGCATCCTCCTGCTCCGCCATGCGGTGGTCGTGGAGTTGTTGTTGCCGTTGAATGTCCTGTACAGTTTGTCTGAGTTCCCCAATGTCTTGGGTAGTGGTTTTTGCTCTGTGTTCCAGAGTATTCAGGCGGGTTGTGATCCCTTTAAGGTCGCCCCTCAATGCAGCGATGTCGTTGTGCAGATCTTTGTGGTGGTCTGCGAGTAGCCGCGTGAGGGCCGCTAAAGTCACTGGAGCGGTGTCCGGGTCGGAGCTAGGCAGCTGTGGCGGTCTCCCCGACTTGGGTGACAGCAGGTATTCCTCTCCAGAGAGGTCGTCCGAAAAATCGGAACATCCGCCATGAAGCGCCGCCATGTCGGTCCCGCTTGCCCCTCGGGCCTGTCTCCACATGTCGCCTATTGTGAGTCCCGGGGTATGTTTCTCGGCGGGTATTTTTTTTGTTTTTCGCCCCATGTCGCTCAGAGGGGGTGTATGGCGTCTTTGTGGTGATTTGGGGGTACCCAGCCTGGGTTTTCCACCGTTTTTCCCTGTTTTACTCGCGGAGCTTTCAGCCCATGCGTCTGCTTGTCTCGGTTGTTAGGCTCCGCCATCTATCAGTGTTTCAGTCTTCCAACTTTTAAACTGGCACTTCGAATGCCGTCGAAGTGCCGAAGCCGTCGAAGTGCCGAAGCCGTCGAAGTGGCCGCCATTACAGTCGAACACGTGGCGGCGGCCATTTTTTATCCAGTCGAACGCGGTGAGCTATACCTTCCCCTACCCTTTGACACTGCGGCTGGAGACTAAGTCCCGTTCGAAGATTCGAACACACGTTCAAACGGGAGTTTGTCATTTCTGGGTGTAAAACAGACCTCTGGTAGACAATATAACACCACGGAAACCACCCCGGTTTTACTTCGACACTTCGGCAAAAGTCGAAGTGAGTTCGACGGTTCGAACACCGCCTTCGGATGGGACTTTGTAACTTTTCATGGCAGAAATAGACCGACCGCACAGCCTGAATCTGTGGAACTGTTTTGGGCAGCGAAATGTGCTTGCGGTCGGTCATAAGGGACTTCCAGCTAACTCTTTAACCCCTGGATGGAATTTTGGATATGTTTGTAAGTAAAGTATGCTGATTATTAATATGTGGTTTTTATGAAGATTGAATGCATAGTTTTGGAGTTATAGAAATGTATAAAAATGTATGTTTAAACTGTATGTTATAATTGGGTTACCTCTCAGGCTAAGGGGAGGGAATCTGTGGGAGGTAACCATTGTGTGATTGGGTAATGTTTAATTGGATGTGGGCGTCTCCCTTGCAGGGGAGAATTGCATAAAAGTAATGTAATTAAACTTCAGAGTTCTTCTTGACTCTTCAAAACGTAGCCTCGTCTCGTTCTTGGAAGGGGATCTTTACTGCATTATTACTTCACTTTTTAACAGCTGAACCTGACTCTCCTCTTGGATCCTGTGGATGGGAATAACCAACTTCATTGCTATACAGCAACTTGCTGGGAAAAAGGACATCTCCAACGGCTGATACCCTCACACAACCAGGGTAGCCGTTACACCTATAAAATAAATGCCAGAATTACTGAAGGTAGTACTCAAGTAATGGATAGTGTAGCTACTAACTATAATTTGCCTACCAAAAGGTGGTTTATACGATATTCTTTAAACTCAGGACTCATTGTCCTATAGATCTATAGAAAAGAAAATTAAAACTATAAGTATGTAACCAAATGATCCCCCAAATTTTAAAATACCTGAAATTAGACAGTTCTTGCCCTCCTGAGGTGTAGACCACAAATTTATTCTTACCCGAGCGTACTAACTGGGAAGGGGGGCGAGGGCAAAAACAAAAAAAAAAAAATATGTTTAATCAATATATTGCCAAAGTGTTGACTACCCGTGAGTGAACTAGTGTGAAAGTTTAATTATATATTGAAATTAACTGTTAATGGTCTGTTAAATGGATAAGATTCTAGAATAGGAACCTGAGATTTGAAAAAGATGACTTATATGTGACCGAAGGTGATACATGCAAATATGTGAAATTATGTAGATGTATCGTGAACCATACGAGGGTCAATTAAAAAGAGGCAAGCCCCATGTCAACCCCAACATTTGATGGACGTATAATAGCGTAGGTGTTAGGAGAAACGTGCCTAACAATGAGTTTTTAATAATGATGTATCGGTGCCTTTGGAATGTCAAATGGAATATCGTGATAGTAAATACCTTTAAGTTATCTGGTATGGTAATGGTGGGAACACTTGCAAAAAGGCTGAAATAGCCACGGTAGGCCAATCTTATGACACCTATAAGAAAGTGTTACAGATATATTTCTGAGCTTATGACATGGAAAATTATGCTAATTGTGCAATATAATTTAATTCCCTAGTATTACGTTTTGACCGGCAGGAGGTCAGATACCCTGTTAGTCTGATGGGTAAAGGGGAGAAATGTGATGGAACAGAGCTTGCCACGTGTTCTTGGAGGGGGCTGCTTGCCCGCCTCCTACCTTCTGACTATGGCCCTGGGATATATGGCATTTGAAAACACTATTTGTGCCTTATGACAAAACTAGAGATTGTGCACAAATATGACTATTGTCCATATGTTTTATGATTCCCTTCGTTTGTTGCACTGTTCCTCATGTGTTTCATCTGTTGGTTCGGCTGGATAGACTACTAGACAAACTGTGGAGTTACTGGGTTGCCACCATTTCATGTATCAGAGGCACATGGTGAGAACAATGGATGGCGGCCATTTTAACTCACAGACACTGTTTTGAGTTTTCTACACGGTGCCATCTCGACGGTATTTGGTGCACAAAGACATCGTTCAGTAGTTTTAAACTACAGAACAGGGGACACATTTAACTGTAATTATTTTTCATACAGCCTGTATATGTTCTTCAGAATCTGCATTAAACTGTATCTTCCAAACTACTGAACGGATCTGGGTGAATTTTGGATATGTGGTTCACCCAGATCCCCCAGTTCCGAGGATATATTTATGGGGTTATTGCATGTTTTGGGATCCCTGTGATATGTTTTATAATACTGTATTTTCCTGCCTGTGATAATTAAGTTAGTCTTTTGTGTTGAGATAATTGTATCACAGGCAGAGGGGAGGATGTAATGAATGGGAGTGTTAGCTGTGTTGTAATGTGTTGATTGGTTGTTCTTCAAAACTCTATGGGCAGTACTATGTTTGTAGAATGTGAATAAAAGAGGCTGTATGTGCCAGTACGGTCAGTTCTTCTTCACCCTCAACACGTAGTCTTGTCTCGTGATTGGAAGGGACAGCTATACTCACACTGGGGATTGCTATGTTCTGCACACTCCCCTGAGCTTTAATCACTTAGCTCTTTTAAGAGCTTGTTCCTGTTACGCCCTCCTGGACACACGGTCCTGGAGGACAGAAGTTGATCCAAGGTGGACGAAGACGGCGAGACTCCAGTTAAGCTACGGCGGTTGTCGAGTCTGCGGTGGTTGTGGTGTCGGGTGCGGTGCTTGTGGTCCTCGGCGCAGGCTAGGAAGCGTCCATCAATGGAAGGTACTCGGTCGGAGTACGGAGAGTTCCGTTACAGGTGCTATAGGTACCCAGACCACTTCCGCTCATTGAAGTGGTCTAGGTACAGTGTCCCAGGTCCCTTAACCTTTCAAAGGAGGGCGGCACTATAGGAAGCTATAGTGCCAGGAAAACAACTTTGTTTTCCTGGCACTATAGTTTTCCTTTAAGTAGATAAAAATATACCACAGTCAAAATAGGGGGATGTAGTGGGTGCAGGGGCTGCATGGGGTACAGGGGCTATAGTGTGTTCAGAAGGTAATAGGAGCTGTCATGGCTATAGGGAGTATAAGGACTGTAGGAGGTATAGCGGCTGCAGAAGGTATTGGTGCTGTGGTGAGTGTAGGGGCTATAGGGGTTGTAGTAGGTGTTGGTGTTAGAGGGGCTGTAGGGGGCCAGGGCTGTGGTGTGTGTAGGGGGATATAGGGGCTGTAGTGGATATAGGGTCTGTGGTGGGTGCAGTGGGATATAGGGGCTGTAGTGGGTAAAAAGTAGAGGGGATGCCGAGACAGAAGGGGCTGTCGTGGGTAGGGGGATATAGGGGCTGTAGTGGGTAGAAGGTATAGGGGCTGCTGGGGGTAGAGGTGCTGTAGTGGGTAGGGGGAAACTATAGGCACCCAGACCACTTCCGCTCATTGCAGTGGTTTAGGTACAGTTTCCCAGGTCCCTTAACCCTGCAAAGGAGGGACTTTGTTTTCCTGGCACTATAGTCAAAATAGGAGGATGTAGTGGGTGCAGGGGCTGCATGGGATACAGGGGCTGTAGTGTGTGCAGGGGGTAATAGGAGCTGTAGTGGGTGTAGGGAGTATAGTGGGGCTGCAGGAGGTATTAGTGCTGTGGTGGGTGTAGGGGCTATAGTGGATGTAGTGGCTGCAGGAGTTAGATGGGCTGTAATGGTAGGGGCTGTAGTGGATATAGGTGATGTGATGGGTGTAGGGGGATATAGGGACTATAGTGGGTGCAAGGGCTGATGCTTACCTTTAGTCAGAGAGGAGGAATACCTAGTAACAGTGATCAGGCAGCTCCACACGGCTCTCTGAATTTTGACACATGATATCACTTCCTAATATAAGGAGCCACATGGAGCTGCCTGATCTGTGTTACAGACAGCTCTCCTAGTGTGTTTATCTTTCAGGCACATTGAGAGGCAGCCTAGAGGGTCTTTCGGAAGGCCCCATTAGCTGTTTCTCAGTGTGCCATGATGGGGCTGTGTGGCAGCACAAGGGGAGAGGGGCCAAAAAAGAGAATGTATTTTGTAGCAGGGGTCCACGGAGGGCTATGCGGGCCCCTGACCGACTGCAGACTGGCTGGGAGCAGGGGCAGACTGAACACTCAGGCAAATCGGTCATGGACCTAGGGCCCGAGGCTCTTGGGGGCTGCCTGCTGTGCAGGAAAGGAACAATCTTCCCAGTCAGTCTGCAGTCAGTCATTGCTACAAAATACATTCTCTTATTTTTCATCCCCTCTCCCCTTGTTCTGCCACACAGCCCCATGATGGCACACTGAGAAGCAGCTAATGGGACCTTCCCGCTAGGCTGCCTCTCAGTATGCCTGAAAGATAAATAATATAATATTGTAAAGCGCTACGGAATTTGTTGGTGCTATATAAATGGCAATATAAATAATAATAATAGTTAATAATAATAAACACACAAACTCCTCTACTCCTCTCAGCCCCTCTATCCACTACAACTCCTCTACCCATTACAGTCTCTATATTCCCCTAGCCACTCTCAGCAGCCCTTCCTCTACCTTCTACCCACTACAGCCCCTATATCCCCCTACCCAGTACAGCGCCTGTACCCCAGCAGCCCCTTTTACTCTCAGCAGCCCCTCTACCTTTTACCCACTAAAGCCTGTAACAGATCGCCTGGCACCCCGACTGGGTACCTCCATTGACGGATGCTCCTAGTGCTTCCCAAGAGCTCCAATCACTCCACTTGACACCATAAGCATTGCAAACCCCACGAACCGCTGCAGCTTGATTGGGGTCTCGCCGTCTCCTACCCACCCTGGACCTACTACAAGACTCCAGGTTCCAGTGTGTGGAACGGGTGCCGTTCGTGCACAAAGTCCATGTTGAAGTGCTGTTCGAATTGTCGAACGCCATTAAACTCCAGTCGAAGAGTCAAAGTCCAGGGAAGGTAAAGTTTCAGCGGTGTTCTCATGTCCGATTTGAGTTCCATGAACTCATCAACAAAACACCGCTGACCTTGTTCGACTGAATAAAATGTCCGCCGCCACATGTTCGAATGTCGAATGGCGGCCACTTCGACTACTTCAACACTTTGACTGTATCCAAAGTGCCACTTTAAAGTGTAGATCTGTTCCAATAGTATTTAAAGAGCCAGAAACAGTGCCTTAGAGCCAAACAAGTCTCAGGGGCCATAATCACAAGGCAAGAGGCTGGCAAACAGGCCCCTCCAAAAACCAGTGTCGAGGTCATTTTCGCCACACAGCCCCTATATCCTCCTGCACCCACCACATCCACTACATCCCCTATATCCCCCTACATCCACCACAGCCCCTATATCCACTACATGCCCTATATCCCTCTACACTTATCACAGACCCTATATCCACTACAGCCCCTATATCCCCCTACACCCAACACTGCCCCTACACCCACTACAGCCCATACCACTACAGCCCCTCTAATGCCAACACCCACTACAGCCCATATAGCCCCTACACTCACCACAGCACCAATACCTCCTGCAGCCGCTATACCTACTATAGTCCCTATACTAGCTACATCCACTACAGCTCCTATTATCTCCTGCACACACTACAGCCCCTATAGGCAGCCCTTGCTCCCACTACACCCCCCATTTTGACTGTGGTATATTTTTAACTACTTAAAGGGAAACTATAGTGCCAGGAAAACAAAGTTGTTTTCCTGGCACTATAGCTTCCTGTAGTGCCCACCTCCTTTGCACAGTTAAGGGACCTGGGACACTGTACCTACATAACAAAAATGGCTATTGTCTCCCCCCTGGCCCCCACCCATCAGCAGCTGGTGGGGGCCCTAAGTATAAAAAATGGATAGGGTACCTATTGTCTTCCCCCCCTGCAGCCTACACCAATAAGCTGTATGTAGCCACACTAAGTTACAAAAATGGCAGGGGGACCTATTGTCTCCACTTCCCCAGCCATGAGTGGCCGGCTGGGGGCCCAAAGTAACAAAAAGGCCCCCTCCGCAGCCCCCACCCATAAGCGGCTGATGGGGGCCAAAAAAACAAAAACAACCTATCTATTGCCACCCCCCCACCCCCACCCTTCAGGGTAAGGTGGAGGCTAAAGTAACAAAAGAGGGGGGACCTATTGTCGTGGGTGGGTGTACTAAGTAACTCAAGAACGGGTGAAATATTGTCCCCCACAGCCCCCACTCATTGATGACAGGTGGGGGTTAAATGTAAAAAATACCCCCCCACAGGTAACTAGGAATCCACAAGTCCCTAGTCACCCCCCTCCCCAATGAAATTAAACCCTATGTGCCTCCTCACTCTAAAAATATTGAGCGTAGAACACAAAACTAAATACCTGTAAATAAAAAAACATTTATACTTACCATTAGACGCCGGAAACCGGAAGGAGGTATAGCGCCGTCTCGACGGAAGATAAGAGCGCCAATTTCAAAACTATTTAAGCAACGAAAGTACAAGACGAAAGATGAACTTCTGAAGAAGGCTTTTCTTAGCACAGTGCACTTTTTATATTGTATTTATTTTTTTATCCAGCTGCCTGTTTAGTGTGTCCAATAAAGTGTTTCTTGCATACTTCCTGCATCCTGGAGTATTTGAGCAATAGGAACCAAGGACCACGGAGGTGATCCAGCTTGGAGTTTGTGTACCACGTGCATCTATCAGATATGCTTCTAGTCTGAGCCAGCTTTTCACAAGTGGCTCATGGCCATGTGAGTTGAACTGATTATCAATTTAAGTTATATTTAGCTGCTACGTTATTACCCTATGCTGCTGTTTCTTCTATTTTCATATTTATAGAAGTTGTTTTACATTTCTACGGTCAATGAGAAAGAGGTTTTTTATACTCACATGTGCAAAAGGGTAACGTGCAATTATTATATCTATTTGAGTGCTCTCACCACCCACGATTGTATTACACTGTATGGTTTTATTTTGTGTGGAAAAGTGACTCACATTGGTGATTGCAGCACCCTTTTCTATTTTTCCCTTTTAACCTTATCCTACCTGCATTTTTATACTTACCATTAGATGTCTTCTTTCGGCATCAGAATTGAAGGTTCGATCCCTACCTCCCAGCCTCAGCTTATCACCTTTGTGCAAATTCAGTGCTAATTTGGACCAAATTCGACATGGGGGAAGTTTCCCAGCTGCAGGTTTATTGTAGAGGGGTCCTAGTGACTGTTGTGCCTGACTAGTGCTTTTTTCTAGAGCAATTTGTTTATAAGTTTATATGTTATGTGATGATTGTTGTATATACAATATTTACTATGTTAAAAGGCCATTAGGCCTGAATTTGTGGGAGGAGTTATGGCCCAGATTTAAACTCCTAGCCCCTACTCACCTTTGCCTTTCAAGCTGTTTGTCTTCTCCCTAGCAACCATCACTTCCAGCCCGAAGTTTCCTCCAGAAAATCCAAGCCTCCAGCAGCAGTTAAATCACCAGCAGTTTTTCCTGCCTCCTACCTCTGTCCCTGTCACCCGGCTTCTCACTGGCCTCGGTACCTAAAAACGCGGGATAGGCTCCCTTCACAAAAAACATACCTGTTCGTGCATAAATAACCATTCGTGTACTTCTGCTGTTCGTGCGGCTAAACAGCCAACCGCAGAGTACACTCACTTTCGTTGTTCTTTCATGCGGTCTAAACAGCCGACCACAGCCGTTCGTTTATTCTTCCGTACAGTGTAAAACAGCCGACCACAGGGTACATGACTTTCGTTTGTTCGTTCGTGCGGTCCAATAATCACATTTGTATACCATTCCTTGCCGTTCATTAGTTTTTATCCAAACACCATCTGTTTTACTGCTTAAATTCACCTATCTGGCACTATGTTTGTTACGGTTGCCTCCAGGCTGGCTGGAAGTTGGACCGTAGAAAAGGATGCTCCTAGCGCTCACCAAAGGACGATCAGCACCGTAAACACCATAACTACTGCGTAGCCACCAAAAGTACTGCAGACTCCACGAACCACCGCTGCTGGGCTGGTATCTCGCTGTCTGCTCTGTGCCCTGGACCTACGACCAGGCTCTAGGTTCCAGTAGGTGAACCTCTTCCTTCTGTAGAGCAAAGCAGGATCAGGAACAAGAGCTCTTACAAGAGCTCAGTAGCAAAGGGAGCATGCAGAGCATAGCAATCCTTGAAGTGATTATACATGCTCCCTACAAACATGAGTCGAGGCTGCAAGTTAGAGGGACAAGTCATTCTGTTTTATTGGCACCAAAAGAACCTTCTTTTATGCTGGTTTCCCTTAGATTGGACCACCCACAGGGCGTTACAAAACAACCAATCACACATGTACATTACAGAAAACACTCCCAGCAATTACACACAAAATCCTCCCCTCTGCCTGTGATATAATTATGTTACACAAGGGGTTAACATAATTATCACAAGCAGGAAAAATACAGTTTTTACACATACACTGTAACTTTAAAACCATACATCTTCATGAAAATTACATATTATTAATCAGCCCACTTTAAACATAAACACTCTCAAAAATCAGCCAAATCCATCCAGTAGATCAAAAGTTAGACGGAAGTCCTTTATGGCCGACTGCAAGCACATTTTCCTGCCCAAAACAGTTCCATAGATTTGGGCTGTGCGGTCGGTCAATTTCATGCAGAAAAACGGGACTTAGTCTCTGCAGCTGAAAGTTCAGTATGGGAGAAGGAAAGGGTCAGCGGTGTTCGCGGAAATGTGTACCCGATTTTAGTTCCATGAATATGGCTACACATACCGCTGACCTCGTTCGAATGAGCAAAGATGGCCGCCGCCACGTGATTGTTTGCATGAACTGCGGCCACCCAGCGCTCGGCAATTAACCTGCAGTAACCTCACAGCCTGGGAGGTAAATTGCCTGCACACTTCCACTTCTGAGTGGTCCGCCTGTGTGGTACTTGGTTCAGTAAGCCCCATTTACTGAACCAAGTGGGAGAAAGCCAGGGACAAGTTATTTTACAGGTTTGGGGACACTGTCTTAAAGGGGCATTGTTCAACAAAGTCACAATATGTCCCCAGACAATTCTTAAAGGGCCATACACACCCAATAACAGTCCATAAGTTTTCAGGTGCACAATCTCCCAGGGGCCATAGTCATGTGGAAGGAGGCTGGCAAATAGGCTTCTCCACAACCCAGGGAAGCAGGGCAATTTTTCATTTAAAGGGCCAGTTACATATGGCAGTTTGTAAGAATGTTAAATTATTATACTGTTCGTTCATACGAACGAACTGATCACTTTCATATTACAGCCCAATTGTCTGTCTGGTGTATGGCATTTTAATTTTAAACAATATAAAGTCTAATCTGTACAAATTAGCATACCATGGCTATGTTTGTTAATTAAATGGGACTCATTTATCTTATACACTACAAACCTACTTAAAGGCACATACAGGGAAGAACACCTTCTAGGAGATTCATACTAAATATCCCTGGGCACTGTTATTTCACTTTTGCAGGCAATTTAGTTTCACATATTATTATTAATTCCTTTACCTAACTGCACGACTAGTCTTTCTTTTTAACTACTCCTTTACCTAACTGCACGTTGAAGACCCATCACTACGATCTCAACAACAATCACCTGTTAACCAACCTCTTTGCTACTACTATTTCTGAACTGTACATTGCTTGTTTGTTGTTTCTACATTTCATTACCTAGACCTACGTCAGTACTGCAGTTTCGCCAAGTTTTCTATGCTATCAACCACCAACAGCCAACCTGGTATCCTGTATTTCAGTACCAGGTATTGTTAATCTTACTCACTACGATTACAATTCTCATAAAGGCCTCACTTTCATTACATAATTGTGGGAAACCGAGGCTTGTCTCTAAATATGGACCAATGTTCAGGTCCCTCATCTTACACAAGTTCTTACGTTTGACATATTTTACATACATCATGCATACCAGTGGCACGCCTCAGGCCCACTAGCATCTATCTTATCCCTAGGATACCTTGGCCAGACCTGTTTTCTTCCGAAGCAAAGTATATTCAAGACTTTTTGTGTCACGCACAAAGCGATAGGAGTAATACTCAAGGTTAGTGTCTACATATGAAATGGAGAAATAAAGTTATCAGAGTGCAGGTCAGGAGTCCGGATACAAGTCAAGGGCTCATGAGCCTCATTTCTTATATAGTGGAGCTCTCCTGATGTTGGTTTCCCCTTGTGGGACTCTATACATCACCTACTCCTATTACCTAGTACATATGTTCGGCCACATCATGGAGACAAGCCTTATCAGGTTAGAGAACTGGCATTCAGGGATAGGTGCTGGTCTTAGCAATCCAAGGTAAGTGCACCAGTCCCTCGAGGCCTACTCCCCACCTCAACACGGAGGTTCAGCCCCACGGCTGATCATAGTTAGCCACCTCGCTCGCTCCCTATTAGGTGGTTACAGTGGTGCAGCTCATGAGCCCTTGACATGTATCCGGACCCTTAAGTCAAGGCCACACATTTTGAATCTCCCACAGTCATCGAGAGGCCAACAGCCCGCCACCACGTTCAAGTGGCCACAAATTCCCTTGGCCAAAATCATAGGTAAAGCCTCTCACCACCACTTGGCATTAGCAGGGCCTCACCTATCACTTGGTTTTAGTTAAGTTCTTCGCCTGGGCACTAGTTAGGCCGCCAGTTCTCCGAAGGTCTCGACCCCCTTTTACACTACCCTACTTAATTCCAATTATTATTCCTTTTTCAGAATGTCACAAGAATCTATCACCATCAACGATCTACCATTGGACGAAGTACCCAGCAAGCCAGTCAGGCCTGGGTCTCCAGAGGAATCCCTCATCCCTTCTACCCCCAGATCCCTGAGATCTTGGATTATTCCAAAAATAGCAGCAGAACTCAGACTCAGGGGTATCCCCTTTCCAGCCACCGCTAGAAAGGCAGAGCTGTACAGGCTCTTGACGGCACAGGCCAATGATCCTAGGCCCGGCACTAGCTTGCAAGGGCCGTCAACAAACACCTCCGATTCCACTCAGAAGACCCTGACTGCTATTCTGGCCAACCTTCAAACTATGAATAACAGACTGCTGAAAGTTGAATTAGCCAGGCCCTTCAGGTCCTCCCCTGGTTATCTCTACTGTTCAGTCTGGCATCCCCCCTCATTCCCCCTCCTCCAGCAGCCACTACCACTACCCCATATGTCTCACCTGCTCACTCTGTTCCAGCTTCCATAAAAATGGAAATTCTGCATGTGAAGGAACGTGTCATTTCTCATAGCCTCACAAGACATCCTAGAAAACAGAGCATACAATTTCAGTGAACTTAAAAGCTAAAGCTTAAAAGCACATTTCAGTGAACTTAAAAGCTAAAGACCCACGCCTTAACAAAACACTTTCTATCCCCCAGTTTGTTATTGCTTTCGGTATATATCGAGATGTCATGTGCACTGTGTATCCACATAGGAGGGAGGCGCTCGATCTGTATATGCACAAGGTAGTTGACTTAGTCATCAAGTACGGGGGGGTCCTCCTACTACAACTACCACAAGTCAGTGTCAGCCAAGGCAGCAGCTCATCTGGCACAATTTAACATAAGAATTGACTGGTGCCAGATGGACATGGAATATTTTGCTGTCACTTTGCCGGTTTGAGACCCCCGTCCTGTGCCTCCTGTAGTTCCACATCTCACTCCACTGACTTGTGCCCTTGTGAGGCAGACACTTCCACTTCCACTTCTCACCACTCGTTCACCCCACACACTAGACAAGAAGGCGGGCACAGGGACAAGCTGGGCAGACCCATTCCATTCCTAGGCAAGGTACCTGCATTAACTTAAACCATGGGGCATGCAGGTTCAGTACATGCAGGTTGTTGCCGATTGCTTGCATTTCCACCTCGGCTTTCAAGTAAATCCTTTAAGGTGGTGCGCTCTAGTTTATCGTAAGCGTTCTTCATCCACTCTGTATCTCTCCTAGGAATTCCAGAATGATCCCACCCCTGCCACCAAATGTTACGGTTGCCTCCAGGCTAGCTGGAAGTTGGACCGCTTGGATATCCTGGTTCCCGAACTCGGAAAGACGAACGCCACTTCAATCGGCAAAACCTGCAAGTTTTGAATATCCCACTAGCTATAGTAGAGCTAGGATCTACTGTTCCCTACAACACGAGTCCAGGCTGCGAGTTGAGGGTCAAACAAACTGTGTTTAATGGCACTCATGCATGGCAATTTATACAATTTATCAGTCCAAAGGACAACCCCTCTGGACCTGATGGTGCACTAGACAATGCAATGTCCCAACCAATGAGAACACAGTGTATCTTTTGAAAATGTTCCCACCTAGCTTGGAGATAAATGGTTTCAACGGTTACACTAACCTAATTATCTCCAAGCGCATGAAAAATACTACATTTTATACCCACATGAAAATAACATAAAAATGGTTAACTTTTACATTTTAATACGAAAATAGTTCATTCGACCATTCCCTGGATAACGCAGATCTGAGCACACAAGATGTACGGATTGCGCTCAGATCTCACGAATGGTGTACCAGAGTCTCGATATTATAGTTTGTTCGTACAGTTCCTGGCCTAACGGATGGGACAACCGGCCTCTTTGCGTGGTTCGTGCAAATCAGCCGCCAATTACAGTTCCAGAGTAGTGATGTCGCGAACCCGAAATTTTCGGTTCGCGAACGGCGAACGCGAACTTCCTCAAATGTTCGCGAACCGCCATTGACTTCAATGGGCAGGCGAATTTTAAAACCAACAGGGACTCTTTCTGGCCACAAAAGTGATGGAAAAGTTGTTTCAAGGGGACTAACACCTGGACTGTGGCATGCCGGAGGGGGATCCATGGCAAAACTCCCATGGAAAATGACGCAGTTGATGCAGAGTCTGCTTTTAATCCATAAAGGGCAGAAATCACCTAACATTCCTAAATCACAATGGATATGGATTGACACCTGACAAATGACATATTGACACCACGACATATGGATTGACACCTGTCCTCAGAGCCCCTGATGCACACGGACACAGAGCAGAATAGGAACTGTTCCCCCTACATAGGGTCAATTGGCAGATATGGATTGACACCTGTCCTCAAAACCCCTGATACACACTGACACAGAGCAGAATAGGGACTGTTCCCCCTACATAGGGTCACTTGACAGATATGGATTGACACCTATCCTAAGGATCCATGATACACACTGACACAGAGCAGAATAGAGACTGTTCCCCCTACATAGGGTCACTTGGCAGATATGGATTGACACCTGTCCTAAGGATCCATGATACACACTGACACAGAGCAGAATAGAGACTGTTCCCCCTACATAGGGTCACTTGGAAGATATGGATTGACACCTGTCCTAAGGATCCCTGATACACACTGACACAGAGCAGAATAGAGACTGTCCCCCCTACATAGGGTCACTTGGAAGATATGGATTGACACCTGTCCTCAAAACCCCTGATACACACTGACACAGAGCAGAATAGGGACTGTTCCCCCTACATAGGGTCACTTGGCAGATATGGATTGACACCTGTCCTAAGGATCCCTGTATTGGTGAACATTGTCGCCTAAACTAATTTATATGCCCATCAATTCTGAGCTACAAATCCGGACTCTTGTTTGGCAAAGATACACACTGTGCCAGAATTTAAAAGATTCTGGGTATTGACTATGCTGATGGGCATCATAAAGAAGCCCTTTATCCGCTCCTACTGGAGCAGTAGCCCCATCTGCTCTACCCCCATTTACTCCCAATGTATGTCGAGGAAGAGGTCTGAAATGATTCTGCATTTCATGCACTTCAGCGACAACAGCCTGTGTCCCCCTAGGGAGCATCCCCAGTTTGACAGGCTGTATAAAATCCGCCCCCTGATTACCCACTTTGCTGCCAGGTTTGCAGAGGCTTATACACCTGGAAGGAATATATGCGTGGATGAATCCCTGATGAAGTATAAGGGAAGGCTGGGATTCAAGCAGTATGTTCCTTCCAAGTGCTCTAGGTATGGTGTAAAGATGTATAAGCTCTGTGATAGCGAGACTGGGTATACTCAGGCCTTCCGGGTGTACGAGGATAAGGACAGCCACCTTGACCCTCCAGGTTGCCCAGAACATATGGGAACCAGTGGCAAGATTGTCTGGGACCTGATATTCCCCCTGATGAACAAAGGGTACCACTTGTATACTGACAATTTTTATACAAGTGTCCCTTTGTTCAAGCTACTGTACTGTTTTGATACAGTAGCTTGTGTGGTGAAACCAACCTCGCCACTGGGCCCTGGAGAAGCCTGTTTGCCCGCCTCCTACCTGCTGACTATGGCCCCTGGATTATTTGGGGCATATTGTATTTTATTGTGCGACTGCTGGCCCTTTAAGTACAGTGAATGGTATTTTATTGTACTGCTGCTGGCCCTTTAAGAACTGTCTGGGGACATATTGAGACTTCGGGTAACAATACCCTTTAAGACTATGGCCCCTGAAAAGGAATGGACTTTTATTGGGTGTGTATGGCCCTTTAAGAACCGTCTGGGGACATCTTGTAACTTTGGTGAACAATGCTCCTTTAAGACTATGTCCCCAGACCTGTAAAATAACTTGTTCCTGGCTTTCTCCCACTTGGTTCAGTAAATAGGGCTTACTGAACCAAGTACAACACAGGCGGACCACCCAGAAGTTAAAGTGTGCAGGCAATTTACCTCCCAGGCTGTGAGGTTACTGCAGGTTAATTGCACGTGGCGGCGGCCATCTTTGTTCAGTCGAATGCGGTCAGCGGTGTATGCTAAAGATTCTGTGGAACTAAAATCGGCTACACATTTTACCGAACACCGCTGACCCTTACCTTCTTCCATACTGAACTTGCAGCTCCAGCTCCGTTCGAAATGGGACTTAGTCGTTTTTTCGCATGAAATTGACCGGCCGCACAGCCCAAATCTATGGAACTGTTTTGGGCAGGAAAATGTGCTTGCGGTCGGTCATAAAGGGACCTCCAGCTAACTTTTGATACACTGGAGGGATTTGTCTGATTTTTGGAAGGGTGTATGTTTAAAGTGTAATAATTATGTTAACTGGTTATCTGAGGGGAGGGGATGTGTGGGTTGTACCATGTATGTGATTGGTTATTTTATGCCTCCCCCTGGGTGTGGCCTGTAAGTGTACAAGTGTAATAAAAGCCAGGCTGGATGAGCCAGTCGAGAGTTCCTGTTTTACCCTCAAAGTGATGTGTCGTCTCATTATTGGGGGGAAGGATTTATTGCATGCTGTTCCAGTTGACTGCTAGGAGTACAAGCCTATTCGTATGGTTCCTATTCAATGGTCTACAGCATTCATATGCTTGGGAGAATTTAAAAGGTTTCTCGGATTCGGTTATTGTGGTGTCTGCCAGAGTGCTTGGAGTCCTCGGGAAGCGCTAGGAGCATCCATTAACGGAGGTACCAAGTCGGGGTGCCAGGCGATCCGTTACAGCTTGCGGCACAATTAAAAAGAACAGCACAGGTTTCCCAGGACAACTTGCACGCACCCGGCTACGAAGGGGGGAGACCTCAGCTCGGCGCCAAGAGGAGCTGTTGGCAGTTAAGTACAGCGACAAGAAGGACGTCCTGTAAGCCTGTGTACTTATGCACAAAGCGTTGTACGATCAGATTACACACATGTGCCATGCACGGCACATGTGTCAACTTGCCCAACTTCAATGCCGCCAACAAATTTGTTCTTTTGTGAAAAGAAATTTCGTCCGGGTACCTTCCATTGCGGTGTCCCAATAGCTACAAATTTTTTGAACGCCTCAGACTCCACCAGCTTGTATGGTAAATGCTGGCTGGGTAATAGTACAGACAAGCCAGCTGTCAGACGCCGGGCAAGGGGGTGACTTTCTGACATTGGCTTCTTACGCTCAAACATGTCCTTGACAGACACCTGACTGTGGGCAGATGAGCAGGCCTGACACACAGACGCTTGGAGACAACTAACTGCTATTCAATCTATAACAGTGAAAAATTTTTGGGGGGTTTTAAATGCAAGCTATTGGGACACCGTTCAAGCTGCTCGTTCAAGCTGCTCTGGTTCCTTGATGAGCCAGCTGTCCGTGAGTTAACATGTCCCGTGGAGAAGCACTCTGTCCTGTAAAACCTCACCCAAAAAAATTTAAATAAATAACAGCACTTGGAGTGGTGAGTTTAGTAAATGTTCATATCAGTTTAATACCTTCCGCGTCTCCTATCAGTGGACGTGTATATGGCAGTGATTTTTAATTGTGGAATCATCTCCCCTTTTTAGGCCAAGGTGGGAAGATGCTTAGACCACTGGTATATAGGTGCCATCTTGGAGGATTTCAGTCACTTGGTTGGAGCCGGGGGTGGGCTGAACTTCACTGGTGGTAAAGTGACCCATAGTAATTTTTACCCTTTTAGAAAATGAGGGTGGTGATTGAATTGTATGACTTAATTTACTTTAAAATATAGAGACGGCTACAGTTCTGCGTCTGTTTATTCAGTGTTTTTTGAGTGGTGGTGCTACTGTAACCTGTGAGTTCGCATGTTTCCTCCATCTGCAGTTTTGCCTCATTGACTTGGGTCAGTTTACCATACACACCAGGTTTCTAGAATCGAACAAGGTGTTTTTTTTTTTTTTTTGATCTTCTCTAAAACATGGTTAATCCTGAAATCCTTATGTTACGGTTGCCTCCAGGCTGGCTCTCGCCTCTGCTTGGGAGATAATTGAGTTTCCTACTATATCTACTCAATTATCTCCAAGCTAAAACGTATACATGTATATACGTTCTTATAACTTTCCCATTTTACATAGTACATTAATAAAACTTACATTTTTATGAACAACATAAATTGTGGAACAACATATTCAAAATTCGTGAGAATCCGTCCAGTGGTTCCAGAAATATTAAAAAGTCTCTTTGGACCGACCGCACGCCTGTTTGCATGCCCAAAACAGTTCCACAGATTCAGGCTGTGTGGTCGGTCTATTTCTGTCCGGAAAATCGGTAAAGTCCCATCCGAAGTCAGTGTTCGAATAGTCGAACGCACTTCGACTTTTGTCGAAGTGTCGAAGTAAAACGCGGTTAAAACTTCCGCGGTGGTCGCTAGTCGAGTGGCGATCTATTTCCCATGAAAAGATGACAAAGTCCCATTCGAACGGGTGTTCGAACGTTCGACCGGGACTTAGTCTCCAGCTGTGGTGTCGAAGGATAGGGGAAGGTACAGGTCACCGCTGACCGTGTTCGACTGCATTAAAATGGCCGCCGCCACGTGTTCGACTGTAATGGCGGCCACTTCGACTACTTCAGCGACTTCGGCACTTCGACGGCTTCGGCACTTCGATTGGATCCGAAGTTCAGTATTGAAGTACCAAACAGTTAAAGGGCCCGGAACAGCATACCAAAATCCCTTATGCCCAAATGTAAGTCTTAAAGGGCAATGCATTCCAGGGCCATAGTCATAAGGAAGGAGGCTGGCAAATAGGCTTCTCCACAATCCAGGGAAGCAGGGAAATTTTCAATTTAAAGGGCCAGTTACAAATGGCAATCTGTAACATATCTCCCCTTTTGGGGGGAGACTAACCAGGCACCTGACCTTCTGTCGGTCAGTGCCTAAGTTAGTCTCGCAGCCCACCCACAAATAAACATTAGCAGCAAAGTAGCCCCCCCACAATAAGTAGTACTGGCCTGTAGGTTCCAGGTTGTAGGATGAAAGTGTAGCATCCTCGGCCTTCCTGGTGCAGCTGGGCAAATACCTGGTGGTACTTGGGGGGCAGAGGCTAGCGGCACTCTGCCCTGGTGCCAGCGCTTCTGCTGGGGGAATTGGGGCATAGTCCTGCTCGGTGGCAAAGGGAACATGGGGGTCAGTGGGGTTAACATCTCCCCTGTTAACCCTGGGCCCAAGTTAGGAGTTAGCTGGGGAGGGGGAGATTGGCTTACCTCCTCCTCTTGATACTCCTGTGGCCGTTGGGAAGGGAGGTCGATGCTCTCTGCTCCCTGTGGAACATGCTGCGGCTGGGGAGAGAGACCGGTTGTCTCCTCTCCCTGGAAGGCACACTCTGGCTGGGGAGGGAGGTCGATGCTCTCCCCTCCCTGTAGCTGGGTCTGTCGCTGGGGATCTGGGCCGCCTGCCCAGCATCCCTGTAGGGCCGGTAGAGAGACTGCGGTCCCATCTCCACCTGCCTGCTGGGGGTCCTCCCAGGACCATTCTATGAGGCCTGCTGCCTCGGGTACCCCTGGTTGTGGTTGGGGAAGGAGACTGGTTGTCTCTTCCCTCTGTACGGTGCACTGCCGCTGGGGAGGGAGGTCGCTGCTCTCCTCTCCCTGTAACTCAGGCTGCCACTGGGGAGGGAGGTCGCTGCTCTCCGCTCCCTGTAACTCACCCTGGGGTTGGGGATCTGGGCCGACTGCCCAGCATCCCTGTACGGCCGGTAGAGAGACTGCGGTCCCATCTCCACCTGCCTGCTGGGGGTCCTCCCAGGACCAGTCTATGAGGCCTGCTGCCTCAGGTATCTCTGGTTGGGGTTGGGGAAGGAGACCGGTTGTCTCTTCCCTCTGCACGGTGCACTGCCGCTGGGGAGGGAGGTCTCTGCTCTCCTCTCCCTGTAACTCACTTTCTCGCTGGAGACGGGGTGTCCATACCCCCAAACTCCACAATTGGTACGCAAAGTCCCGTGCTGCTTGGTTTTCAGCATTCAACTGGCGTATCACTTCATGGACCAACTCATTTGAAGGGTTTGGGCCAAACCAGCCCAGTCGCTCCTTCACTACCCTCATGAAATCAGCACCCTCACAGCGCTGTGTCTGGCGGATTTGCGATTCACTGGCTGCTGTCCAGGGTATTGCTAGCTCCATGCTGCTGTAGGTAGGGACGCTGCGCAGAGGCTAGCGTTGCCCTCAATACTCTTTCATACGATACCAGTGCTGTTGGGGTGCTGCTCCTGGCGCTAGGACGCCATCCCACCGCTTGCCACCAAATGTTACGGTTGCCTCCAGGCTGGCTGGAAGTTGGACCGTAGAAAAGGATGCTCCTAGCGCTCACCATCAGCACCGTAGCCACCATAAGCACTGCAGACTCCATGAACCACCGCTGCTGGGCTGGTATCTCGCCGTCTGCTCTGCGCCCTGGACCTACGACCAGGCTCCAGGTTCCAGTAGGTGAACCTCTTCCTTCTGTAGAGCGAAGCAGGATCAGGAACAAGAGCTCTTACAAGAGCTCAGTAGCTAAGGGAGTATGAAGAGCATAGCAATCCCTGTAGTGATTATAGCTGTCCCCTACAAACATGAGTCAAGGCTGCAAGTTAGAGGGTCAGAAGAGGTCTGAGGTGCTGGAACACCCAGCCTGGCTTTTATTGAGGTTACATGCAAACAGGACACTCCCAGGGGGAGGCATAAAATTACCAATAACAGAATAGTACAGCCCACAGGTTCCCTTCCATCTGCTTGGGAGATAATTGAGTTTCCTACTATATCTACTCAATTATCTCCAAGCTAAAACTTATACATTTATATACGTTTTTATAACTTTCCCATTTACATAGTACATTAAGAAAACTTACATTTTTATGAACAACATAAATTGTGGAACAACATATTCAAAATTCGTGAGAATCCGTCCAGTGGTTCCAGAAATATTAAAAAGTCTCTTTGGACCGACCGCACGCCTGTTTGCATGCCCAAAACAGTTCCACAGATTCAGGCTGTGTGGTCGGTCTATTTCTGTCCGGAAAATCGGTAAAGTCCCATCCGAAGTCGGTGTTCGAATAGTCGAACGCACTTCGACTTTTGTCGAAGTGTCGAAGTAAAACGCGGTTAAAACTTCCGCGGTGGTCGCTAGTCGAGTGGCGATCTATTTCCCATGAAAAGATGACAAAGTCCCATTCGAACGGGTGTTCGAACGTTCGACCGGGACTTAGTCTCCAGCTGTGGTGTCGAAGGATAGGGGAAGGTACAGGTCACCGCTGACCGCGTTCGACTGCATTAAAATGGCCGCCGCCACGTGTTCGACTGTAATGGCGGCCACTTCGACTACTTCGGCGACTTCGGCACTTCGACGGCTTCGGCACTTCGATTGGATCCGAAGTTCAGTATCGAAGTACCAAACAGTTAAAGGGCCCGGAACAGCATACCAAAATCCCTTATGCCCAAATGTAAGTCTTAAAGGGCAATGCATTCCAGGGCCATAGTCATAAGGAAGGAGGCTGGCAAATAGGCTTCTCCACAATCCAGGGAAGCAGGGCAATTTTCCATTTAAAGGGCCAGTTACAAATGGCAATCTGTAACACCTTAGCTTTAATTAGCCATTTGTACCCTGCTTGTGATTTATGTTTTCCCTAATTTTTATTAAAGGTAATACAACTTTTTGTCAAATACATCTCTTCTGGAAGGATATCCTACTGCAAAGCAATCTGACGTTATTATAACATTTAACAGGTTTTTAAATGCAAGTTATTGGGACACCGTTCAAGCTGCTTGTTAAAGCTGCTCTGGTTCCTTGATGAGCCAGCTGCCCGCGAGTTAACATGTCCCGTAGAGAAGCACTCTGTCCTGTAAAGCCTCAACCAAAAAAATTTAAATAAATAACAGCACTTGGAGTGGTGAGTTTAGTAAATGTTCATATCAGTTTAATACCTTCCGTGTCTCCTATCAGTGGACGTGTATATGGCAGCATGGCATAAGGATTTGAGTACAGTCTTCTCAGAAGAACAATGGAACCAAGCCTTCAAAGCCCATAAATGTAGATCCAGACGCGCATCCCACCTAGAGCTAATGTGCAAGATACAATATAGGTGGTACTTGGTACCGACTAGACTAGCGACCATATATCCCAACACCTTGAGACTTTGCTGGAGATGGTTAATAGAGTAGGGCACAATGCTCCACATCTGGTGGGCCTGCTCGGCCATCAGAGGATACTGGAAGGCAGTTGAGGGGGTGATACAAGGGGCACTGGTCAGGAGAACCAACCTGAGACCAGAAAATGCCCTACTCTTCATCTCGATTGACCCATTCCCAAAAACACATGCCGACCTAACATATCATATTTTGATTGCTGCCAACTTATTAATAGCCAGAGGGTGGAAACAATAACAGCCACCGGAGAGATCTAGCCTTCTCCAACAGATCTCCCTAAACCTAGCATATCAAACAAAAACCTGCCAGCGGCTACACCCCCCACACCACATAGTGGAAGCCAGGAACATATGGGAGGCGTATCTGAGGAAGGAGGAGGAGGGGGTCGTGTTAGAACAATAACATATATCACATATATATATATATATATATATATATATATATATATATATATATATATACAGTATATACACGAAGGATGAATAGTACCACTCCTAAGACCTAAGTGCTCTGACGCAGAGAGACAACGACTCCAAACACCATGGTACAACAGCCAACATTGAGGTATACCAAGCTGAGGTTAAACAATCTACAGGGCATAACGGAACAAACACCCACATTTTACATACTTAAGTAGTTAGGTAAGGGAATAGACCCGGTGACCGCACACAGCGTGTTAACTAAGAAGGAGACAAAGGGAGATGAGGGGCTTCTGACGTCTATTTCCCCCGTTCTTCTTCCACTACCGTAGCCTGTCCCCAGGTTTACCCCTTCCCATAACCCGGACCAAAACCAGGTTTAGGAAAGAAAGACAACCCTGACATGGTACTAGACCGAAGGCACAAGGGCAGCGGGAAAACTCCCACGAGAATGAATAACCAGTTTGCTCTTGAATGTATAAGATGTGAATAAGATCGATGTACCTTAACCGCTTACCCTCCCTTTTTTCCTTTCTGTATCCCGAACAAGTTCTCTGATAAAATAAAAATTGTCAGGTTCAAGTTCTTGTGCCCCACAGTTCAAATTAACATTCAAATGACAATTCATGACAGATCACACAAGTGAATAGCCCTGCCAATGTCGTCTCAGATTTTTTTTGTTATCTAAGAAGAAATAGAAATGCAAGAGCAGAATAGAGACTGTTCCCCGTCCTCAGCGACCATGATACACACTGACACAGAGCAGAATAGGGACTGTTCCACCTACATAGGGTCACTGTGTGCCTTTTTTTTGGTTTGGTTTTTGAAGCCACACTGCTGCACCAGTGGGCCTAAAAATTAGGCATGTACACATGCCTGAAAAATGTGGTATTGTTGCATAAAAATTGTGGCCATAAAAATTGATGTTTGTTTCACAGGCAGAAAGTGCCCTAAAACATGGCGGCTTGAACCCTACTTGGTGGTGGATAAGTCACGCAAGTCAACCGGCATTCAGAGATAAAATACAGCAGCGTGTGGACCATTTTTAGCCCAAGGCAGCTCATTTCATCAGGCCTTTTTCAATCTAATGTATCGCCCAGTGTCAGTCCCTTCGAGATCCATCCCTCATTCATCTTAATAAAGGTGAGGTAATCTAGACTTTTTTGACCTAGGCGACTTCTCTTCTCAGTGACAATACCTCCTGCTGCACTGAAGGTCCTTTCTGACAGGACACTTGAAGCGGGGCAGGACAGAAGTTCTATCGCAAATTGGGATAGCTCAGGCCACAGGTCAAGCCTGCACACCCAGTAGTCAAGGGGTTCATCGCTCCTCAGAGTGTCGATATCTGCAGTTAAGGCGAGGTAGTCTGATACCTGTCGGTCGAGTCGCTCTCTGAGGGTGGATCCCGAAGGGCTGTGGCGATGCGTAGGACTTAAAAAGGTCCGCATGTCCTCCATCAACAACACGTCTTTAAAGCGTCCTGTCCTTGCCGGCGTGGTCGTGGGAAGAGGAGGATGACTTCCACCTCTCCCCCTGTTAGATTCCCGTTGTGCTGTGACATCACCCTTATATGCTGTGTAAAGCATACTTTTTAATTTATTTTGCAAATGCTGCATCCTTTCCGACTTGTTGTAATTCGGTAACATTTCCGCCACTAGTAGCGTGGACACCCAGTACAGGTCATTCTCCTTCAGCCTTTTTATACGAGGGTCCCTCAACAGGCAGGACAGCATGAAAGACCCCATTTGCACAAGGTTGGATGCCGAGCTACTCATTTCCCGTTCCTCCTCCTCACTATTTCATTGAAGGTATGTTCTTCCCCCCAGCCACGTACAACACCACGGGTACCAGATAGGTGACAACGAGCACCCTGGGATGCCTGTTGTGTTTGGTCTTGCTCCTCCTCCTCCTCAAAGCCACATTCCTCCTCTGACTCCTCTTCCTCACAATCCTCTTCCAGCATTGCCGCAGGTCCAGCAAGCGATGCTGATAAGGCTGTTTCTGGTGGTGATGGTGACCACAACTCTTCCTCTTCCTCTTCACGCTCATTTACGGCCTGATCCAGCACTCTTCGCAGGGCACGCTCCAGGAAGAAAACAAATGGTATGATGTTGCTGATGGTGCCTTTGGTGCGACTGACTAGGTTTGTCACCTCCTCAAAAGGACGCATGAGCCTACAGGCATTGCGCATGAGCGTCCAGTAACGTGGCAAAACAATTCCCAGCTCCCCAGAGGCTGTCCTAGCACCCCGGTCATACAAATATTCATTAACAGCTTTTTCTTGTTGGAGCAGGCGGTCGAACATTAGGAGTGTTGAATTCCAACGTGTAGGGCTGTCGCAAATCAAACGCCTCACTGGCATGTTGTTTCGCCGCTGGATATCGGCAAAGTGAGCCATGGCCGTGTAGGAACGCCTGAAATGGCCACACACCTTCCTGGCCTGCTTCAGGACGTCCTGTAAGCCTGTGTACTTATGCACAAAGCGTTGTACGATCAGATTACACACATGTGCCATGCACGGCACATGTGTCAACTTGCCCAACTTCAATGCCGCTATCAAATTGTTTCCATTGTCACACACCACTTTGCCGATATCCAGTTGCTGCGGAGTCAGACACTTTTCCACCTGTGCGTTCAGGGCGGACAGGAGTGCTTGTCCGGTGTGACTCTCTGCTTTCAAGCAAGTCAAACCCAAGACAGCGTGACACTGCCGTATCCGGGATGTGGAATAGTACCTGGGGAGCTGGGGGGGTGCCGTTGATGTGGAGCAAGACGCAGCAGCAGAAGAGGACTCAGCCGAGGAGGTTATGGAAGAGATTAGAGTAGGAGGAGTAGAGGAGGTGGCAGCAGGACTGCCTGCAAGTCGTGGCGGTGTCACCAACTCCTCTGCAATGCCACGCATTCCATGCTTGTCAGCCGTCAGGTTTACCCAATGCGCAGTGTAGGTGATATACCTGCCCTGAATATGCTTTGCAGACCAGGTATCAGTGGTCAGATGGACCCTTGCCACAACACTGTGCCAGACATGCCATTACTTCCTTTTGCACAATCGAGTACAGGTTGGGGATTGCCTTTTGTGAAAAGAAATTCCGGCCGGGTACCTTCCACTGCGATGTCCCAATAGCTACAAATTTTTTGAACGCCTCAGACTCCACCAGCTTGTATGGTAAAAGCTGGCGGGCTAATAGTTCGGACAAGCCAGCTGTCAGACGCTGGGCAAGGGGGTGACTTGGTGACATTGGCTTCTTACGCTCAAACATGTCCTTGACAGACACATGACTGTGGGCAGATGAGCGGGAACTGCTCAAGGCGGGAGACGGAGTGGCGGATGGTTGAGTGGGGGGCAAGGAGGACAGCAGTGGTTGACGTGGCTGAAGATGCTGGACCAGGAGGAGGATGGCGGCTTAGAGTAGGCGTGCTGCTTGTACTCATGTGTTGATCCCATAGGCGTTTGTGATGTGAGATCATGTGCCTACGCAAAGCAGTTGTACCTAGATGGGTGTTGGACCTCCCACGACTCAATTTCCTTTGGCACAGGTTGCAAATGGCATCGCTGTTGTCAGAGGCAGACACACAAAAAAAATTCCACACTGCTGAGCTCTGCAATGACGGCATTCTGGTGGTGGACACAGCATGCGTTGATTGGCGTGCTGTCGGGCTGACCCCGGGTGCCGATGCATGCTGTCTGACTGTGCCACTAGCTCCTTGCGACGACCCCCCCCCTGCTTCCAACTCGTCTCCTCCTCCTCTCTGTCTCCCCATCTGAACTTTCAGCCTGTTCTTCTTCTTGCCGAGCGGGCACCCACGTGACATCCATGGACGCATCGTCATCATCAACCGCTTCACTTGTATCTGACAACTCATAAAAGGAAGCAGCAGCGGGTACAACATCATCATCATCACACCGTACCTCCATGTGTTTAATGCTGCCTGCCTGAGACATATCCCTGTTATCCACATCCTCTGGCAATAATGGTTGCGCATCACTCATTTCTTCAAACGGATGTGTGAATAACTCCTCTGACATACCAAGTAAAGCGTCTGTGGTGCTAGTTTTGGTGGTGGCGGCAGGAGGGTGAGTGGTATCTTGAGAGGTGCCTGAAGCTAAGCTGGAGGAGGATGGTTCGTCAAGGTTCCGAGCGGAGGCTGTAGAAGATTGGGTGTCCTGTGTTAGCCAGTCAACTATGTCCTTAGAACTTTTCAAGTTCAGGGTACGTGGCTTCTGAAAACTGGGCATTATTCTAGGGCAAAAGGGAATCACAGCACCACGACCACGACGGCCCCTGTGGGGTGGCCTGCCTCTGCCTGTCATTTTTTGGGGGATTAGTGGTACTATGCGTGCAAGCTACTGTGAGACCAGATATGAGTGGCAATGTGCACTGGTACCGGTCTGCAGAGCACACACTGTAGGCCTGACAGAGCCGCTTGAAGGACACTGACTGGATGCTATTAGCTTACACGGGAAACCTTTTTTCTTTGTAAAAGCACGCTATAGAGACACCAGATATGAGTAGCAATGTGCACTGGAACAGTTCTGCAGAGCACACACTGTAGGCCTGACAGAGCCGCTTGAAGGACACTGACTGGATGCTATTAGCTTACACTGGAAACCTTTTTTCTTTGAAAAAGCACGCTATAGAGACACCAGATATGAGTGGCAATGTGCACTGGCACCGGTCTGCAGAGCACACGCTGAAGGAAGGACTGACAGAGCCGCTTGAAGGACACTGACTGGCTGCTATTAGCTTACACTGGAAACCTTTTTTCTTTGTAAAAGCACGCTATAGAGATACCAGATATGATTGGCAATGTGCACTGGAACAGTTCTGCAGAGCACACACTGTAGGCCTGACAGAGCCGCTTGAAGGACACTGACTGGCTGCTATTAGCTTACACTGGAAACCTTTTTTCTTTGTAAAAGCACGCTATAGAGACACCAGATATGAGTGGCAATGTGCACTGGCACCGGTCTGCAGAGCACACGCTGAAGGAAGGACTGACAGAGCCGCTTGAAGGACACTGACTGGCTGCTATTAGCTTACACTGGAAACCTTTTTTCTTTGTAAAAGCACGCTATAGAGATACCAGATATGATTGGCAATGTGCACTGGAACAGTTCTGCAGAGCACACACTGTAGGCCTGACAGAGCCGCTTAAAGGACACTGACTGGCTGCTAGTAGCTTACACTGGAAACCTTGTTTCTTTGTAAAAGCACGCTATAGAGATACCAGATATGATTGGCAATGTGCACTGGAACAGTTCTGCAGAGCACACACTGTAGGCCTGACAGAGCCGCTTGAAGGACACTGACTGGATGCTATTAGCTTACACTGGAAACCTTTTTTCTTTGTAAAAGCACACTATAGAGACACCAGATATGAGTGGCAATGTGCACTGGCACCGGTCTGCAGAGCACACGCTGAAGGAAGGACTGACAGAGCCGCTTGAAGGACACTGACTGGCTGCTACTAGCTTACACTGGAAACCTTTTTTCTTTGTAAAAGCACGCTATAGAGATACCAGATATGATTGGCAATGTGCACTGAAACAGTTCTGCAGAGCACACACTGTAGGCCTGACAGAGCCGCTTGAAGGACACTGACTGGCTGCTAGTAGCTTACACTGGAAACCTTTTTTCTTTGTAAATGCACGCTACAGAGACAACAGATATGAGTGGCAATGTGCACTGGAACAGTTCTGCAGAGCACACACTGTAGGCCTGACAGAGCCGCTTGAAGGAAACTGACTGGCTGCTATTAGCTTACACTGGAAACCTTTTTTCTTTGTAAAAGCACGCTATAGAGATACCAGATATGATTGGCAATGTGCACTAGAACAGTTCTGCAGAGCACACACTGTAGGCCTGACAGAGCCGCTTGAAGGACACTGACTGGCTGCTATTAGCTTACACTGGAAACCTTTTTTCTTTGTAAAAGCACGCTATAGAGATACCAGATATGATTGGCAATGTGCACTGGAACAGTTCTGCAGAGCACACACTGTAGGCCTGACAGAGCCGCTTGAAGGACACTGACTGGATGCTATTAGCTTACACTGGAAACCTTTTTTCTTTGTAAAAGCACACTATAGAGACACCAGATATGAGTGGCAATGTGCACTGGCACCGGTCTGCAGAGCACACGCTGAAGGAAGGACTGACAGAGCCGCTTGAAGGACACTGACTGGCTGCTATTAGCTTACACTGGAAACCTTTTTTCTTTGTAAAAGCACGCTATAGAGACACCAGATATGAGTGGTAATGTGCACTGGAACAGTTCTGCAGAGCACACGCTGAAGGAAGGACTGACAGAGCCGCTTGAAGGACACTGACTGGCTGCTATTAGCTTACACTGGAAACCTTTTTTCTTTGTAAAAGCACGCTATAGAGATACCAGATATGATTGGCAATGTGCACTGGAACAGTTCTGCAGAGCACACACTGTAGGCCTGACAGAGCCGCTTGAAGGACACTGACTGGATGCTATTAGCTTACACTGGAAACCTTTTTCTTTGTAAAAGCACACTATAGAGACACCAGATATGAGTGGCAATGTGCACTGGCACCGGTCTGCAGAGCACACGCTGAAGGAAGGACTGACAGAGCCGCTTGAAGGACACGGACTGGATGCTATTAGCTTACACTGGAAACCTTTTTTACTTGTAAAAGCACGTTATAGAGACACCAGATATGAGTGGCAATGTGCACTGGAACAGTTCTGCAGAGCACATGCTGAAGGAAGGCCTGACAGAGCCGCTTGAAGGACACTGACTGGCTGCTATTAGCTTACACTGGAAACCTTTTTTCTTTGTCAAAGCACGCTATAGAGACACCAGATATGAGTGGTAATGTACACTGGAACAGTTCTGCAGAGCACACGCTGAAGGAAGGACTGACAGAGCCGCTTGAAGGACACTGACTGGCTGCTATTAGCTTACACTGGAAACCTTTTTTATTTGTAAAAGCACGCTATAGAGACACCAGATATGAGTGGCAATGTGCACTGGAACAGTTCTGCAGAGCACACGCTGAAGGAAGGACTGACAGAGCCGCTTGAAGGACACTGACTGGCTGCTATAAGCTTACACTGGAAACCTTTTTTCTTTGTAAAAGCACGCTACAGAGACACCAGATAACTGGCAATGTGCACTGGAACAGTTCTGCAGAGCACACACTGTAGGCCTGACAGAGCCGCTTGAAGGACACTGACTGGCTGCTATTAGCTTACACTGGAAACCTTTTTTCTTTGTAAAAACACGCTATAGAGATACCAGATATGATTGGCAATGTGCACTGGAACAGTTCTGCAGAGCACACACTGTAGGCCTGACAGAGCCGCTTGAAGGACACTGACTGGATGCTATTAGCTTACACTGGAAACCTATTTTCTTTGTAAAAGTACACTATAGATACAGCACACCAGATATGAGGGAAATGTGCACTGGCACCGGTCTGCAGAGCACACGCTGAAGGAAGGACTGACAGAGCCGCTTGAAGGACACTGACTGGCTGCTATTAGCTTACACTGGAAACCTTTTTTCTTTGTAAAAGCACGCTATAGAGACACCAGATATGAGTGGCAATGTGCACTGGAACAGTTCTGCAGAGCACACGCTGAAGGAAGGACTGACAGAGCCGCTTGAAGTACACTGACTGGCTGCTATTTGCTTACACTGGAAAACTTTTTTCTTTGTAAAAGCACGCTATAGAGATAACAGATATGATTGGCAATGTGCACTGGAACAGTTCTGCAGAGCACACACTGTAGGCCTGACAGAGCCGCTTGAAGGACACTGACTGGCTGCAATTAGCTTAGAGTGGATCCCTTTTTTCTTTGTTAAAGCACGCTATAGAGACACCAGATATGAGTGGCAATGTGCACTGGAAAAGTTCTGCAGAGCACACACTGTAGGCCTGACAGAGCCGCTTGAAGGACACTGACTGGCTGCTATTAGCTTACACTGGAAACCTTTTTTCTTTGTAAAAGCACGCTATAGAGATACCAGATATGATTGGCAATGTGCACTGGAACAGTTCTGCAGAGCACACACTGTAGGCCTGACAGAGCCGCTTGAAGGACACTGACTGGATGCTATTAGCTTACACGGGAAACCTTTTTTCTTTGTAAAAGCACACTATAGAGACACCAGAGTGGCAATGTGCACTGGCACCGGTCTGCAGAGCACACGCTGAAGGAAGGACTGACAGAGCCGCTTGAAGGACACTGACTGGATGCTATTAGCTTACACTGGAAACCTTTTTTCTTTGTAAAAGCACGCTATAGAGACACCAGATATAAGTGGCAATGTGCACTGGCACCGGTCTGCAGAGCACACACTGTAGGCCTGACAGAGCCGCTTGAAGGACACTGACTGGCTGCTATTAGCTTACACTGGAAACCTTTTTTCTTTGTAAAAGCACGCTATAGAGATAACAGATATGATTGGCAATGTGCACTGGAACAGTTCTGCAGAGCACACACTGTAGGCCTGACAGAGCCGCTTGAAGGACACTGACTGGCTGCTATTAGCTTACACTGGAAACCTTTTTTCTTTGTAAAAGCACGCTACAGAGACACCAGATATGAGTGGCAACTGTCAAAGTACGCTGGCACAGGTCTGCAGAGCACACGCTGAAGGAGGCCTGACACCCAGACGCTTGCAGACAACTAACTGCTCTTCTATTACAGTGAAAAAAAATATATAATTTTTTAAATCTAAAGCTTAAGCTATTGTCACAACAGATATGAGTGGTGGCACTGACTGTGCAAATGGGCACAGCATACAGCCTGACACAGAAGATGGCAGGCAGGCAACTGCTCTTCTATTACAGTGAAACTAAAATATATTTTTTTTAAATCTAAAGCTTAAGCTATTGTCACAACAGAAATGAGTGGTGGCACTGACTGTATAAATTGGCACAGCATACAGCCTGACACATAAGATGGCAGGCAGGCAACTGCTCTTCTATTACAGTGAAAACATTTTTTTTTTTTTTAAATCTAAAGCTTAAACTATTGTCACAACAGATATGAGTGGTGGCACTGACTGTGCAAATGGGCACAGCATACAGCCTGACACAGAAGATGGCAGGCAGGCAACTGCTCTTCTATTACAGTGAAAATTTTTTTTTTTTTTAAATCTAAAGCTTAAACTATTGTCACAACAGATATGAGTGGTGGCACTGACTGTGCAAATGGGCACAGCATACAGCCTGACACAGAAGATGGCAGGCAGGCAACTGCTCTTCTATTACAGTGAAAAAAAAATATTTTTTTTAAATCTAAAGCTTAAGCTATTGTAAAAACAGATATGAGTGGTGGCACTGGGCAAGTGGGCACAGTATCCACTGTGAGCCTCAGACAGAAGCTGGCAGGCAGGCACCTGCAATTACATTACACAGAAAAAAAAAAAGCAGCCTGATGTTCTAGCCCTAAAAAGGGCTTTTTGGGGTGCTGTCCTTACAGCACAGATCAGATGAGTCCTTCAGGATTGTAGTGGACACTGAATACCCTAGCCTAGCTATCAATTTCCCTATCTAATCAGCAGCAGCTAAACTTTCCCTCATCTCACTAAGCATGCAGCTTCAGAATGAATCGAAAATGGATGCTGATTGGCTGGAATATGTCTGCACAGGCACAGGGTCAAAGTTTGCTCAATGATGACGAATAGGGGGCCGATCGAACCGCGCATGTGTCCGCCTGCCGCGGCGAACGCGAACACGCTAAGTTCGCTGGGAACTATTAGCCGGCGAACAGTTCGGTACATCACTATTCCAGAGTTTTTACTCTCAGGTCTCGCTGAACACTTGATGAGAAAAAGATTGCGACGACCACCTTGGGCTAGGTACTTAGCTTGCAGTTAACCGCAGAAACCACAGCTTAATTGCTGACACATGCCAGGGTCTAGGTGGTCGTCGTTCGACAGTTTTTTCGTGTGGGGCAATTGTGTGCGAATGGTGACCACTCTGACACCAGTCAATTAGGTTGCGGTAAACCACAGACCGCCACCTCCCGGGCAGCTAATTGTCGGCACCCTTCTACAGCGGGGTGGTCGGCTGTTCGTTAGTTCGTTCGGCGGTTTCGAGGTCAATGAGGTTAACTAGCAGCACACGCCAAGGGCCGGGTGGTCGGTCATTCGTATACACGAATGGCTTGTAGATGGTGTTCGTATGAAACAAAGTAACCAGGTGAAACAAAAGTAACTGTATATATCCAACAGACGGGATCTCTGTAACAGTGAATTTATAGCAACATAAACAGCATCAATGTAACAAAAGGTAGCAGACAGAGTGTACTTTGTAACAACAGTCCATTAGAAGTAGATGCGTGTTATGATTGCCTCTGGTCTAGCAGGAGGTTGGATCGCTTGGATGTCCTGGTTCCCGAAGTCAGAGAGTCGAACGAGGTTCCAATTGGTAGAAAACCTGAAAATGTAGAATATCCCACTAGCTATAGTAAAGCTAGGATTCCCGGATCCCTACAACACGAGTCGAGTCTGCAAGTTGAGGGTAATACGCACTGGCTTTAATGGCACACAAGCATGGCAATTTAGGCAAGTCCCCAGGTCCAGGAACCTGATGGGATACAGGTACAGTACAAAGATTCAGCCAATCACAATACAGTGTATCATTCAAACTACTACCGGCCCAGCTTGGCGATAATGAGGCCATACAATCAAATTATCTCCAAGTGCCCAAAAGATCATGCTTTATTATGTCCCAGAAAACAGCATAAAAATATGTAACATTTTAGAGAGAATATAGTTAATTCCACGAATCGTTCAGTAGCTCAGATCTGGGTCCATCAAGTATACGAATTTCGCCATGATCCCACGAACAGAACGGGAGGTTTCTGCCATAGAAAGTGTTGTTCGGCAGTTTGATTGTAAACTGTAACGGACCGTTTTGCTCACCAGAGGTTAAAAACCGTTTAGGCGATATTCTCCTTTCCAGATGCACAGACAGCAACGAATCCTGGAAACAGCCGAACAGAAAAACCATACGAAAGGGTTAGACTCCTGGCAGTCAGCATACAATCCGATTCCCCCCAATAACGAGACGACACTTCGGTTTGAGGGTTAAGCAGAATCTCACTGTCCTGGCACATACAGTCTCTTTTATTTCCACAACCACAGTACAGCCCACAGGGTATTACAGAACAACCAATCAATCCGTACAATACACACAGACACTCTCACACAAAATCCTCCCCTCTGCCTGTGATATGATTACTGAACACAATGGGTAATCTCATTATCACAGGCAGAGGAATACAGTGTTTACACAATATTTATAATTTCTAAAATATATATGTCACAAACATAAAACATACATTTTCATAAGCAGCATACTCCAAATACAAACATATGTAAAAATCATCCAAATTGGTCCATTGGTTCAAAAGATAGATCGAAGTCCTTTGTGACCAAATGAAGCATGGCTTTTCTGCCCAAAACCAGTTCCACAGAGTCTTCTATCCTGGACAGAGGCAAAACTTCATTAGCCACATGGCAGACAAAGGACAATAAAAGACATAAAAATACAATAAAATACACAAGGTTACATTTATTACATAAAATTCAGACATTCTACCTATCCCCAGATAGCTTAGATCTGAGCGCACATTATTACCGGATGGCGCTCAGATCACATACATACAGTTCAATCGCCATGGAGCCAAAGTCTTTCATTATACGGCTGGGCTCCATGGCATAGCTATCTGGGGTAGCATGGCTTTAACAGTCCGCAGAAAGGCACAAACCAGCCTTTCTGCAGGGAAAAAGAATAGGGGCCATAGTCTAATGGCAAGAGGCGGGCAAGCAGCCCCTCCAAGGACACGTGGCGAGGTCGGTTTCGCCACATAAACCCCCGATGGTGGCCATGTTTTTAGGTCCGTCAATGGACAGCAGGACCTTGACTCCATACTTATGGAGCGGAGGTCGGATACATAGTCACACGAATCCCCGCTATCAGTCTGGTTGTCCCGGCTGTTTGCGATACGAACGGAGACCGCCCGGAAGGGGTACTTAACCTGCGGTTAATCGCAAAATGAACATTCTAATCGATGCCACACGCCAGAACGTAGGTGGTCCCCCATTCATAAATCTTTCGATAGTTTCCCTTCGGGGGTATACAAATGGGGGGTCCCCTGGAACCGTCAATTAGTTCGTGGTTAACCGCAGACCACAACGCCTTGTGCGGTTAATGAGCGGCACACTCCGCTCGCCGGGTGGTTGGCCATTCGGTACTTCGAGGGATGACGAGGTTAAGTGGCGGCACACTCCAAAGGCTGGGTGGTCCATCGTTCGTACCGACGAATGAGACTTTATAACAGTTTGTGTAATCCGTTCGCATGGACTGATTGCTGGTAAAATAGGGTTTTAACAAAAAGAGGCAGAGTGTAACAATATAACGAGTCCTTGTAACAATGCGGTTTAAAGAAATAGTAATTAATATGCAAGAGCTGTGCAAGGTATATTCTAAATGCAAGTTGTATAAGGGAATATATATATAAGTACAGTGAGCAGACTTTAGTATTCTCTGGAATACCTCCTTCAAATTGAAAATATGAGCAATACAGCAATTCTAGTAAAACTTAAAAACTAAGCTTGATTCTGTTAGATGATTTATTATTATTATTATTATTATTATTATTATCGCCATTTATATAGTGCCAACAGATTCAGCAGCACTTTAAAATATTATGAGATGGGGGATTTAACTATAAATAGGACAAATACAAGAAAACTTACAGGAACAATAGGTTGAAGAGGACCCTGCTCAAACAAGCTTACAGTCTATGAGAGGTGGGGTATAAAACACATTAGGACAGGAAATAGCAATCAAATAAGGTTGGAGTGAAGCAGAGCTGGAGGAGAGAGTAGAGTGCTGCAATTTAGGAGAGAGCAAGAGACAGGTATGTAAGGTAGAGGTTACTATGGGAGGCCATAAGCTCTCCTGAAGAGATGAGTTTTAAGGCACTTCTTAAAAGATGCAAAACTAGGGGAAAATCTGATGGCGGTAGCTGCCTGCGAGAAATCCTGCAAGCGTGAGTTGGCTGTACGGGTACGAGTAATGGAAAGGAGAAGGTCACAGGCAGAGCGGAGAGACTGAGAAGGGGCATACCTATGGATCTGTGAAGAGATATAAGACTGGGTAGAATTGTTCAGTGCTTTATAGGTATATGTAAGCACTTTGAATTGACTTCTATAGGATACAGGAAGCCAATGTAAGGAATGACAGAGGGGTGAGGTGTGAGAGGACCAACTAGACAGGAAAATCAGTCTAGTGGCAGCATTCATTACAGACTGTAGTGGGACAATATGTCAGGGTACCTGAAGTCTCTACCTCGGAGGAGGTTAGACTTCCCGACGGCCGTTCTCTCAGCGGGGCTGATTCATCCAATCCTCACAGCTCTCAGAGTCATTCCCACGCCGGCCGCGAGAGTCCCGCTTCCTTTTATGACACGACGCTCGGGAGCCGACGTCATGACGGCAATCACATCCCGACCTGTCAATCTAGTTCGGAACAACGAATCAGGGCTCGGCAAGGGCGGAGTCATCAATTAAAGAACCGGGGTATAAAAGAGGGATGTGTGTAATGGTTCATTGCCCTGTCGTGGTTCTAGCTTGTCTGGTTCCTCAGTGCTCTTATGTCTATTGTTCTATTTGGTTTTGACTCGGCTTGTACTATCGTTCCTGTTTACCTCTCGTGTCCTTTGACCTCGGCTTGTCTCTCGCTTAACTGTTCTCTCGTTCCCTCGACCTCGGCTTGTCTCTGACCATTCTTTGCTTTCTCCTTACGTTAGTCCGGCCATTCTAAGGTCCGGTATACGTACTCCTCTCCTGTTCGTACTCTGCGTGTTGGATCCCTGTCCCGATCCTGACACAATACGGCTTTTGGGAAGACCAATTAGAAGAGAGTTACAATAATCCATGCAGGAAATTACTAGAGCATGGACAAGCTCCTTGGTAGCATCTTGCGTAAGGCTATGTTTTAAGATGAAATCTACAGGATTTGGCAACATTCTGGATGTGATGTGAGGCTCAAAGGTGAGGCCAGAATCAAGTACGATGCCAAGAAATTGTGCTTGCAAGGATGGACCATTCCACTAACTTGAAGAGAGAGCAAAAGAGGAGGATCAGTATTAGGAGTAGGAAAGACAAGGAGCTCAGTTTTAGAGAGAATGAGTTTCAGAAAGCGGGAGTGTGACGAACTGAACTTCCCCACTGACTTTTGGAGGGGCCTGTTTGCCAGCCTCCTACCCTGTGACAATGGCCCCTGGAATGTATTGTGTTCAGGGACACTGTTTGTGCCCTCTTCGGCATTCAGAGTTAGCACTTCGAATTTCCGAAGTGATTCAAAGGGGGACTTCGAATTGTCGAACAGCCGGACCACCCGCAAGTGGAGTGAAGCTGTGGTTAACTGCAGCTTAATTGACGAATGGCTGAGTCGTATAGTCGAACACGTGGTGACGGCCATCTTGTTTAGTCGAACGCATGGAACTAATATCGGACACTCGACGGCACGAACAACGCTGGGACTTCCACCTCCAGTTAGGCTCAACTAGAATTGCACAAATGGAGCGCCGTTCGGTAGAAATAATCTACCGAACCAGATACACTTACTGACTCTGTGCACGAATGGCTCAGTTCGACTAGTTGAATGTTACTTCGACTGTTGAAATAGACCAGCCTAATTCTCTGGAACTATTTTGGGCATGAAGCCATGCATGCGGTCGGTCAAAAAGAGACTTTCAGGGAATTCCTGAACCCCTGCTCTGATCTGGGTGAGTTTTGGATATGTTCACCCAGATCAGGGCTATTAGGGGATGTGACTTTTATGGGGATATGTTGTGTTTTGGGGTACTTATCAGACTTTCCATTAAATACACTTGTTTTACCCTTCATGAAGTCTAGGCTCATGTTTGGGGGATTGGAGAACTACATTCACTCTGGGGATTGTTATAATCACTATACTCCGCTGAGCATAATCCTAAGCTCCTGTGAGAGCTGTTCCTGCTACGTTCTCTGGAACGGGAGAGGTCTTCCTACTGGAAGCTGGATCCTGGTCTTGGGTCCAGGGAGGGTGGAGGATGGCGAGACCCCAACCAAGATGTGGGCGGTTCGTGGGGTTTACGGTGGTTATGGTGTTCCAATGCAGTGCTTATGGTGCTCGCAAGTACTAGAAAGCAGCGATTGATGGAGGTACCTCAACCTGAACTGGATCTGGTGGAAGTTGTTTTTTTTCCTTGAAAAATGATCTGAAACATAAGGTTTTAGGAGAGGTATGTAGAAAACAGGATGTAGCTTTTCAGAGGAAGGCAAAGTTAATTTGACAGCGACTTCATTGATATTTTTTTCTATGGGAAAAGGTCCAATGAACCCCCGGTGGTATATTTTGTCTAACTATACTATACTTTGTTTGCATTGTAACTGGGACTGGGAGTGATCCCTATTTCGGGGTGATTAGCCTGCACTGTATTTTGCACTTTTATTCCCACTTACTGCCCCCTTTTTTAGATTAATGAACATAGAGCTGAGTTTTTGAGAATGTCTATTCGTTTTGATATTTCTGAGGAGAGCCAAACCTTATCTCCAATGTTATATTCAGGAGGGTGTCTTTGTTTTTTGTCAGCGAATTTCTTCTGATTTGAAGAGGAAGATTCAAGATTATTTCTTAGAACTTTAAACAAACTTGTCATTTCGTTAATTTGAAAATTCACTGATGGATTGGTACTACAAATAAATTCAGTAGAAAAAGTTGTTGGATGATATCCATAGTTAGAAAGAAAAAAGGTGTCATCTTGGTACTTGAATGTAAAGAATTGTTATATGCAAATTCAGCCAAAGGTAACCAAGAAGACCAGCCATCTTGAAGAGGGGTACAAAAACATGTAAGGTATTGTTCTAGACATTGATTTACTCGTTCTGTTTCCCCATTTGTCTGCAGGTGATATGAAGAGTAAAATTTGTTTGTAAATCCAATACTTTTACACAATTCTTTCCAAAATTTGGATGTGCGACCTTAGGTCTGAAATGATTTCTTCAGGTAAACTATGGAGTTGTACAATATTAGAGATGAATAATTTTAGTAATTCTAGTGAAGAAGACATTTTTGAAATTGGAATAAAATGTTACATTTTGGTGAAATGATCCACAACCACAAGAATGGTGGTTTGTTTTGAGATACTGGCAAGTCAACAATGAAATCCATAGAGATGGATTTCCATGGACGATCAGGAATGGGTAAATTCATTAATAACCCATAAGGATGGTGGAGATCAGGTTTAGATCTTTGACAGACATGACATGAGGACACATAGGACGAAACAGTATTGACCAACTTTGGCCACAAAAAATGTCTAGTTGTTAGATTGATGGTTTTCTTTATTCCTAAGTGACCGGCAAGTGGAAGGTCATAGACCATTTCTAATACTTTTGTCCTTAGAGAAGGAGGAATGTACAACTTATCCCCTTTGAAATAGATACCATCTTTTTCAGTAAGGTTAAAATTGATAGGAATTTGAAGTTCGTCTTAGAGGGAGGTATAATTGAAGTAGGTTCTTGAGGATTATTATCATGATAATACATTTGTGATAGTGAATCAGCTTTTGTTCCTTGAGCCAGGTTTATAAATGATGTGAAAATTAAAAAAAAAAAAAAAAAAAAAAGATTCTAGCTGAGTTGGTGTGCAGATAAGGATTTAATGGTCTTTAGAAATTTAAGGTTTTATGGTCAGTATAGACGAGTATAGGTTTTTCGTTTCCCTCAAGTAGATGATACCAGTTTTCAAATGAAGTTTTTATTCCTTATAATTCTCTCTCTCCAATTTCATACTTATTTTAGCTTAAGATAATGTTTGGGAGAAAAAAGCAACAGGATGTAAAGGATCTTGAAGGGTTACTTGTTGGAGAGAACAGCTTTTACAGCGTTATCAGATGCATCTACTTCCAAGATGAAGGGAAAAGATGAATTAGGCATTTTGAGTATAGGTGCAGACATAAAACACTGTTTAAGAAAGTTGAAAGCTTTTTGTGTCTCAGTATTACAATTAAAAGGAATATTCTTTCGAGTGAGTTGAGTAAGAGGTTTAACAATTTCTGAGAATTTTTTTATAAATTTTCGATAAAAATTGGAAAATCCAAAAACATTTGGACTTCTTTTACTGTAGTAGGAATATGGCCAATCAAGGATACAGTGTATTTTGGAATCATCAATTTTTCTGCCTTGCGGTGCTATAACATAACCAAGGAATGAGATTTCAGAAACTTTGAAAATACATTTTTCTGGTTTAGCGTAGAGACTGTGTGTACGTAATCTTGAAAGAACCCATTTCACATGTTTTCCTGGAGGTTATCCGAATAAATGAGTATGTCATCAAGATAAATTATGACACATATGTCCAAGAGGTCACGAAATATGTAAATAATAAAGTGTTAGTAGGTGGCTGTGTCGTGTCAGGATTACAAGTTGATCCAGCACGCAGAACTGTGTCACACCTAGGACTTAGAATAACGTATAACCGGACCTTAGAATGGCCGGACTTAGAATGGCCAAGAATAGTCAAAATATTTGCTGAGGTCAGAAACACAGAATCAGACATATCGATGAGGGAAAGCCAAAAGTAAATGGTACCAGAAGTCAGGGAAGTCAAAACGAAGCCAAAGTCAAATACCAGAAAATCAAGATCAGGAACGCACTCTCCATCAGGATGAAACCACAACAGGGCAATGAGCAAAAAGAGAATTGGGTTTAAATACCCCATCCTGTGGATCTGATTAGCTGTAACCGGCCTTTGACCCCAGTAGCAATTACCAGGTTTCCATGTGCATGATTGCTGCTCGGCACAATGTTTCCTGTCAGGACGGTAATGCTGCTGGGCACAACTTTTCCTGTCAGGACGGTAAATGCCATTAACCACATTTTTATGTGCGGATGAATACGTGACATTACCCCCCACCAGAAGACTGCCCACCGGGCGGGCAGGACCAGGTTTGAGAGGAAAGAACGAATTTGGATATCAGAAGCCGAAACCCAAGAAGGGTCAGCAGGCCCATAACCCCTCCAATCAACCAAATACTGTAAGGAACCATGAGAAAACCTGGAATCAATGATGGAAGAGACTTCATACTCCTCCTGTCCAGAAACAACCAAAGGAGGAGGCGGAACAACCGGAGTTGTGTACCAATTGCAAACAAGTGGTTTAAGCAAGGACACATGAAAAGTATTAGGTATAGGTAAGGACGCTGGAAGGGCCAGAGAATAAGAAACAGGGTTGAATCTCCTAACCACACGAAAAGGACCAAGGAATCTCGGAGCAAATTTCATGCTGGGAACCTTCAACCTGATGTTGCGTGAGGATAACCAAACCCGATCACCCACCTGGTAAACTGGATTGGCACTCGGCGTTTATCCACATGAAACTTAAAGCAAGCAGCCGTAGTTTCAATAGTGGAGTGAACCTTAGTCCAGGTATCATGAACAGAGGCAAGGTGGTCATCCAGGGCAGGGATAGCCATATCAGAAAACACAGCAGGGAGAACAGCAGAATGACGACCCGCATTGTCAAAAAACAGACTATGCCCAGATGAGTCATAGGTAGCGTTATTCCTTGCAAATTCGACGCAGGGCAATAATTCAGCCCAGTTAGACTGTGTACTATTCACGAAGCAACGTAAATACAGCTCAAGTGATTAGTTAGCTCTTCTTGGCACCGTTTAGTAGATCTCCCTTTTTTTCAAGTTATACTCTTTGTTTGCATATCCTTTTTATCCTTAGATTGATTAAAGGTAGGGCCTCCCTTCCTCATTTCTTATACATTGAAGCTCTCCTGATGTTGGCTTCCCCTTGTAGGACTCTACACATCACCTACTCCTATTACCTACATATTTTGGAGGGTTACCCCCTAATTGGAGCTCCCTATTATGTGGTTACAGTGGTGCAGCTCATGAGTCCTTGACTTGTATCCGGACTCCTGACCTGCACTCTGTTTACTTTATTTCTCCATTTTGAGCAATTCCAGTAAAACTGAAGAACTTAGCTTGATTCTGTTAGATGATTAATAGAGAAAGTCCTTTCCAGTTTAGTGAAGTCTGTAGTTCTGTGGAATTAGTTTGTGTTTTAGAGGTGAAAGTAGTCAAAGTCCGTTCCGTGTTCAAGGAGTTAAGAAATCCGTAAGGTTGGTTTGGTGGTTCAGAGGCTTGGTACACAGATTCGTAAGATGGCTCAGACGGCACTTGGCAGCAATTTGGAATAAATTGATTGAGCAATATTATATTGCCTGCAACTTCCTTTTACAATAGGAGCACATGACGTCAGATGCATGGGCCGAGCTGGATCAGCGAAAACCCTGAAGCCATTGCAGGTGATCGCTGATCGGAAGTTAATGATAGTGGAAATCATGACACCACGTTTTAAGATGTACTATAAAGTATACTCCTTCATTGTCCCCTTCTTCTCGTCCCATATACCATCTGAGAACATTTCCCATTTTTCACTGCAAGGTAACTCCTTGCACTCTTTATCATGTTCCTCAAACCATTCCTTTACATTTTGTGCAGTGTGCCAGAATGCATTATCCTGCCTAAAAAGGCCACTGCAATCAGGGAATACCTTTTCCATGAAGGGGTGTACGTGATCTGCATCAATCTCTAGGTAGATGACATAAGTAACATTCACCTAAATGCCAGGTCCTAAGGTTCCCCAGCAGAACATTTCCCAGAGCACAAAATTGCCTCCTCTGGACTGCATTCTTCCTATATTGCATCCTGCTGTCATCTGTTCCCCAGGTAAATGACACCAACCTGGCAATCTGTCGTGGTTCTGATCAGGTCAGATATGAGACTTAAACTGGGGTTAGCTCTAGGTTCTTAATTGGAAATCTTAGACATGGTTTGTCTTGAACAGTGGCGTACATACCAGGGTCGCAGGGGTCGCGGCTGCGACCGGGCCCGGCCCACCAGGGGGCCCGGCCGCCCCTGCGACCCGGTATGTACGCTCTGGGCCAGCCTCTTCTCCTGGGGGGCCCAGGAGCCGGCCACCTCCGGGCCCCCCGAGGCTGGCCCTGCTTACACCCGGTGGCCGGCTGGTGCGCGAGGGAGCACTCTCCCCTGAGTGCTTCCTCTTCAGCTCCCTCGCGCACCGCACTGATACCGGAGCCGGAAGATGACGTCATCTTCCGGCGCCGGTATCAGTACGCGGCGCGCGAGGGAGCTGAAGAGGAAGCACTCAGGGGAGAGTGCTCCCTCGCGCGCCCGCAGGACCAGCCAGCCCGCCGGGTGACCGGCCCCCCCAGGAGCCCAGCAGCACCACTGGACCCCAGGGAATCCCCTCAGCACTCCAAAAGGTAAGGAGGCTGGGGGGATTAAATAAAAAAACAAAAAAACGTGTGAGTGTTAGTGTGTGTGTGAGTGTTAGTGTGTGAGTGTTAGTGTGTGAGTGTGTGTGTGTGTTAGTGTGTGTGCGTTAGTGTGTGTGAGCGTTAGTGTGTGTGTGTGTGTGTGTGTTTGTGTTAGAGTGTGTGCTAGTGAGTGTTACTGTGTGTGTCTGTTACTGAGTGTGTTTGTGTGTGTGTGTGTGTGTGTGTGTTAGTGAGTCTGTTTGATGTCTGTTAGTGAGTGTGTGTTTGTCAGTGAGAGTGTATGTTTTGTAAGTGAGTGTGTATGTATGTCTGCCGCTGAGTGTGTCTTTGTCAGTAAATGTGTGTATCTGTTAGCTAGTGTGTATGCATTTGTTCGTGAGAGTGTGTGTGTGTCTTCAGCACTTACCTTTCTCCAGCGCCGGACTCCCATGGCGCTGGGGATCCCTCCGCCTCTCAGCTCCGAATGCGCATGCACGGCAAGAGCCGCGCACGCATTCAAACCGCCCATAGGAAAGCATTACTCAATGCTTCCCTATGGACGTTCAGTGTCTTAAAATGGCGGAAGCGCCTCTAGCGGCTGTCAGTGAGACAGCCACTAGAGGCTGGATTAACCCTCAGTGAAACATAACAGTTTCTCTGAAACTGCTATGCTTTCAGCTGCAGGGTTAAAACTAGAGGGACCTGACACCCAGACCACTTCATTGAGCTGATGTGATCTGGGTGTCTGTAGTGGTCCTTTAAGTGTGTGTGCATCTGCATGCAGTGGCGTACATACCGCGGTCGCAACCCCTGCGACCAGTTGCCCGCCGCCATGTGTTGCTGCCCCGGCCCGCCCAGAGTAAGCGCGAGGGGGGGGGGGCCCACGGATCAGTTTTCGCACCGGGGCCCCATGGGTCATGTGTACGCCACTGGTCTTGAAACAATAAAAATAGCAGGAATAAAAGAGAAGTGGAAATGAAATAGACAAAGGGAGAAAGCAGAACCTATAAACGAGATAACAGGTAAGTTTATTGAGGGCTAAAAAAAAAATAGAGAGTTTAGACAATAAGCCCAAGACAGTTTATAAATTAGTGGAAAAAAACTATAAGTCAGATTATAGGCAGAAGGAGAAGGAGAACATATAAATGAAATAATAGGTTATAGGTATGAGGAGAACCTATAAGTGAAATTATAGGAAAAGTATAAAGAAAGATAACAGAAAGCAAGAGTTAGGCAATATGCCCAAGACAGGTTTTCATGTAACAGGATAATTTAGAAGTGAAATTACAGGTAAATAAGTAGAAGGAAAACCTATAAATGCAATTATAGGTTACAGGTAATCAAAATACAACTAGACAGAACTAAACGGAAATATAAAAGTTTAAGTGAAAATATAATTTTGTGAATTAAGTGAAAATATAAATCGCTGGTAAGACCACACCTTGAATATGCTCTGCAATTTTGGGCACTTGTTCTAAAGAAGGATATCATGGCACTAGAAAAAGTGCAGAGACAAGCTGCAAAATTGATAAAAGGAATAGAGCATTTTAGTTACGAAGAAAGGTTAAATATTTAAATCTGATTAGTTTGGAAAAAAGGCACCTGAGAGGGGATATGATAACATTATACAAATATATTCGGGGCCAGTACAAACCTTTATCTGGAAATCTATTCAGAAACAGGGCTATACATAGGACACGAGGTCACACATTTAGGCTGGAAGAAAGGAGATTTCATCTAAGGCAAAGAAAAGGTTTTTTTTACAGTAAGAGCAATAAAGATATGGAATTCTCTGCCTGAAGAGGTGGTTTTGTCAGAGTCTATACAGATGTTTAAACTGCAATTGGATAAATACTTGCAAAAACATAACATACAGGGATATAATTTCTAATTAGTGGGGTAATAGCTGCTTGATCCAAGGAGACATCTGACTGCTATTTTGGGTTTAAGAAATTATTTTTTCCTAGTTTGTCGGAAAATTGGAAGCGCTTCAGACTAGGTATCCTGACCAGAGGCTTAACCAGAAACCAAAGGGCCCCAGTGCAAAAAGTGCCCTGAACCCCCACCATGCATCCCCCCCTTCCCCCCTCCATTTGTATAACACATACAGATACATACACGGACACAGTGGCGTACACATGACCCATGGGGCCCCGGTGCGAAAATTGATCCGTGGGCCCCCCCCCCCCCCCTTGCGCTTACTCTGTGCGGGCCGGGGCAGCAACACATGGCGGCGGGCACCTGGTCGCAGGGGTTGCGACCGCGGTATGTACGCCACTGCATGCAGATGCACACACACTTAAAGGACCACTACAGACACCCAGATCACATCAGCTCAATGAAGTGGTCTGGGTGTCAGGTCCCTCTAGTTTTAACCCTGCAGCTGAAAGCATAGCAGTTTCAGAGAAACTGTTATGTTTCACTGAGGGTTAATCCAGCCTCTAGTGGCTGTCTCACTGACAGCCGCTAGAGGCGCTTCCGCCATTTTAAGACACTGAACGTCGATAGGAAAGCATTGAGTAATGCTTTCCTATGGGCGGTTTGAATGCGTGCGCGGCTCTTGCCGTGCATGCGCATTCGGAGCTGAGAGGCGGAGGGATCCCCAGCGCCATGGGAGTCCGGCGCTGGAGAAAGGTAAGTGCTGAAGACACACACACACTCTCACGAACAATTGCATACACACTAGCTAACAGACACACACATTTACTGACAAAGACACACTCAGCGGCAGACATACATACACACTCACTTATAAAACATACACTCTCACTGACAAACACACACTCACTAACAGACATCAAACAGACTCACTAACACACACACACACACAAACACACTCAGTAACAGACACACACAGTAACACACTCACTGACACTCACTAGCACACACTCTAACACAAACACTCACACTAACACACACACACTAACACACACACACACACACACTAACACTCACTCACTCACACACACACACTAACACTCACTCACACACACACTAACACACACACACACTAACACTCACACACACTAACACTAACACACACTCACACACTAACACTCACACACTTACACTTACACATGTTTTTTTTTTTATTTAATCCCCCCAGCCTCCTTACCTTTTGGAGTGCTGAGGGGATTCCCTGGGGTCCAGTGGTGCTGCTGGGCTCCTGGGGGGGGCGGTCACCCGGCGGGCTGGCTGGTCCTGCGGGCGCGCGAGGGAGCACTCTCCCCTGAGTGCTTCCTCTTCAGCTCCCTCGCGCGCCGCGTACTGATACCGGCGCCGGAAGATGACGTCATCTTCCGGCTCCGGTATCAGTGCGGTGCGCGAGGGAGCTGAAGAGGAAGCAGTCAGGGGAGAGTGCTCCCTCGCGCACCATCCGGCCGCGGATGTAAGCAGGGCCAGCCTCGGGGGGCCCGGAGGTGGCCGGCTCCTGGGCCCCCCAGGAGAAGAGGCTGGCCCAGAGCGTACATACCGGGTCGCAGGGGCGGCCAGGCCCCCTGGTGGGCCGGGCCCGGTCGCAGCCGCGACCCCTGCGACCCTGGTATGTACGCCACTGCACGGACACACATGCTAATAAACAGAATGAAACACATTCAGATACACAGAATGACACTTCTACAGATACAAACACTGACTCACATACAGATACACAGACACACACTGACACACTTGTGGATACACAGACACACATACAGACAGACACACATGTAGACACACATGCAGATGCACATACACTAAATGACACACATACAGATACATAGGGGTACACACTGACACACTTGACAATACACATATGCAGACAAACAGATACACATACAGACACACATGCAGAAAAAGAGATACACATACAGACACAAACAGACAAACACATACAGATACACATGCAGACACAGATACACATAGAGACATACATATATACAGACAGACATATATGCAGACAAACAGATACAGACACACAGACACATACAGACAGATACACATTTAGACATGCATGCTGATGCACAGACACACTTAATGACACACATTCAGATACTTATACAGACAAACAGATACCCATGCAGACAAACAGGTACACAGACACATAGATACACACATAGACACACACACAGGCATATATACAGTCACACACACACAGACATGCAGACACACACACAGACATACACACACATACAGACACACACACACACACACACATACACACACCCCGATATACTGATACAGACATTCTCTATCACACACACACACGTGTGTTTTTGTGTGTTAAAACATTTTTTTTAGTGACCAGTCCAGTGGCTGCCTCATGCTGATGGGAGTCAGAGCTCGCACTCTGACTCACTTCTCTCCTCCTGCGCGGCGCTCTGTTGGCTGGGAGGAAGTGACGGCTTCCTCCCAGCTCTGAGGAAGCTCTTAAAGCGCCACAGCACGGACAGGGCCCCCCAAAAATCCATTGCCATCGGGTGGCCCCAAGAGCATGGGCCACCCAATGGGCCCCTACAATGCAGCATTTTTTACGCATGGTCAGGGCCGTACCAAAATGCTGGCGGACACCCCAGTCGCAGGGGTTTGACAGGGCGGCCGGGCCCCCTGGAGTGCAACCCCTGCGACTGCGGTAGTTCTGTCAGTGATCTTGACACAATCCACCTTATCTAAAAGAAAACATGATTCATCAGACCAATCAACCTTCTTCCATTGCTCCATGGTCCATATCTGATGTTACATAGTTACATAGTTACATAGCTGAAAATACATTTGCGTCCATCAAGTTCAGCCTTCCTCACATATGTTTTTGCTGTTGATCCAATGTTCATGTTCCCATGGGCACTTTGACTCTTCTGTGGCTATGCAGAACGATAGACAGCAAACTGTGATGTACGATGTATTCTGACACCTTTCTATTGTTACCGGAGAAACTGACGGAAGCCAAGCACAGAGAGATGGACACAGGTTTCTTCAGGAAGGAAGAGATTCTTTATTCGGTTCACCGATCGGGACTCAGAGGGACTAGTGTCACCAAAATACAACAAGTTCTGAGCCCTGGACAATAGTGCAGGCTCCTTATATAGGCACATAACTCCTCCCATATTAAGCTCCACCCGCACATTCTCATAACCAATCAAAACGAACAAGAACTAACTTCCTGCTTGACCGCATGGCTTGTCCAGCACAATGGAGGAGGGGAATACTACATCCTGTATTCTCGCATATGCTCCGTACACTACTGATCGTATCTTTGCCACGTGCAACCAACCGACCGATACACCAGTATATGCACGTACACATGCCACGTGGTAATCTCGGCCTACTAAATTTATTTTTACCGAGATTCCACCACATTCCCCCCTTTGATGCCTCTGATATTTCACAATTACGGAGGCATCACTTAACCTTGGTTTGCATATACCTCAGGTTACCATGAACCAGACCAGACTTTTCTATGATGTGAATCCCTCAACACTCCTCTTCCTGCATTGGTTCTACCTGATTTAGAGCCTCATATTTATATATGGCCATTATCTGTGCAGCCGCCTTCCTCTCTGCTATATTTTCTATCAGGCTCTGCACAGACCTAACTATTAAAGGAATAAGACATGGCAGGAGTAGGCACAACATTAAAATCAGCATGACTCCGCCTACCAATGCCTTAAGCCCTCCAAACTGCTCATACCAGTTACCAAACCAACTACTTGGATTATACCCTTTCCATACCTGAGTAGGCACATGCGCTAGTTTAACCATATGGCTAGTAAGCTCAGCTATTGCTTGCCCTTCGTCATCTATTTGAAGACAGCAATTGCTCAGGTTAAACTTCCCACATACACCTCCCTCTACTGCCAATAGGTAAACTGCTGTCCTCATCCTGGTATTATGCTTCGCTAGAAGATTGAGCGCTTGTGAGGTCTCATTAGTATTTATCTCAACCACCGCCTGTAACCTTATAATGCGGTTGAGCATATATATTGGGGTCCTATACCCGAAAGTACCATCCTCTGCCCAAGTGGCTGGCCCATAATAGTCTATAATATGCTGGGGAGGCCATTCATCATCTTCCCAGGTGCCTATCTCTATGGGTCCCCTTTTCTTCCTATGATTCACATCATACACTTTAACTCCCAAAGTCTCACCTGTTTCAATAGGTAACAAGAAGAAGGATGGTTTGAGCATACCCAACACACATGCCCCTTCCCAGTCCTGTGGCAACTCCGAATAGGCCTTCTTACCACAGATCCAGTACAAATTTGCTGGGGCTTTCCAACTAGATGTGATAGATAGGTCAAACCATACGTCCTTTAAATTGGCATATCTTGCAAACGGGTTGGGTGGTTCTGAGACATTTGAAGCCGACCACCAAGTTGTATTCTTTGTATCATCATCATAAGCTTTTTGCCCTAGGCAAGTTAGTTCTCCTACAGAAGTATTAAACATCATTCCTTTCCTTGCTATGCAAACATAACCTATGATGGAGGTTTTTAATCTCCACTCAGATTTACCTCTAACACTCATCTGATAATCGGCTTGTGTAGATATTAATTGTTCAACTGCCTCAGAACCGGACATTACCTCCTTTGCTTCCCAAGGCCATTGGTCTCCCATGTTAGTACCTCCACACACATAGCAGTTGGTTACATTAAGACTACCAGCAATACTCTCAGCTAAATCTATAAACAGGTTTTTAGCGTTATGGGGAATCTTATTATCTACACTCATCTCTTCATAAAAAGAATGGAATACCTGATGAGTTTGGGATGTTACAGTATCGGTCTCTATCCCTATAAACAATATTGTCCCAGGGTCTAAACCCGTCCCATATATTTGAAACCCAAATAAGTTACCATATCTGTCTAGGAATTGGTCAGGATTATTTATAAGAATATGGACTGGGTTGCATTCCATAGACTTACAGTATGGTTTGGTAGGCAACTGTCAGGGTACCTGAGGTCTCTACCTCTGAGAGAGGTAGAGACGTAGAAGTTTATCCGTCCGGACGGCATGTCTCCTCGGCTCCTCGCGGTTCACTCGGTCTTGCTAACGCCGGCCGCGAGGGAGTCACTTCCTTTTATAGCAGGAGGACCGGAGGTCGACGTCATGACGCCAACCCGGAACGTCCTGTCACTCAAATCTCGGGAGACGAATCAGGACTCGCCGGAGGCGTGTCTTCTCTCCCTAGTCAGGATACTTAACAGTGGCTCTCTCATTCACTCATTGCCCTGTCGTGGTTCTAGTCCGCCTAGTCACACAGTGCTTTGTTATTCTCTTGTCTTTTGGTTCTGATCCGGCTTTGGTATTTACTCTCCTGTCTCTCTGTTATCCTTGACCCGGCTTGTCTCTCGCTTACCTGTCTTCTCGTTCCCTCGACCTCGGCTTGTCTCTGACCATTCTATCGTAGTTATACGTTAAGTCCGGCCATTCTAAGGACCGGTATACGTATCTGCTACTCTTTGTACTCTGCGTGTTGGATCCCTGACCCGATCCTGACAGCAACTTAGTAACAATCATATCCTTGTCTGCTGTCTGTCCCCAAGTTGCCCACCCCACACAAGACCAATATGGGCAGAAATTATATTCCCTATCTGGGCATCTTGGACTTACATACTTGTTTTTACTACTGGGACAAATATATTTATCGTTAGACCCATACGTTCTCTCCCACCTAAGATCCCCACATACATTCCACGGCTTTCTACCACTTGATATCGCTTTACATGCATCAAATAGCAGAACACCCGAAGAATGTACGGTTTCTAACTCAATTTTATTTATTAGGGTCCCCTGAGGATCTCCATTCCTGAGGGTCAACCAAATTGTACGGGGTTGATACTCCGGATTGAAGCACTTAGGTTCTCCTACTCCTAAATGGCATACACTATATTCTATACCTAGGTATCTACACCTAGACACATCACCTTTACACTCATATTGTGAATGCCAAATTAGGGTCTGGGAAATATGATTACCTGTTATAGTAGTCTTAATGCAAACCTCACAGCTAGGAGTGTCGGTACCTCTACCTTCCTGAATATAAAAAGACATATAAATAAACATTATCATTAACACTTCTTTCGTCGGCTGCATCCTCAGTCTTCGTCCGTGCGATGGCACCTCAGCTTCCAGGGTGTAAGGGCTGCAGGGAATGGAGTTCTGCTCGTCTTCACAGGGGTCCCTTCGAGACTTTCCTGGCTTTTAATAATACGTTGGTGAGCGGACAGGCGTTATTATGGCCGTCAAAACACTCACTTACCAATCTCTGTAACAACAATAATTGTAATCCACAAGGTTTCCTCGTCACTCCGACTGAGTCGTGCGCTTTAACCGGATCTTGCAGGGATTCTCTGGATCTGGTGTAACTTGCCAAGAATCTACTGCTGCTGGTTTAACCCTGGAGTGATGAATCCACGGAGTCCCTTCGGCCACTTTTATTGCTGTAGGAGTAGACAAAAGAACAACATAAGGACCCCTCCACTTAGGCCCTAACGGTATATTATTCCACTCTTTAATCCACACTTGATCTCCTGGATGGTAACTATGAACAGGGGGATAAATATTCACAGGTAATCTATCTTGTACCCATTTCTATACCTCCTCCATAGTTTTACCCAACTCTACAACCTGCTGCCGGGTAATTCCTTCTCCCAACTGACTCAAATCCCCCCTTAAGTTACCAAGTACGGGAGGTGGACGCCCATACATGATTTCAAAAGGAGAGAGACCCATCCTTCTAGTAGGTGTACTTCGAATACGCAAAAGAGCTATAGGCAAAAGCACATTCCACTTGAGTTGGGTTTCCTGACACATTTTTGCCAACTGATTCTTAATAGTTCTATTCATTCTTTCTACTTTACCAGAACTCTGAGGTCTATATGCTGTATGAAGTCTCCACTTAATACCAAGCATATGAGTCAGTTGTTGTAGGCACTGGTGAACAAAGGCTGGACCATTATCCGATCCTATAGAGCAGGGTAGTCCATATCGGGGTATTATTTCTCGTAGCAGGAATCGCACAACTTCTCCTGCTTTCTCTGTACGAGTAGGACATGCTTCTACCCAGCCTGAATAGGTGCACACAACTACTAATAGGTAGCGATGTCCACCAGATTTAGGCATAACTGTATAGTCAATTTGTAGATCGGACATAGGGAGTCCCCCCATATACTGAACTCCTGGTGGCTTTACTGGTCCTTGCCTTGCATTATTTTTAGCACATGTTACACATCTTCGTACAATGGCTTGAGTTAAGTTGGACAATCTTGGTATGTAGAAATGTTTTCTGAGAGATTCTTCTGTACTATCTCTTCCAGAATGAGTCCCGTTGTGATAATTTTGGACAATTTCTACTGCTAGTGATGCTGGAATAACTATTCTCCCATCTTCTAACTGATACAATTTGTTCTCCAGGTACTTTCCATGTTCAGTCTTTAACCACTCTTCTTCTTGAGCTGTATAAACTGTATTGAGACAGTGGAGTCGGTATAAGAGCAGCTATATGTTCCACATATTCCTGTCTTCCTGATTCAGCGGCACGCTTAGCTGCATTATCTGCCATCCGATTTCCTTTGGTTACATCACCATCGCCTCTCAGATGCGCTCGACAATGTATAATACCAACTTCTTTCGGTTCCCATACTGCTTCCAATAGTTGTAATATTTCAGCTGCATACTTGATTTCTTTGCCCTCTGAATTCAATAGTCCTCTTTCTTTATACAAAGCTCCGTGGGCATGAGTGGTTAAAAACGCATACTTGGAGTCCGGATAGATGTTCACTCTCAAACCTTCAGCCAATTGTAACGCTCGTGTTAGTGCTATCAATTCTGACTTTTGTGCTGATGTTCCTTTTGACAGTGGCCGAGCTTCTATCACCTTGTCTATCGTTGTTACTGCATATCCTGCATAGCGAATCCCTTCTTTCACATAACTACTGCCGTCTGTATAATATTGGACATCAGGGTTCTGGATGGGAAAGTCACGAAGATCTGGTCTACTTGAAAATACTTCATCCATCACCTCCAAACAATCGTGTTGACTTTCAGTAGGTTGTGGCAAAACGGTAGCTGGATTTAAGGTATTGACAGTCTCTAAATGCACTCTTGGGTTTTCACACAACATTGCTTGATACTTAGTCATACGGCTGTTACTGAACCAATGATTGCCTTTGTAATCTAGCAACGTCTGTACTGCGTGTGGGACTCGCACATAAAGTTCTTGACCCAGAGTGAGTTTATCGGCTTCAGCTACCAGCAGGGCGGCTGCAGCTACGGCTCTTAGACAAGGTGGAAGACCACTGGCCACTGCATCCAATTGTTTAGACATACAGGCAACAGGTCTTTGCCATGATCCCAAGTACTGTGTTAATACTCCCACAGCCATTCTTCTTTGCTCGTGTACATATAAGTAGAATGGCCGTGTGTGATCAGGTAGACCTAATGCTGGGGCACTCATCAAAGCCTTCTTCACATCTTCAAATGCCTTTTGCTGTTCTGGGGTTCATAGGAAGGGGTCGTGTTCTGTACCCTTGATAGCTGCATACAGAGGTTTCGCCAATATCGCATAACTGGGAATCCATATCCTACAGAAGCCTGCTGCCCCCAAGAACTCTCGCACTTGTCTTCTGTTCTTGGGTATTGGTTTTTGGCACACAGCTTCTTTTCTCTCTGGCCCCATTATTCTTTGACCTTCAGAGATATGGAATCCCAGATATTTGACAGTTGGCTGACACAATTGAGCCTTCTTCCTAGACACCTTGTATCCTGCCTTCCAGAGAATGTGTAGTAGATCGTGTGTTGCTTGCTGACATATTTCTCTTGTAACTGCGGCTATCAACAAATCATCTACATATTGTAATAGTACACACTCTCCTGGGCTGGACTTGAAATCCAGTAAGTCTTGACTTAAAGCTGAACCAAATAGGGTAGGTGAATTTTTAAACCCTTGGGGCAGTCTTGTCCAAGTCATCTGGCGTTTCGAGCCCGTTACAGCATTTTCCCATTGGAAAGCGAAGATACATTGGCTTTCTGCAGCAATTCGGAGGCAAAAGAAGGCATCTTTGAGGTCTAAGACTGTAAGACTGTAGGTAGCCCCGCCCGGAATTAAAGCAAGCAGGTTATACGGATTGGGCACAACTGGGTGTATACTTACAACCGCATCATTGACTGCTCTCAAGTCCTGCACAGGGCGATACTCATCTGTACCGGGCTTTTGAACAGGCAGCAATGGGGTGTTCCAGGGGGAAGTACAGAATTTTAGGATACCATACCGTATGAACTTATCCAGATAAGATTGAATATTCTTCTTAGCCTTCTGCGGGATATGATATTGCCGTAGGCTCACTGGATAAACCCCAAGTTTTCACGTCCTAGCAATTGGACTGGACATTCAGGCATATAAAGGAATTGATGTTTCACTACGTGGCCTCCCAATGTACATTGTCGACTTTTAAGAACCGGTTTTGCAGCACTTCTTCCAGTTGCTCCTATTACGGTAATAGTTCTTCCAGATGGAGGAGCAACTAGGTCAGTCACCACCGAATGTTCAGCACCAGTATCAATCATGAATGCACTCCTTTTTCCCCCTATTGATACTTCGACCATAGGCTCCGCTCGGCCAAGGGGGATGGAGCCCGGTCGGTATCAATAGTCATCCATGACCGTGTCAGCCAATCCTACAAAGTCCCTGTCTTCTCTATCGCGGGATCTCTGCGCTGCGGGATATCTATCTTCCCTAACACTACCTCTGTTATTACCATTACTCCCTCCGGGACCTCCTCTACCTCTCGCTCTACCTCTAAAGTTTCCATATCCTGCCCTGGGTTGGTCTCTCTCATACTGCTCCCTTTTTGGACACTCGCTTCTCCAATGCCCTTCTTCTCTACAGTATGCGCACTGATTCCTACTCAGGGGTTCCCTATTCCACTTGCTATCGCCTCTATCCGGTCCCCGTCTGTCTACGCCTGCGATCGCTACCGCTAGCATATCCGCCTTTTTACGCATCTTGCGCTCTTCCTCTTTCTTATTCTCTGATTCCCTATTCATGTAAACTTTGTTTGCTACCTCCATTAGTTGGGTGTTGGACATTCCTACGAACCCTTCTAACTTTTGTAGCTTGTGCTTAATATCTCCGTAGGCTTGGCTGACAAAGGCAGAGTTTACCATTCGGGAATTCTCAGGAGCTTCCGGATTAAAGGGGGTATACAAGCGGTATGCCTCCAATAATCGGTCATAAAAGACACTGGGCGGTTCATCACTTTTCTGTAACACCTCAGCCGTCTTAGACATATTTATAGCTTTCTTCCCTCCGGCTTTCATGCCAGCAATTATAGCGTCTCTATAGGCTTTTAAATGAACCATATCTGCACCATTAACATTCCATTCAGGATCAGTGTTAGGATAATGAGCTGTGGCCCATGCTGCTGGATTAGCTTGATTTAATGTACGGGCTTCTTCTTCCAGCGCTTTAATGGCCGCTTGGTTTATCCTAGTTCTCTCCTCGTTGTTAAATAATGTCATTAGTAATTGCTGGCAATCAGCCCAAGTTGGATTGTGCGTCTGGACTATCGAGGTGAACAGGTCGGTCATGGCTTGAGGTTTGTCAGTGTACGAGGAATTATGGGTTTTCCAATTTAAGAGATCGGTAGTTGTGAACGGGACATATACGAAGACTGGGTCAGCATATACTAATTGACCTTCATCATTAAGGTGTGCTGAGCCGGGAGCCAAACAAAGTGGCATTTGATAATGTTTAGGCTTTTGGGTACCGGTCAGTTGTCGGGTTAGTATAGGGCTTCGTTGAGGGACGTCGGTTAGGGGTTCCAGTCGAGGGGTAGTAAGGCATGGGGATGTGGAAGCTTTATTGTGGGGAAGGTCGGTGAATAAAATATTCCAGGCCGGGCTAGAGGAAGCCTGACCGGAAGGTTGATATGGCGCCAAATCAGGCGCCATATCAAGGTTTAACAGGGGTTGGTACCGGAAGGGGAGGTTTAGTAATGAGGGGGATGGACTCTGAACTAGAGGAGGAAGTAGATGGGGACTACGGGGAAAGGGGTGTAGTGCTTCCTGTATCACTTCCTCTTCCTCTTCCTGTGGAGGAGGAGTAAGGGGGAGGCATAGGGATCTTGGACTCAGGAGGCGTGTCCAAAATGGGCGTAACCATGGCCCTAGTGGACAAACGAGTCCTGGCCACCATGAGGCGACATTGCTCCTCGTGGCATACTCGGATCCATCTTGGCGAGTCGTTTACGGCCTGCCTCCAACAATCAATGTATGAAAACTGTCCGTAAAGTTCAGGCCTACCTGATACAGCCACGTGTACACGCTGTACCAGATTTGGATCTAAACTGCCACGTGGCGGCCATGCGGCAACCAAAGTAGGCCATTCCCTAGTACACAAAGTAATCAAATGTACAGAAGACATTTTAACCCCAAAATCACATTTTGTAAATCCCTTTTTAAAATTCTTTAACATGCATCCTAAGGGATCCAAAATCGTCGAGTCCGACGCGCCCATACTTAACAATGGAGCGTCATTTCCAACGGATACTATACACGCACTCTATCAAAGGTCACACCCGTTCCCTCGGCAACAGCACCACGTGGTACAGTTACCAAGTGAAACGTACAAAATAAAAACACTCAGGGAATTCCCATACACAAACAGCTGTTACACCAGTCACTAAATAATAGATACTATGCCCTTTGGCGAAACTATACAGTCACCCACGCTATAATTCCCTATATATGAATTACCCGTCTATAACATACCCCAGTAACATCGTCTTTACAAACAGCAGTTACAGTACGGTTAGCATAGGTCAAAGTACAATTTAAGGTCACAGTACAATTAATAGTGGTTATGGTGTTAGACATGCAATAGACGACAAGTATTAGTATTCATATACAGTGTCAGTAAATATACAGGGTTATGGTACCGTGCGCTATAATACAGCTACACACTATTAACACTCTCGCTAGACGGCAGAGCTCACGCTATCTAACAAGATATACACGCTACTAAACAATCTTTAACACATATACAATTCCCAACTAATCTATTGGCCAGTACCTTGATGGACTACCTAAAACAATCTACATCCGTTTTGGTTAGCCACACTGCCCAAGCACCACATATAGCGAACTAGAGGGCGGAATTTACAACAGAACCCTCTTAGTCTATCTACTCTATCAAAAGTCTACTGGGTTCCAAATTGACACGCCTTCCCACTTAGCCAAGATAGGTTGAGAGCTAGCGGACCGAATTTACACAGACGCCGCTTAGTCTCCCGGTCCCTCCGACCTAGCAAACAAAATGTACACCCTAGAACGCTAGTCTAGACAAGACACCGGTGTCCGGCTAGGGCTATTTACACAGAACCCCGCCTGACTCCAAACCAAATTAAACGGTCTTACTAAAGAGCGTTCAATTGAGCGGTGCGCCTTCGCTCCTTCCCTCCACTGGAGGGGGCAGATTCCGTACACAATTCAAACCCCTTATGGGCCTACCGCACAATCGGTATACCCCTAGTGGGTCTAAAACAGCGGTCGTCTTACCTCCTCGTTCCTGAACCTGAGTTCACACTCATCGACGGGGACACCCCAGCACTTACTACGTAGAGGCCGATGATCTCCTGGACAACAGACAAGTGGCGCCGAGACAAAGGGAGGTCCACGCAGAAGTTCAGGGGTGCAGCCGTAGAGAACGTGGGCAAAGATAGACCGTCTCACGCCTCTGCTTCTCAGCTACCGTTGAACGATGAGCTTCCCGGCCAATGCACCAAATGATACCGGAGAAACTGACGGAAGCCAAGCACAGAGAGATGGACACAGGTTTCTTCAGGAAGGAAGAGATTCTTTATTCGGTTCACTGATCGGGACTCAGAGGGACTAGTGTCACCAAAATACAACAAGTTCTGAGCCCCGGACAATAGTGCAGGCTCCTCATATAGGCACATAACTCCTCCCATATTAAGCTCCACCCGCACATCCTCTTAACCAATCAATACAAATAAGAATTAACTTCCTGCTTGACCGCATGGCTTGTCCAGCATTGTGGAGGAGGGGAATACTACATCCGGTATTCTTGCACATGCTCCGTACACTACTGATCGTATCTTGCCTCGTGCAACCAACCGACCGATACGTCAGCATATGCACATACACATGCCACGTGGTAATCTCGGCCTACTAAATGTATTTTTACCGAGATTCCACCACAGGGAGGCTGCACTCCGCTCGCGGTACTCACCCTCCAGCTGTCCGCGGTCCCCTCCTCCTCCTGGGCTCGGCGAACAGCATCCTTCCAGCCTCGGATGCCACCCGCGTCTTCCTCCACGTCCCCCAGCGGCAGCATGCATGACGCTGCACGCTGGGAGACCGCCCAATATATTGCACGCCGAGGTCAGTCACCTGACCCGGCGTTAAAGGCACAGTGCCTCAATCAGAGTGGGAGGTTTAGATATCTCCCACGTGTGATTGTTAATTCTGATTAGAAATTATCCAATCAGAATTAACCTTATGGTTTAAATACTTACCTTTCCTGTTCCTCCCTGCCCTGTTGTGGTCTTTGCTTGCTAGTATTGATACTGAACTTGTATTTCTGGTTACGTACTCTCTGGCTTGGTAATCTGACTTTGTGACTTTCTCCTACCCTTTGACCTCGGCTTGTTTCTCGTTATTCTGTCTTCTGGTTCCCCTTACTCGGCTTGTCTCCTGACTATTCTGTGTGTGCTTAGCCCGGCCACTCTAAGGTCCAGTACTACACCTTTTCTGTGTGTGTGTGTGTGTGTTAGCGTGTGGGGTTCCCCGAATCGTGACACTCTATTCTGCTCTGTGTCAGTGTGTATCATGGTCTCTGAGGACAGGTGTCAATCCATACCTGCCAAGTGACCCTATGTAGGGGTAACAGTCTCTATTCTGCTCTGTGTCAGTGTGTATCATGGTCTCTGAGGACAGGTGTCAATCCAAATCTGCCAAGTGACCCTATGTAGGGGGAACAGTCCCTATTCTGCTCTGTGTCAGTGTGTATCAGGGATCCTTAGGACAGGTGTCAATCCATATCTGCCAAGTGACCCTATGTAGGGGGAACAGTCTCTATTCTGCTCTGTGTCAGTGTGTATCATGGTCTCTGTGGACAGGTGTCAATCCATACCTGCCAAGTGACCCTATGTAGGGGGAACAGTCTCTATTCTGCTCTGTGTCAGTGTGTATCATGGTCTCTGAGGACAGGTGTCAATCCATATCTGCCAAGTGACCTTATGTAGGGGGAACAGTCCCTATTCTGCTTTGTGTGAGGAGGAGGAACGGGAAATGAGTAGCTCGGCATCAAACCTTGTGCAAATGGGGTCTTTCATGCTGTCGTGCCTGTTGAGGGACCCTCGTATAAAAAGGCTGAAGGAGAACGACCTGTGCTGGGTGTCCACGCTACTAGACCCCCAGTATAAGGAGACAGTGGCAGAAATGTTACTGAATTACAAGTCGGAAAGGATGCAGCATTTGCAAAATAAATTAAAAAGTACGCTTTACACAGCGTATAAGGGTGATGTCACAGCACAACGGGAATCTAACAGGGGAAGAGGTGAAAGTCATCCTCCTCCTCCCACGACCACGCCATATCTGCCAAGTGACCCTATATAGGGGGAACAGTCTCTATTCTGCTCTGTGTCAGTGTGTATCAGGGGCTTTGAGGACAGGTGTCCATCCATATCTGCCAAGTGACCCTATGTAGGGGTAACAGTCTCTATTCTGCTCTGTGTCAGTGTGTATCATGGTCTCTGAGGACAGGTGTCAATCCATATCTGCCAAGTGACCCTATGTAGGGGGAACAGTCCCTATTCTGCTCTGTGTCAGTGTGTATCAGGGACCCTTAGGACAGGTGTCAATCCATATCTGCCAAGTGACCCTATGTAGGGGGAACAGTCTCTATTCTGCTCTGTGTCAGTGTGTATCGTGGTCTCTGAGGACAGGTGTCAATCCATATCTGCCAAGTGACCTTATGTAGGGGGAACAGTCCCTATTCTGCTTTGTGTGAGGAGGAGGAACGGGAAATGAGTAGCTCGGCATCCAACCTTGTGCAAATGGGGTCTTTCATGCTGTCGTGCATGTTGAGGGCCCCTCGTATAAATAGGCTGAAGGAGAACGACCTGTGCTGGGTGTCCACACTACTAGACCCCCAGTATAAGCAGCCAGTGGCGGAAATGTTACTGAATTACAAGTCGGAAAGGATGCAGCATTTGCAAAATAAATTACAAAGTATGCTTTACACAGCGTATAAGGGTGATGTCACAGCACAACGGGAATCTAACAGGGAAAGAGGTGAAAGTCATCCTCCTCCTCCCACGACCACGCCATATCTGCCAAGTGACCCTATGTAGGGGGAACAGTCTCTATTCTGCTCTGTGTCAGTGTGTATCATGGTCTCTGAGGACAGGTGTCAATCCATATCTTCCAAGTGACCCTATGTAGGGGGAACAGTCCCTATTCTGCTCTGTGTCAGTGTGTATCAGGGATCCTTAGGACAGGTGTCAATCCATATCTGCCAAGTGACCCTATGTAGGGGGAACAGTCTCTATTCTGCTCTGTGTCAGTGTGTATCATGGTCTCTGAGGACAGGTGTCAATCCATACCTGCCAAGTGACCCTATGTAGCGAGAACAGTCCCTATTCTGCTCTGTGTCAGTGTGTATCAGGGGCTTTTAGGACAGGTGTCAATCCATATCTGCCAAGAGACCCTATGTAGGGGTAACAGTTTCTATTCTGCTCTGTGTCAGTGTGTATCATGGTCTCTGAGGACAGGTGTCAATCCATACCTGCCAAGTGACCCTATGTAGGGGGAACAGTCTCTATTCTGCTCTGTGTCAGTGTGTTTCATGGTCTCTGAGTACAGGTGTCAATCCATATCTGCCAAGTGACCCTATGTAGGGGGAACAGTCCCTATTCTGCTCTGTGTGAGGAGGAGGAACGGGAAATGAGTAGCTCGGCATCCAACCTTTTGCAAATGGGGTCTTTCATGCTGCCATGCCTGTTGAGGGACCCTCGTATAAAAAGGCTGAAGGAGAATGACCTGTGCTGGGTGTCCACGCTACTAGACCCCCGGTATAAGCAGACAGTGGTGGAAATGTTACCGAATTACAAGTCGGAAAGTATGCAGCATTTGCAAAATAAATTAAAAAGTATGCTTTACACAGCATATAAGGGTGATGTCACAGCACAACGGGAATCTAACAGGGGAACAGGTGAAAGTCATCCTCCTTCTCCCACGACCACACCATACCTGCCAAGTGACCCTATGTAGGGGGAACAGTCTCTTTTCTGCTCTGTGTCAGTGTGTATCATTGTCTCTGAGGACAGGTGTCAATCCATACCTGCCAAGTGACCCTATGTAGGGTGAACAGTCCCTATTCTGCTTTGTGTGAGGAGGAGGAACGGGAAATGAGTAGCTCGGCATCCAACCTTGTGCAAATGGGGTCTTTCATGCTGTCGTGCATGTTGAGGGCCCCTCGTATAAATAGGCTGAAGGAGAACGACCTGTGCTGGGTGTCCACACTACTAGACCCCCAGTATAAGCAGCCAGTGGCGGAAATGTTACTGAATTACAAGTCGGAAAGGATGCAGCATTTGCAAAATAAATTAAAAAGTATGCTTTACACAGCGTATAAGGGTGATGTCACAGCACAACGGGAATCTAACAGGGAAAGAGGTGAAAGTCATCCTCCTCCTCCCACGACCACGCCATATCTGCCAAGTGACCCTATGTAGGGGGAACAGTCTCTATTCTGCTCTGTGTCAGTGTGTATCATGGTCTCTGAGGACAGGTGTCAATCCATATCTTCCAAGTGACCCTATGTAGGGGGAACAGTCCCTATTCTGCTCTGTGTCAGTGTGTATCAGGGATCCTTAGGACAGGTGTCAATCCATATCTGCCAAGTGACCCTATGTAGGGGGAACAGTCTCTATTCTGCTCTGTGTCAGTGTGTATCATGGTCTCTGATGACAGGTGTCAATCCATACCTGCCAAGTGACCCTATGTAGCGAGAACAGTCCCTATTCTGCTCTGTGTCAGTGTGTATCAGGGGCTTTTAGGACAGGTGTCAATCCATATCTGCCAAGAGACCCTATGTAGGGGTAACAGTTTCTATTCTGCTCTGTGTCAGTGTGTATCATGGTCTCTGAGGACAGGTGTCAATCCATACCTGCCAAGTGACCCTATGTAGGGGGAACAGTCTCTATTCTGCTCTGTGTCAGTGTGTTTCATGGTCTCTGAGTACAGGTGTCAATCCATATCTGCCAAGTGACCCTATGTAGGGGGAACAGTCCCTATTCTGCTCTGTGTGAGGAGGAGGAACGGGAAATGAGTAGCTCGGCATCCAACCTTTTGCAAATGGGGTCATGCTGCCATGCCTGTTGAGGGACCCTCGTATAAAAAGGCTGAAGGAGAATGACCTGTGCTGGGTGTCCACGCTACTAGACCCCCGGTATAAGCAGACAGTGGTGGAAATGTTACCGAATTACAAGTCGGAAAGTATGCAGCATTTGCAAAATAAATTAAAAAGTATGCTTTACACAGCATATAAGGGTGATGTCACAGCACAACGGGAATCTAACAGGGGAACAGGTGAAAGTCATCCTCCTTCTCCCACGACCACACCATACCTGCCAAGTGACCCTATGTAGGGGGAACAGTCTCTTTTCTGCTCTGTGTCAGTGTGTATCATTGTCTCTGAGGACAGGTGTCAATCCATACCTGCCAAGTGACCCTATGTAGGGTGAACAGTCCCTATTCTGCTCTGTGTCAGTGTGTATCAGGGTCTCTGAGGACAGGTGTCAATCCATATCCATTGTGATTTAGGAATGTTAGGTGATTTTTGCCCTTTATGGATTAAAACCAGACTCTGCATCAACTGTGTAATTTTCCATGAAAGTTTTGCCATGGATCCCCCTCCGGCATGCCACAGTCCAGGTGTTAGTCCCCTTGAAACAACATTTCCATCACTTTTGTTGCCAGAAAGAGTCCCTGTGGGTTTTGAAATTCGCCTGCCCATTGAAGTCAATGGCGGTTCTCCCGGTTCGCCGGTTTGCGAACGTTTGCGGAAGTTCCCGTTCGCCGTTCGCGAACCGAAAATGTCGTGTTCGCGACATCACTAGTTTGGACTTTTACATGGATATTTTACTTCCATGTACCGATGTTGTAAATTGTTTTCATTTGAAAAATGTTTTTGGGAGTTACATATGGTATGGCCAATAAAAAGCAAATCTCCATACGTTCCGGATCAATTAAGAGAGGTATAGCGCTCCCCATCTCATAGGCCAGATTTAAATGCATAGGCTCAATTGTTTCTCCATCCACATTGGCAAGCATTGCATGAACAATATCCTTGGATACAAAATACAGAGGTATGCGTCCCCCTGACAATTCGATCATTCCATTTTGCACTTCGTCACGAAAAGCAAGTGTGTGGAACAATATTGGGTCATGCAGAAATAGAAGTTCACGCTTAAATAAGTCATGACTTTGGTGCAACTCAGTGGATTTGGCAATTAACTCCGAATGCAAATTTGTTGTAACAACTGTGTGTTCCACAATAGTTTTTTTTTAATTCTTTCTTTTTTCTGTGCTTAGATAGTTACAAACAAGTGTCAAGTGCCACAGCAGCACACATGAGTTGATCATTGTTTTCAGTGACATGAAAGAGAGTTGCACAATTTTTCTTATGTATGTTGAGACACGCTAGGAATGATTTCAGAATTAATATAACAGTGTGAAGATACTATACGCTGGAGTCGTAGCATTATAACAGTGTAAAAATGCTATACGTTGGAGTCGTAGCATCATAACAGTGTGAAAATACTATACGTTGGAGTCGTAGCATTATAACAGTGTGAAGATACTATACGTTGGAGTCGTAGCATTATATCAGTGTGAAGATACTATACATTGGAGTCGTAGCATTACAACAGTGTGAAAATACTATACGTTGGAGTCGTAGCATTATAACAGTGTGACAATACTATACGTTGGAATCGTAGCATTATTACAGTGTGAAGATACTATACGTTGGAGTTGCAGCATTATAATAGTTTGAAGACACTATACATTGGGTACATAGCGTTCTATGTGCTATTGAGGGGCATGGTACCCATAGCAAAACAATCTAGGGTCATGGTGGTTAGATGGCTGCAGGCTTATAAACAGGCTATACCTTTTTGGTGCACTAATGGGTTCTAGGCATGATAAGGGCTGCCCCATATTAAGATGCTCATGTTGGCAGGGGAGCTTGAGCTGCCTGGGAGGTGCAGCAGGTGGTTACAACTTGGTAGTCTGCTTGCATGGGAGCCAGGGGTGCCTCAGGCTATGCTATAGATGAGTGAGACAGTTAGCCTTAACCCCTGCAGTTCTGTGTTAACCCATCTGTGTTAGATCTGGACATAGCTAGTATGAGGTATTAGAAAAGTACATAAACAAACTGAACACCGCAAAAACATAACCTATAAGCATACTGAGTGTCCCCTGGTATTGCGCAGGATGTGTAGTAATAGGGGTAGGCTACGTGAGATAGCATTCGGCAACACTGGTAGAGTAGGCTAAACATGCTAACAAAATACTCATAATAAAATAACCATATAGAAATAACCGTGGTAAGTCCCCACTATTGTGGTTTGGTCAGACAGTCTCAGCCACGAACTTGTTGTGATTTTTGTATCTCTGGGAGCTTTCACGGTGGGTTGTCTGCAGGAGAGCCGCATCCAGGACGTCGCGGGACAAAGGTTTTCGCTTTTTCGGGGTCCCATCTGTGTCGCGGTTCGTTGGTCTCGGGTTGTTACCAGCAGGGAGAGGTTGGGGCGCCATCTGTATGTAATGCCTCGCTGCTGGAGGAGCATAGTGATAGGCTTGAGTGATCTCCTCCATGCCAAGGTACTGCCAGATAAGTCTGCGAAAAAGGTGAGCGACATGGGTTCAAATGAGTATTGGGCATGATTTCTTGCTGCTGCCATAATTGCCGCTGAAAGCGGATTATGGTATCTCTGGTAGCTGCTGTAGGGGCTTTGGCCGGTTTGGGGATTCTATGGACACCGTCTAGGCCTATGGCTTTGGCTTGCCGCTGTGGCAGTATCGCTGCCAGGAGTCGTCGCACAAAGTGCGGTAGTTCCTCCGCCGGCATATTGTCAGGTATACCCTGTACCTTTAAGTTAGTCGCTCGGCGTGCGTCCTCCAGTGTGGCGAATCACTACTCATATGTCTCCGTTTTGCTCTGTAAGTCCTTTATTTCTTTTTGCATGGATGTAACATGGGCTGCTGTGGTGGCTGAGGTGTCTTCTAGGTTGCCCAGTCTCCCGGTTATGCCCTGGAGGTCCTTAACCATTCAGTCACAGAGCTTTTCCTCCAGTTGACATTCAAGGAATCTCTCAAATAACATCCTCATGGTCTTTTTCAATAAAAATATTTATATTAATCACAGCAAAACTCAACACAAACCCACCACCTTCCCACCAAAACACAGCAAACCACCCACCAAGAAAATTACTATTATTCCTAATACACTCATCCATCCAGTCATACTTACCCCTTTTAACACAAAATAATAATAATCTTTTTTTCTTTTTCTTTTTTTTTTTCCATAAATATACACAATATTTACAATCACGTTACACCACCGCCCACCATTACCAATTCCCTCCAAAGTCTTGTTCTTCAAACCTGAAGAGAAACACAAAAGTTAGATATAACACTATACAATTCTTCATGAAAAAACATTTGTCAATAATTATATACATAACAAGTTTATTCCCATCATATTTATCACAAAAATAATCTCCAACCCACCCACCACCATTTCAATTATGTACACCATTTCCGCCATTTCTTTGTTTTCCACACTCCTTCTGCATCTATTTCCCCCTTTTTCCTAACATCCATTAAATAATATAAATACATTTTACCTCTAATCATCCTAATACATCCATCCACATTCACACATTCCTTTTTAAATATCATCAAATTTCTTACATCCCATAATACCTCCTTAACACATCCCATCATTAACCATAGCACTCTCTCTTTTTCTTTCTCAAGCTTGCAAATACCAAATAATAAAACTTCAAAAGAAAAAATTGAAATACCACTTATTCCTACAACCATTTTCAATAACTTTTTCATCACTTCCCTCACAAAACCACAGTTCCATAACGCATGCACCACATTCTCTCTCCCCCCACACCCTTCTCTTGGACACACATCAGATCTCGCCAAACACCTATCATGCTGAAATTCTCTTGTCGGTAAAATATTATGTACACTCATCCATGCAACATCCCTCTGTCTATTAACCATTTCTTTATCATTCAATTTTTTCCACACTCCCACACTCTGAACTTCAGTCAAACCATCTATCCTAATACCAACTTCTCTACTTTTCAGAATACGAAAAACTTTCCTTTTTTCACACCATTCACCTTTATTCACATTCTCCAACTCATATTTCTTTATACATACTTCAATTCTTTTATAAAACCAGGGCACATTAAAACAAATCGTTTTTTTCTTATCAATCACAAACAATCCATATTTTCTCAAAATCATCCCAGCCGCATATCTTGTCATACACGCAATCACATTCTCATTCGTACTAATTAAAATACACAATCTTACATAATGACACAATAAAAACATCTCTAAATCAGGCATATTCATTCCACCATTCTCTCTTTTTTTCATTACCTTTACTCTATTTAACTTCTCCATTCGACTCCCCCAAAAAAACAAAAAAATTAATCTAACCAATTTTCTTAAACATTTGTCTTGTACCGGAAAGACCAAGTTCAAGTACAAAATAATAGGAAATAAAATAGCTTTTATAATTAAAACTTTTCCTTCAAATGATAAAACCCTAACATTCCACAAACCTATTTTCTGATTCACTCTATTCACAATTCTGTCCCAACTCTCTCTTCCTTTCAACTCCAGATCAAACTTAACACCCAAAACTTCAATCGCACCATCCACAACATTCCAACCACATAATTCCAATTCTTTCCACTGACCGAAAGCCTTACACGCACATTTCTCCCAATTTACTTTAAAACCACTCGCCAAACAAAAAATGTCAATCAACAATTTCACTCTTCTTAATGCTGCTTGCGTACTACAAATCACGGTCACATCATCCATATATCCAATAACTTTCAAACTTCTTGCATCACTCCCAGGAATCTCCACACCTCTCACAATCTTATCCTTACGTATACTTTTTAACAACGGTTCAATCACGCAAATAAAAAGAATGGGGGACAAAGGACATCCCTGTCTCACCCCAGACTGAACTTTAAAACCATCAGTTAGCCATCCATTCACCTGAACCCTAATTTCAATACCATCGTAAAAACATTTAATCCATTTCAACAATCTAAGTGGGAATCCCATTCTCTCCAAAACTTTCAACATAAAATCATGCGATACTCTATCATAGGCTTTCTCAAAGTCCACAGTCAACACAGCCACTATCCATATTATACCACAATGCATCTCTTAATCCAATCAAACTTTCCGCTATACGTCTTCCAGGCACTGCACACACTTGCTCGTCACCTATTACATTTTCAATCACACCTTTCATTCTATTTGCAATCAGTTTCGTTAAAATTTTATAATCCATATTTAACAAAGTGATAGGTCTCCAGTTTGTCAAATCATTTTTATTCCCTTTTTTAAATATTAAAACAATTATTCCCCTTTTCATAGACTCTGACATCTCACATTGATTCAACACATACTGACATACCTCCAAAAATTCATCCCCAATCATCTCCCAACTCCACCTATAAAATTCACTTGGCAACCCATCACTCCCTGGAGTTTTATTTAACCTAAAATTATTAATCGTATCCCATACTTCCTTTTTTGAAATATCATGCACCAATCCACTAACATCCATGTCATTTATTCCTTTCTCAATCTCATTCAAAAAATCTCTTTCAAGCACAAAATCTCTTTGTTTTTCCGCATACAACTTACTGTAAAACCCTTTCACCTCATCTAATAATTCACTCCTGTCTTCCACCAATATTCCCTTATCATTTAAAATTCCATCCATACCTTTTTTACCTTCAAAAGCTTTCTTAAAAAAATACCTAGAACACTTTTCATCATTATCCACAACATGCAATCTAGCAGCAAACACTATCTTTCTCCCTTTTTCATCCAAGCTCTCCTTATACCTAATTCTTGCATTTTCCAATTCACACTCCACATCCCAACCCAACTCTCTTAACTTTAATAAATAATCAATTCTCTGGCGCCACAAATCAAGACAATCTCTCTCCATACTCGCCCTTTCATATCCTTGTGAAATAAAAAAACGTTTTGTCCTTTGCTTCACCCATTCCCACCATTCAAGCACATTTTTAAAACGTAATTTCTTTTCTTTCCATTCTTCAAATCTTTTACAATATTTTTTCTTCACCTCCTCTTCATCCAATAAACTAACATTCAATTTCCAACTGCCTTTACCAAACTCTTTTACCCCAATCATACTCAACTTACACTCCAACATAACATGATCAGAAAAGGTGACTTTATGTAAACTTAACCCATCTAATTGTACCCCTCGTGACACAAAACAATAATCAATTCTTGATTTAACTGATCCCTTATCACTATAAAACGTGAAAATATCTGAATCCCCAGCGACTTCAACAGTATCAATAAACCCAAATTCCTTAACCAAATTATTCAATATTCTCCCAGATCTATCTAACTTATATTCATTTCCCACCCCTACTCTATCCTCCCTTCTAATTATACAATTAAAATCCCCCATTAGAAAAGTTACCTCCCTCCCCGGCAAAACCACTTCCAAGCATTCAAAAACATTCACTCTTTCTTTCCTATCCACCGGTGCATACACATTTATCACTCTACACATAATACCCCTATACAAAAAGAAAACAATCAAAACCCTACCTGACACAACCTCAATCACCTTAACAATTTCATATTCCCATCCTTTAAACAAAACCGCCACCCCAATATTTTTCCCCACACCAAATGAATAAAAAGCTGGACCGCAATCCCATTTTATAAGATTTGGTTTTTCATTCAAATTACATTCTTGTAAACAAATCAAAATAAATGTTAACTTTCTTAAATAATCAAACAAAACAGCTCTTTTAGCAGCTGATTTGATACTCCGAACATTTAAAGATAATATTGAAACCATGAATCAGAGGTCAACACATTACCTCATCACACTCACGTCCCAACATCCGAACCAGCAGAGTCTCCTGGGTCTAAATTAAACCCCAAAATGTCTACCAACCGAGACACTGCCGAAGCGTCAAAGATCGGAGATCCACACCCTGAGGTCTCAGATCCTGACAAACCCTCAGGAGATGCTACCATCAGAACTTTCGGAAAATCCCCTGAAGGAACATGCTGACTCTTCTTCTTCCTTTTGGCCCCAGGTACAAAATTTGCAGAATCATCTTCAGTAGATTCTTGCTCATTCTGAGATTCTTCCCCTACTTCTGAAAGCATCTCCCCACACTCCATTTCTTCTATTGCTACAGTGGCCTCATTTTCCTCATTCAATTTTTTCTTAGCACGGTCAGCAGCCATAATTCTGGCGTGCCTTTCCTCATGCTCTTCTCTTGACCTTAGTTGAGTACCGAATGTTGGAATAAACGGGGTTCTTATTTTCCCTTCCCCTATGGAAGTACTGGCAATTTCTACAGATTGTGGAGTAGTAACCTCAGTTACCTGCCCAGAATCTTGCTTCAGGTCAGGACACACTCTAGCCATATGCTTATCAGATCCGCATAGATCACACTTCCTACGTTCTGCGCATTCCCTAGCAGTGTGCCCCTCTCCAAAGCAGTTCCTACAGCAGAAACCTTTTTCACAATCTTTACTCAAATGCCCAAATTGATAACAATTCCTGCAGTACATTGGTTGTCCAGGGTAAAATAAATAACCCCTGTTCCCCCCAATAGAAAAATTTTTGGGGGGGTGCCTCACACCACTCACCTCTGTGCAATCCGGTCTCAAAATCACAAAAAACTTCCTTTTACCATTGTAGACACCATAACTATTTACAAGTTTAACAGGTTTTGACACAAAAGAACAGTACCTGTTTAGGAAAACCATTATTTCCTCATCTGACACGAAGGGGTTAAACATGTGAACACACAACGGGATCCGGGAAACAGACACATAAGGGACAAAGGTAATACCTTCCAAAAGAACGTCCTGCTCTTTCTGTTTGTACCTTTCCATTATTGTTGTCAAGTGCACCTGCTCCGTCACCGTGATGTCAAACATACCCCGTGTCTGGAAGTCCTGCACGCAAAAAAGCCACTCCTTGGGAATTTTCAGCAAACCTTCGATGATCTCCTTCTGAACAGTATACAAGCCGACGCTTATCCTCTTCTCCGCTGAAACATACAACCGAACAGTCTTCGGGTAGGTTGGCGCTCCACGCTCCATCCTGGGATCCCTTCTCGTTTCCAGCACCCGGCTAAGGTCGTCCCCCAATAGCAGCAGCCGGACTGTGTCCTCCTAGGAAGACACAGCCGGAAGGCCGAGGGACTAGCGTCACCAGGTACCGGAACCTCCTGACAATTACCAGTTGAGTAAACATTCTCATCAGATGCTCTCAGGTAGCTAAGTGTCAAGGAATGTTTCTTTCTCGCTCTGACTCTGCTTTTCTTTCTTAGCCTGCTTCCGACTCTTTGACTTTTTCCCCCGACTGCTCACTCCTTTGCTTCTTTGCTTCCCCCTCTCTTCCCTTTGTCTTAACTTTTTAAAGGGAAAGATTCTCTGTTCGTCACTAGGTGATAGACCAATAGAAAACTGGAGGTGTGGTTACCTTCCAGATAGCAATTTAAGTATTTGGTCTATAGAGGGCAGTCTCGTCCCACTAAACATACCTATCCAGGAAAGAGTTAACTTTTCCTGGTGGCTATTCTGACGTTACTTAGCTTATCTTTATGGTTATCTATAACTTACGTTTTCTGTCAGTTCAAAGTGTTTCTTTGAGTTTTGTCCAGACTATATGTCTGGCAAATTCTGCTATAATTTCTAATATGACAGTTATAAACTAAATATGACCCCTAAATTACAATGGGACCTTATACAATATCGAAAGTAAAATGTAATTATTTAATCTTCTCTGTCACTAATGTCTGGGTTTAGAATTATTTCGATTCCATTAGCATCTAGACAGAGAATCCATCCCCCGTTCTCATTCCTTATCACTTGGTTTGTATATACAATGCATTCTTTTGCTCCGGCTAGGTTAGTCACAGAAAGGATAGAAATGTGTGTCTTTTGTTAGCTTGAAAATAACAAAATGGAGTCTGCTCTGTTCAGAGTGACTCTGACAATATACATTTTAGTTTCTATCATAGCACAAAATGTTTGCCGATATAAATACCCTAACAATGTTGTATGGAGAACAGCTGCAGCATGCTATCCTGCGCCTCTCGTCTGGTCAGCCTGTATCAGGGATGGTAGGGTGGATTGCAGTCTAGTCGCTAGAACTTTTGTGAAAAGCTGGGTGTCCACATTCAGCAGTGAGATCGGGCAGTAGCAGCCACTGTGCATCGGGTCTTTTCCGGGTTTTGGAAGTACAGTTATAATGGCTTTCAAAGACTCCGCCCCGAAAGTCCCTCCCTCCGCGATGGTGTTGATAGCTTTCGTCAACCATGGCATAAGAGTCATTGAGAAGGTCTTGTAGTAGCCCGTGGCGAATCCGTCAGGACCCGGTGCCCTGCCCGTTTTAGTCGCCTTTAAAGCAGCTGAGAGTTCTTCCACAGTGATCTGATCAATTCTCTGAAACTACTATGTTTACATGTGAAGGGTTAAAACCTGAAGGACCTGGCACCCAGACCACTTCATTGAGCTAAAGTGGTCTGGATGACTATAGTGTCCCTTTACTGAAGCAGTTTTGGTGTATAGATCATGCCCCTGTATAGATCTGCTATTTAGGAGTTAAATCACTACATTAGTAAATGTTTGCTGGTTTTATGTAAGTCATGTTTTGGTGTTCAATACATTTTACAGTTGGTTTCATATTGATAAATATGGAGAGTAAAACAACATCTAAAGAGAAAGGTGGTGCTCAGAAAATGCGAGAAAAACGGTCCATAGAACTTGAGTTAGCAGGAAGGGATCCTAAGCAAATGAAACTTTTTCGGTGGTATGGTAAAAGTTGAAAAGTTAAGGCTGGTTCTAACATTTTATGTCACAGAAATGTATATTCACTCTTTTGATAACAAGAATGAATATCTACCGTATATACTCGGTCTATAAGTTGATCTCGTCTATAAGTAGAGTGCAGTTTTTTGACCAACAATTGTGAAATATGCTATTACTCGTGGATAAGTCGAGGGTAAAACGTGGCGCTATGAAATCCTGTGATTTCTATTATTTTGTCAGATTTTACCTAGGCAAAGATCCTGGAACAATCAAACAGTTACGGTACCTACTTCTGTGCATCTCAGTGCACACGCCCAGCTCCAAAGCTATTAGATGACCGTGCCTGAATGCGACAGGAACATTCGGTTAGCATTATCTTGCCAGCTAGTGGTCCTGCTTGTGGCTCACTACAGCCAACAGTGATGTAGAAAGGGTACCGATAGGTGGCAGTCATCAGCAATCGCTGCACTGTATACTAAATCTAGTATTGTCCGTGTGTGTACCCGGTACCTGGGTCAATGTACAGCTATGTATACTAGCCCTATATACTATGTATACTAGCCCTATATTGCCCCTCAAAATATTATCGAAACTAGCATGGATCTGCGTTTTAAAATGAAGTTTACGACTAAAATTTCTCGAGTATATACGCTAGTCTGTTTGCATGTGCATGATGAAGTTTTACGTTTGTTAAGATTCATGATGGATTATCAAGGAGTGTGCATACTTGACTTTCCATAGTGATCAGTTTTACTTTTTTAAGATATATTTTTACTTATTTTAAATCTTATAAAATCTTACATGTCAGGTAAGTATAAATTGTATATCCTTTGTTTGCATGAGGATTTTTTTTTTTTTATTGTTAACATGCATGGAGTTCCTGGAGTTTCTTGGTTAGATCTAGAACTTTTTTGGGGAGATTAAAATAGGTTGACAAAAATGTTGTTTTAGGCTTGTGGTATAAACCCAAGAATTCCTGTTGATGAGGTTTCTGCTGGCCCAAGTGCTCCTTCAAGCATGCCAGTTGTGTCCATCGAAGATGAGCCCACCAGCAGAAGAACAGGTGATTGAGGAGGAGCTGGTGTCAGAATGCAGAGAGCAAGCGCAGATGAATGACCCAGATGTTTTTTGAAGACCTTCCTGAATTAGAATGTATCACACCTGAAGACATGTCAGAAAGTGTTATAAGTGATCCATCAGAAATATCTTTTTGTCTTCCTCCTGCATGTTCCATAGCAGAAAAAAATTATTTTGTTGAAAAACATCCTTATCAGTCAACCAGAAGTGAATGCGCAGATCTTCCTTTTCTATAAGCAGACTTTTATTACCGCAAAATGTCTAATGGGGATCGTATGGCTGAGTTGTAAGAAAAGGATTGAATGTTAGAAGCATTTTTTTGCAGCATATGCATTGCCTTTTCTAATTCCTTGTTCATTAGTGGTTGTTCTAATTTTCAACATTGTTATCAGGCAGCAAATAAACATGAATCTTCAAAAAGTCATTCTGATGCTGTTAGTGCTTATTTTACCATGAAAATGAATAGAAGCATTGACACATTAATAAATCAGGCTCAAGTCTCCAGAAGAAAGAAGGAGATACTACAAAATATTGAGATATTAAACCGTATATTTAATATGGTAAAACTGCTCTGAAAACAGGGATCGCCATTTCGTGCCCATGGCACTAATGAATTGCTGTACAATTTAAATAACATTGAAATAAACCATGGGAACTTTCTGGAAATTGTCCTACTTCTATCACAGTATGATGTTCCTCTTAGAAATCACCTTGATAAATGTTCTAATGTCCTGTTTTGATGTACTTGGATTAGATTTCTACAAAATTGCCCGTGAATCATTTGATGGTGCAGCAAATATGAGGAGTGCGTATGTGGGACTACGCCAGATGCGGTTAGTCATATCCTTAACCTGTGTGTCTCAGATTGCTGTCAAATATTGGAAGCGAAAACATTTTTTGGTCTCCTAAATCGCTTGGCAACCTTTATTGAAGACTCCCACAAAAGAATAAATATCTGGAAAGACCAACTGGATAGAAGACATGGACAAGAAAAACTTTTAAAGTTACAAAAATTGGAGAGACAAGATGGTGGGCAAAAGAAAAGGCCCTTAACTGGATTTTTGGTGAAAAACATTCTCTTTATTTAGACACCATTGAAGTTTTATATGTAATTTCCCAGAGTAACTTGTTTAAATCGAAAACCACTTCTGAGGCCTCGTCCCTTTTCCACAATCTTTGTCAGTTTAGGATTATCCTAACAGCAAACATATTTTTACAGGTTTTTGATGTTATAGGGCCAGTGTCAAAATAACTACAAACCAGTGGCCTTGACTTCAAGGTAGCATGGCAAATGGTCAAACGTGCAGTTGAGCAACTGAAAAAAAATTAAATTTTAAAACAAAAGGCTGAACACTTTGCAATAAAAACAAAAGAGTTAATGGATGAAAGTGATTTTCTTAACTCCTTGGAAATCGAGACTATGCTTCCAGTTCAAAGAGTGGCACGAAACAAACACTTGGCTTGAGAATCTTCATATGATAAACCACCTGAAGATGAAAAGCAATGTTTTCGAGCTAGTGTGTTCAGACCAATTCTGGACCAAATCATACAAAGCAGGACAGAGAGATTTTCAGAAAATAAGCAATTGGTCATGGATTCCCACTACTTGGATCCTCGCATGTTTCAGAAAATTAGGACAGATCCCAAAGTGCTAGATGGAGGGCACTAGAGATAATTTCTAAGTTAGCCAAAGTAAATGAATGTTCTCTCAAAACTGAATTAATAAGTTTTGCCAACTTATTTCCAAGTCTTACAGGATGTCTTTCTGAAGATGAGACACAGAAAGTGGAAATAATTCTTGATGAAGAGGAGGAGATTAATGACTGGATTCCACCTACTGACAAACTAGTTAAGGTACAAAAGGAATCAAAGTGCTGCATTTGTTAAAATACAACCTTTATTCTGCAGCTTATGAAAATCTTTCGATCACCTATGAGTACCTGTTGACCCTTTCTTTTACACAAGTGTCATGTGAGAGAGCATTCGGCAAGCTAAAACTCATCAAGACCCAACAGCGAGCCACAATGGGACAAGAACAGCTTGATGCTCTAATGCTCATGTCAGTGGAGAGAGATCTTCTGGAACAGGTCCAGTTTCCAGATGTATTGGAAATTATTCGTCAAAGTTCTTCCTTGATGAGGTCTTTGCTAACTGTTTGATCAAATATTTAGTTTAAAAGTTTTATACAGATATTTCTTTCTCTGGCTTCTGTATTTAAAAAAAAAAAAAAAGTGTATTGTGTCCATACATTGTTCATTTGTTAAAACTGTAGATTTTATTTTTGTTAAACCACATTTTTTGCTATTACGATTAAATGATGTTAAACCACATTGTATCATATTTGTCTTGCTTCACAACATCGATATCCGTTATAAAACAAGGAAAAGGTGGACGTGGATGGTGAGCTGATTCGGTGGTGCAATGAGCCACTTAACTGTATTTGCCCCCCAGGACTAAGGCTGCCAACCCTCCCCTGACTGTACACACACTACATCCACTACAAAAACACACTCTCTGTATTCATTGCACACATACTACATCCACTACACAAACATACACTCTGCATTCACTATACACACCTACATTCACTACACACACACTATGCATCTAATGCATTCATACAAACATTACATACATTACACAAAACATACATTCTACATCCACTATACACACTGCATCCATGACACACATACCACATCCACTACACACATTCTACATTAACTATACACACTGAATCCATGACACACATACCACATCCACTACACACATCCTACATCCACTATACACACTGCATCCATGACACACATTCTACATCCACTATACACACACACACACTTCATCATTGTGGGCGGACTCGGGGCTGGCCCCGGGGGCCCAGATATTGAGCTGTGTCAGGGGCCCTAAAATTTATGATGGCATCCCTACCTCTACCCAACCTCCCCTTTTCACCTGTGATGAACTGAACCTCGCCACAGATTCTTGGAGGGGCCTGCTTCGCCAGCATCTTGCCTCAGGACTATGGCAATAAACCTTGGCTAATATACTTTAAAAAGGCTTGGTTCGTGCAATTTTTGATTATGTGGTTCAGGAACCAAACCAGCTGCAGGAACCAGAGACCACCCAGGAGCTTGTTTTTTCGTTTTTAGGTTTCACAATTACAAGCTCTTACCTACACACTCTACCTTAAATCCCAGGACAAGTTGGAAGTACAGCTAATATAGTAGTGCTCTTGTGAGAGTAGTTGTACACACTCAAAGGTTGACACCCTGCCTGAATTAGGGGAAAGTAAAAAAAAAAAAAAGGTTTGTGGATCGTTGCTAGCGCATGCTGGATGGCTATAGTATGGGTGACACGTTAGAAATTTGTATACTTTCTACTGTTCTTGGTAACATGTGAAAACCTTAAGTAAAGATTGTAAAAAATTTTTTACAAGTATACATTTTGAAACATGCTCTACATCGTTTATACTTTCCTTTCTATTACTAGATACTAATGGATAAAGATATGGAATTTTTGAAAAATGAAGACGATAAGGCTGTCTGGGAGAATGTTGAATGCAATCGGCATATGCTTAGCCGTTATATTAACCCAGCAAAAATAACACCCTACTTACGACAATGTAAGGTCATTGATGAACAGGATGAAGAAGAAGTACTTAACTCACTTTTATTTCTATCAAGAACTACCCGCTCAGGTATGTTGGTGAATAAAATAACATAAGCATTTTAATAAACACATATATGGTAAAAAAAAAACTAGTGCAAAAAAATTGTAAGTTGATCTTCAAAACACCAGAAAACAAAAAAAACATTGATCTTAAATGTGACTGATACATCTTGTCTTCTTAAATTTGAAAGGCTTACGGTGGACTAGAAATAGTATTTGTTATAAAACTACAAATATACAAATCTCTTAAAGTAACAACAGGAACTGCAGGCTTTAAATCATCCTTCTTTCTAAGTACATGTGAAATGAGTCAGGGTTGCTGATTGGTCCCCACTTTATTTACTCAATGCATTATTTTTGCACACATGGTAAGTGTGGATACATTTTTTAATTTTCTGGCATTACCCATGGTAACAATACAAATGAGCAATGCGCAAGCTTACTCAAAACTGAGACTGGGAAAAATAAAACAAAACAACAATAAACTGGTAAGGATAATATAATAGCTGAATGTGCTGAACATAAAACAAAATGACCAAACTCAGTTACACGTGACAATAGAACTTTCACTTTGTAGTAATGAATGAATAATTTATCTGATACCCGGGTTACTGCCTAAAAAATCAGTTCTGGAGAGATACTGGCTACAGCTATCCAAGAAGAATTGCAGTCTCTTGTAGAATGGGCATGAATACCTTCAGGAACTGAAAGTTTTATGTAGGCTTTAGTTAGCTGCCACTATCCATGATCATAGAGGAGACTGTTTCCCCTAGTTTGTCCACCCTGGGTAGCATAAATAGCTTGGAACATTTCCTTTAGTCAAAGGTAGATTCTCAAGAAATGGACTATACCATAATGCCATTGTCTTTCTTCTTCCAAAGATGGTGCTGCAAAGAAGGAAGGCAGCACAATCTCTTGATTAATATGAAATTTAATTACCAGTTTAGTTTGGAGTTCAGGCACTGTGTCCAACATCACTTTGTCGGGGACGGGGCCTGGCCACCAATATGGAAGGACGTGAAGCACTTCGGCTCCCGGGGGAATCCCCAATAACCAGGCTAAAATTACCCCTTTTCATCTGAAAAATATTAAGCAACTGCCTGAGGGCAAAGGGGAACCTGAGCAGCAACCCTCGTGGCGGATGTCAGCACCCGTCCAGCCGACGGCACTGACTGATGGGCTGATGGGTTTGCAGCCTGCTGTGAGGCTCTGGCGGGAGTCCAGCGGGTCCTACCTCACGCCTATTGAGGGCCTCGTTCTCCCCTCTGTGGGCTGGCGGGGGTTATCCCGGCCCTCAGCAGGGAAGCAGTGCTCACCAGCAACATTTGAGCAGTGGAAAGACCAGCCTGCGCCCGCATGGCAAAACCAAAATGTCCGCCGTGACTACCACAAGCTGGAGCGGCCCAAAAACAAACAGCGTACCCCCTCTGTCCACCACGACCACTGGATATCTCTTAAGGGTGAAAACCCACCAAGCATGTTAAGAGCCATTCCAGCTCATCACCGAGAGCATTCTCACTCCTCTTGAGACCTCACCTCCCACAGCTGCTGACGGGGTTCTGGAGACATTATCAGGACTCTGACCCAGCCTATACTTATGGACATGGGGCACGGACCCAGCTCTCTGCCTGGGGCTGGTGCCAGCAGACACAGAGACACACTCCTAGCTGCTAAAACATCAAGTATGTAAGCAACCAGCGTGAGCTACACAGGACCCGATCCTGGCTAGGACACCGGCGGATCCAGCACAACTCCAGGGACAACTAAGCAGCTACCTATCACACATGCTCAAGTTTGCAGCAGACTACAACTGTATATTCTTTATTTCATAACTTTACCGTTAATTCAATTTTTTGTTAAGTACAGTTGATTTTATTTGGCACAATCCCACTGACAGCACTTAACTCTCCTGAGCCTGCATGCATACCCAACCTGGTAGGCCCAGTGCTCCACTGTCCCTAGGTGGTTAAACCATATTACGTAAATGCAAGTTAGCGAGTAACTATACTTACCTATGTCGGTCCCGCATAGCCTAGTAGGTCAGTCATGTATGAATACTAGCATACTTAAATTAACACCGACTCACAGCTCCATGTCGCACTGGATATGCAGGTCATCACACTAACTATAAGCATCCTCAGTTAAAAATATTCTGCTAATCTATTATGCCAACCTATGTCAATGCTACCTTGTCTTGCATAACTCTTGTTTAGATACCATAACGACTTCTCTGACAAGCCTGTTTATTTCCTTTGCATCACACAAAAAAAAGTGCAACATATCATCTTTACCATTATGTCTTTGTGTTAACTCATGTAACCAGTTAAATGTCATAACCTTACAATGTAATCGACAACACGCTTCAAAAATAAAGAATTTAAAAAAAAAAACCATCACCTTGTCTAGGTGAAATAGCAGCTTGGTGAAGGACCAAGGTGCCGACAAGAGATCAAAGGGAAGACACATGACCGGAAACGCAGAAGGTCCTAGGACTCCATGCCAATCTGAACCATCAGGCCTATCTAAACCACCTCCTTCAAGTCAATTTTGCCAGCCAATAATTTCGGAGAAGCACATCGTTTAGCAGATGTAATCCATCTTCAAATGACAGTAACGCATGATGGAGTTGACAGTCTGCCGATTAAAAAAAGGGTGCATGTGGCCTCCCTTCTTCTCTACCAAGAAAATGTTGCTGACGACCCTGTCATCCGAAGGAAGAGCAGACAACTCTTTGTCTATCAACATGCGGTCCTGGCGAGAGAATGAGATGGGAGGAGGGGGAGTCATATTGCAAGGCACACTTCTATCTGGAAACCTCAATCCATGTTGAGCACCCACACATCTGACATAATGTCAGACCATGCCTGGAAAAAAATAAAATGTCTGTCCCAAAACATAAATGGGAAGAAACAGAATGTGATCACAGATTTACCGGTTGGGCGTATTGTGCCAAAATTGCCGTTGATACCTCTGGACCACTAATTTCTCCCCCTTGTTGGAAAGAAGAGTGATCTGATTCTTGTTTCCTTGAAGGCTGGGCACTGGGTGAAGGAGCCTGTAACAGAACCTTACCTTTGCCTGGGAACATTTATTGCTAAACCGTCCCTTTAACCACTAACCAGGTACATGCACATTAACAGAGACGATAACCACAATGGGATGTGCTTACCTGGTTCATGTGGATTACTTTTAACACAGTTTGGGACATTTAACCACTTTCGTCTATTTTATGCAATCCGTACGGTAGAGATTCAGCATGTATAAGAATTAACACAAACTGCCGAACACCGGACCACCCTGCCATTCAATTATGTGGTATTTTACCTCCCAGGTCGGCACTTACCATCCGTATGAAACGCACAAACTCTTCCAGTTACTAGGTGGCCGCTATTTCGGGACTTTTACACTTGTTCGCGGCCATCTTAGTTCACGAACAGCGGTGATTTGCCGTCAAGTGTTTGGAACCAAAATCGGACACTCGAGTAGGCAAACACTGCTGAGACCTCCATAACACCGTAAATTCGTGATGGAACTACCGACCGTGCTGCCGTTCGGTAGAGAGACTATACCACATACAGGGATTGTAGCGACCATCAGGAAACTCACGGACGGCAGGATTTTCGTGTCTTTTCACCGCACGAACGAGGACCGACTGCAAGGCCAAAACTTATGGAAATATTTTTGGCTAGTGTGCCTGTGCAGTCGGTCAAAACTTTAAAGTCCCATAACTCCCGAACCCCTTAACCGAATGGGATGATTTTTAAGTATGTTGTTCCCCCAGATTGGGGCTATCTGGGGATACTGGATTTTATGAATGTATTTGGGGTACATCCAAAACTCGGGTAAAAATGTGTGTGTGATAATTATGTTAACTGTTTATCTGAGGGGAGGAAATGTGTGGGATGTAACATGTTTGTAATTGGTTACTGTCCTAATTATGTAGGTGTCTCCCTTTCATGGGCAGAATCGCATAAAAGGAGAATTCCTGTCATTAAAATTTAGTTCTTCTTGACCCTTCAAAACGTAGCCTCGTCTCGTTCTTGAAAGGGGATTTTTACTGCATTATTACTTTACTTTTTAACAGCTGAACCTGACTCTCCTCTTGGATCTTGTGAATGGGAATAACCAACTTCATTACTATACAGCAACTTGCTGGGAAAAAGGACGTCTCCAACGGCTGATATCCTCTCATTACCTGGGTAGCCGTTACATTGGTGGCAGCGGCGGGATGGTCCTTTCATCCACAGAGCAAGTGCTCTGAAGAGATTCACACTGAAGGATCTATTGGAGAGTCGTGGAAGGCGTGCCAGTAACAGACCACGGAGAGAGCTGATAGCTAACCTGCTGGAGCTGGACGAAATGGATAGGTCCATGGAAGTAACCGAGCCTCTTGCGCCTGTCAGCGAGGAGGATGAAGTTACCAGCATTGTACAACGGAGATTAACCATGTACCCAGCAACATCAGTGGAACTGATTGAACGTCTGTTCCTTGAAGTGAGAGCAGAAATTTGTGAGAAGAGGGGACACAAAATTGAACTGGTAAGAGCAAAACAGCGCATTACACAGACAGTTCATAATCCCCCTCCAACTAACGCAGCAAAGAAAGTACCCTTTACTGCATTTAAAGCATTTGTGGAGAACGAAGAAGAAATTGATGGATATTTGACAGATTTTGAGAGACAGTGCTCGCTACATCGAGTACCCCCAGAGTAATGGGTCACTATTTTGTCCGGGAAATTGTCTGGCAAAGCAAACAAGGCTTTTCGGGCTCTCACCCCAGAGGATATTTTACAATATCAGCGGGTCAAAGAGGTGCTGCTAACCAGATATGCTGTAACCCCAGAAACCTACCGCCGCCGCTTCCGGGAGTCCAAGAAAAAGGCTGTGGATTCCCACATGGAATGGGCTAACAGGATACAAAGAGTGGCATCACACTGGGTAAGAGGGTGCAACGCAAACACCGGGGAATAAGTTCTGCAGTTAGTTCTACTAGAACATTTTTTCCAAGATTTATCTGCCGACTTACAGGACTGGGTAAGAGACCGGCGCCCCAACAACCTCAACGAGGCGGCTCGGCTGGCAGATGAATACGCCGAAACTATGAGTGTGAGCCAGGGAACCTCGTACCCCAGCCATCACCCCTCGCCCGGAGTTCCGCGCTCCGGTACCCCCAGGGCCAACTCGCCCTCAGGGGTCTAACAACTACCCCCGGGACTTGTCTAGAGCGACTTGCCATCGGTGCAGCAACACTGGACATATTGCCAGTTACTGCCCTTTGGGATCAGCAGCTAACAATTGGAGGCGCACTTCCTCTAACTCAGAGAACCACACACCTCGTACCTCTGCTGCCCACTGCCTGGAGACTGAGATGGGCCCAGAGGAATGCCTGGGAATCTTATATGAGGCGGACCCAATACAAGCTGCATCCCCAGATAACCGCCAGCATCATCGTCAGGAGGTACGCGTAAATGGACTTGCATCACACTGATGCAAAGGCATTTGGTGAAACCAGAGCATCTGTCGAATCGCACAGTTCTTGTTGCAGGGGGGGTTGTGTTTTGTTCATGTAGCAGGGGGGGCTGTGTTTTGTTTACCCACTGCCCGGGTACACCTGGACTGGGGGGTCGGGTCAGGGAAAACTACTGTGGGCATCAAGGACAACCTGCCTGCTGAAGTGGTGTTGGGCAATGATATTGGCCCCCTGGCTTCAGCCTACTTACCCACAACTGCTGCTGCTTGCCCCGTGACCACCCGTTCACAGACCCGTATCGCAGACGATCCTACAACAGGACGGGAGACCCAGGTAAGCAAAGAACCGCCCCTTAGACCCACTACAGTAGAAAGACCTCTAGCTTGGGATACCCCAGAGGATTTTGGGAGGGAAACCAGAGAGGACCCAACCCTCCAAAAGTACCGTGAACTAGCTGACAGTGGGGGGGATGAGCGGCAACGTTTTGTATGGGATAACGACAGGTTGTACAGATTGACCAAGGGTAGGAAGAGAGGCTGTGTCCCTTCGCAGAAGCGCCAATTAGTGGTACCTAGAAAGTACCAATTGGAACTTCTCCTAATTGGCCATGCTATTCCCTTAGCAGGGCATTTAGGGGGTAACCGCACCACGTACAGGATCACCCAGACCTTTTTTTGGCCGGGGATCTCGAAGGATGTGCGGCGCTACTGCCGTATGTGTGACATCTCCCAACGAGTAGGGAAGAGAGGGGATCATCCTAAGGCTCGACTGTCACCTATGCCCGTAATCGAGGAACCATTGAGCAGGGTGGCAGTCGACTTGGTAGGACCCTTACCTAACCCCAGTCCCTCCGGTAAGAAATATATTCTTACCGTGGTGTACTACGCTACCCGCTACCTGGAAGCCGTCGCTCTGACGAATATCCAGGCGGACACTGTCGCCAGTGCTCTAGTCGGGATATTCACCAGAGTGGGGTTCCCTCAAGAAATACTGTCTGACAGAGGGACCCAGTTTACCGCTGACCTAACCCAACAGTTATGGAAGGTCTGCGGTATTAAGACCCTCCTCAGCTCACCATACCACCCCCAGACTAACGGTCTCTGTGAACGCTTTAATGGTACCCTGAAGCAGTTACTGCAGACCTTTACAGCGGAATACAGAGACTGGGAGCGATTCTTACCGCACCTCTTGTTTGAGAGGTGCCGCAGGAATC